>NC_057767.1:20040843-20353964 GCF_010389155.1 Erigeron canadensis | reverse complement strand
AGGTTTCTTACAATAGCATTCCTCCTCCTTTCAAACAATAATTAACTCCTGTAGAACCTAATATCCGGAAGTCCTACTCAACTAGTGTTGAGTTGGTAAATCTCAAGACCTCGTCTCCTAAGCCTACTTTGACTGAGGAGACAACAACGTCTAAGGATTTTCTTCTCAACCTACCAAGGAAGAGAAATGAAAGGTGTCGTCCTAGATTCGTCCACTTCTTATGGTCAAAAAGACGTATTACTCACTTTTACACTTCGTAAGAGTAGTAGGGTCTACACTGAGTTAGAATTTCCGTTATCTCTTTGACCCTAAGAGGAATGGATAAAGTCTGGGATGTTGATATTAAAGATATGAAGCGATTAAGTCATTTCGTCAAACCCTTTACTAACATCTAGGATAGTCCCATCTGAAGATGAATTAGTTGTTAATGTCGAAGCAACTAAGCTTGAAGCATATCTTAATGCCTGCTCGAAGAAGTCCCCAAGTAAGTCTAGATATCACCGCCAAACAGACCATAGGATCCTAGTAACAGTAAATCATGGACAAAAGTGAATCTGTAAGTACCATAATAAGGTAATACAAAGAAAAAGCTAAGTCCTCTCTTGCTTTGCTTGTCATGAAAAGTCATGTTTACAGTGTATGTCCTATCGACCTCGGAGATTGGTTCTCCTTCAAGGTTTCCACCTCGGAAGGAAAAAGGGGTTGGGTAATGATAAACAGGTTTAATAAGACTAAAGAAGTTCAATCTTCCACAAAACCGTTTACTATACCTCACGACGGTGAATCTCCACCAAAGGTTCTTCTTCCCTATGGACAAAGATTCACTACCCTCAGTGGGAGTTCGAGTCGGTCACAAACATCTCCAAGTCGTAATTCATTTTATAACCGACTTCACTCGAGTGTTAGACCTCTTTTTGGCCTCATTCCCCAAGACCTTCTCCACAACGGTCAGACTCTTCTCCAGTGAGAAACAAGTTTGAGAATCAAGTCCACACCCACGGCTTCTAGCAATGGATTTTTGGACTGAACTGATTCTCAAGATGAGAAGGGACGACCCAAACCTATGAAGGTTTGGGTCCCCAATGATAACTAATATTTCTCATTTTATGTGCAGGGAGTTCCTAGAAACCTATTCATTTGTGGTACCTTGACAGTGGATGCTCCAGCACATGACAGGGACAAGAAGCTCTTGTCCATTATACTGGTAATAAATGGGTCATATGTTAGTTTTTGCTGGTTCCAAGGCGGCAACTCACCGGTCAAGAGATGTCGTCATGGCACTAACTCTAGAAAGAGTTAACTATGTGAACAACTTACTCACAATCTAATGAGTGTCTCACAGATCTGTGATAAGGCACAATGTTCATTTCACAGAAAGGAGGCATACATCTTGAAGCCGGTTTTGTTATTCCAGAAGAATGGATTATGCTCAAAGCTCTAGGAAGAGAGACATCTATGGTTTAATTTTAGGTGTTGATAATCCAAAGGAGCCCCTTTGTTTGTTGAGCAAGAAAGAGTCTGAATCTCTCCTATGGCATCGTAGAATGGGACATATCACTTTCGGAAGATGAATGAACTTATCAGTCTTGGGTTAGTTGATGGTGTGCCTGTTAAGAAGTTTGGGATGGAAGATAAGTGTGTACTGTTTTGAAAGGACAACATAAGATCCGCATAAATCCAAAGTACTCAACTCTATTTCCAAACCATTCGAATTACTTCATATGGATCTCTTTGGTCCTGTGAACAAGAAGCTTGGAGGGATGTCTTACTGTTTGGTGATCACTGATGATTACTCGAGGTACTCATGGGTATTTTTTTCTGAAGACCAAGGATGAGACTGCCGAACGATTTATGGATTTTGTCAAGCAAGTTGAAAATGTCCATGGAGTCAAAGTTAAGAGAATCAGGAGTGACAATGGTACTGAGTTCAAGAATAATACTATTACTGTATTTTGCTTGACCAAAGGAATTCAACATCAGTACAGTGCACCATATGAGCCACAACAGAATGGAGTGGCTGAACGAAAGAACAGACGTTAATTGAGACAGCCAGGACGATGCTTGCTGATTCAGGGCTTCCTATTACTTTCTGGGGAGAGGCAGTGAATACAGCTTGTCACATTCTGAATCGGGTTTTGACAGTTAAACGGTTTAGAAGACTAGTTATGAACTATTGCACAACAAAAGCCAATTTACAGAATGTTGAGCCTTTCGGTGTTCCGTGCACTTTTCTTAAAACTCTTCCTCAAGGGAAATTTGAACCTAAATCTGAGGAGGTTTCTTTTTTGGCTATGTTCCAAGTACACCGATTAGGCGAGTGTACAATCAGAAGACTGCAAAGTAGATCTTGGTACAATGTCGTAATTGTCAGTCAAACCTGCTGTACACCTTGGTCCTGCTAATAATTTTGATTATGATGGTGTCTTCACTTCTTTTCGTGTCCTGTTTCTTTGCAGTGTTCCAACAGTGGGAGGTCGTTACTCTTCATGATCCTCTGGATGGTGGACCGTTTTCTGGTTCTTCTTCTGTTTCCTCACCAATAGTGCGCCTACCTTTGAATCTGAGAATCTAGTGGGACAAAAGTAGCAGATTCCCCTTAGAGCCTGCTCCTATAGTTCCTACTGATCCTTTGCATGTACCTCTACCTGATTCTCCTTTCTATGATACTGATGACACGGAAGGTGAATTCAGGAGGAGCCTAATACTCCAGATTACAAAACTCCAGAGCAACATGTGCAGACGATTTGGGAGATGATCTTTCTGTCGATAAGGTTCCTCAACCAGAGTCAACAAGGATCATCCAGTCAAACAAATCATTGGTGATGCTTCTGCCTCTGTTCGCACGAGGAATCAATCTAAGCAACCGTCGTGTATGTTTGCTGAAGTTAAGATACTGGGGCAATTACTTGGTACTTGTATTACTGCTTTATCTCTCAGTTGAGCCTAAGAATGTTGGAATGGCTCTTAAGGAACCGTCATGGTTGAGGCGATGCAAGAAGAATTGGCTCAGTTTCGAAAGCTTGAGGTATGGAAGTTAGTTGACTTACCTCCGGTGAATCTCCTTTAACAACGCGTTGGGTTTTTCGTTGTAAACGCGATGACAGAGGTGTAGTTACTCGAAATAAGGCTCGATTGGTGGTTAGAGGATTTGAGCAACAAGAAGGTTTTGATTACGATGAGACATTTGCACCTGTAGCTAGACTTGAAGCTATTCGATTATTTCTGGCATATGCTAGTTATAAGGGTATTAAGGTGTATCAGCTTGATGTAAAGAGTGCCTTCTTGTATGGAGATATTAAAGAAGAGTGTATTAAACAACCTGCCGGTTTGAGGATCCAGACTTTCCTAATAAAGTATATCGTCTCGATAAGGCTTTATATGGTTTACATCAGCTCCTCGATCGTGGTTGAAAAATTGTCAACACATTTGAAGGAAAGTGTTTTACCAAGTTTCTATAGACAGCACGTTGTTTATTAAATGGAAAGGGAAGGACTACTTGCTTGTACAGGTTTATGTCGATGACATCATTTTTGGTTCATCTGATGACAAAATGTGCAAGGAATTTGAACAGAGCATGAGGCTAAGTTTGAGATGAGTGCTATGGGGAATTAACCTTCTTCCTTGGACTACAGGTGGATCAACTGAAGATGGTTTCTTTATACATCAGACCAAGTATGTTAAAGATTTGCTTACTCGGTTTCGCATGTCTGATGCTAAGGATGCTGTTACTCCCATTAAAATAATCATGGGTTGTGTCCTGATAAGCCTAATGATCCATCCGTCGATGCTACTCAATATCGAGCTATCATGGATCCTTGATGTATCTGACAGCCTCACGTCCAGATATTACCTTTGCTGTTTCTATGTGTGCTAGATATCAGGCTAATCCGAAAGAGTCTCACTTGAAGCTGCAAAAAGAATCCTTCGTTATGTGAAAGCCAAGCCTCGTCTAGGTCTTTGGTATCCCATGTATGGTTCTTTTGACTTCGTAGCTTATACTGATTCGGATTATGGTGGTGACAACTCGGATAGGAAATCAACGTCAGGTGGATGTCAGCTTTTAGGGGGAGAATTGTATCGTGGCAGTGCAAAAAGCAGACATCTGTTGCACAGTCATCCTGTGAAGCAGAGTACATTGCTGCTGGATATTGCTGTTCTCAGGTGCTTTGGATACAGCAACAACTGCGCGTTTATGGTATGAATATCTCCAATACTCCCATTTGTATTGATAATAAATCTGCCATAGATATTACCAAGAATCCGAAAAACTTTAAAGTCACCAAGCACATAGATATAAAGTATCATTTCATTCGTGACTATTTTGAGAAAAAGCTTATTCATTTAGAAAAGGTTATTACTGATGATAATCTTGCTGATCTATACACTAAAGCTTTTGATGGACCTCGTCTTGAGTTGTTATTGCAACTCAATGGTATGAAGAATGCCGAGTAGTTTCTCTCAAAGAACTTAAAGTTATTTTTTTTTATGTGTCTTTGTAGTGTAAGTCGTACATAGATAAGAGTCATAAAAATACAAAAAGAGTTGTCTTAGTATAAGTTTGTAAATATCTAGTGTTAGAAAAAATACAAAAACATTGAAAAATAGAAAATCCAAAAATATGAATAAAGTAAGGTTACTGCGTTAAATGATGAGAAGTGACGATACTTTAGCTTTTAAGCCTGCTTAATCGTAATATAACTGATTAGTTCAGTGATTACAATTTGGGATATATCGGTAGACACAAAGTACCAAGGTTTCCTTCAATCTGAACTTAAATTATATAATGTTCTTGCGGGAAACATATTCAGATATATGGCTGAGATTGCTTGCTTTTCAGTAATGAATTGATCTAGTCCTTAAATTTTGTGAAAGATCTAGCATTACTATAAGATTTGTTCAATGAATAGGCAAGAACCTCTACCAATCATGAGCATAAAAGTAAATGTGATATTGTTATGCAAATCAATTATATGCAAATTAAGGGGCTAATGTGGTCTTTGAGATTCGGACAAGTATGTCCTCGGGGTATCTTTGTATACCTAGCCTACCTAAAGCTTCCAACTTGGGATAGGTTGTCGGAAAGTTTGCTACATGGATCTCATAGAAAATCACGGGTTCCTTATAAATCATGAAATGCAGAAGCAAATATGTGACATCACAAAGTAATTCAATATAGTAATCCACAAGTGTTCATGATTGGTTAAGGATGTTCTTGAATATATTGAACACTTTTTATTTTAGTGCTTGTATCGATTACGAAAGTATATCTGAATGTGGGTTACATAAGTTCGCAAACTATTCAGTGGCATATTAGGCTACTCGGGTTACATGGTGACTGTCCTTGGCCAGGGTATGTCGAAAGTGTCATAACTCAAAGGAAACTGGATGTACCGAGTGTTTAAGAGGATAAACATACCGGTAATCGCTGTTGAGTCACGGTTCATAATGTATAATCAGAGAATTATTTCTCACCCGCAGGCTTATGTAACATGCTAACCTGATCTAATCAGCAGTAATCATGCTTAATGTGAATAATGTATAAAGTCTAGTTAATTAGAATTTAGATTAGTTTATTATTCAGCAATTTTTATTCTGTGTTATTTTTCTTTTTAATTGAGTCAAAATAGTATTTTTATAAGTTCTTATTGCACGAGAGATCCTATTCAAATTCTGAATTTTTAATGAGGTTGTGTAGACTGTTCACAAAGAAGATTTTCTAATATGGACATTAATTTGTTTAAAGTTTAGAAAATGATCTTTTCAAGTGTAATGTGAAATGTCAAAGTCATTTGAAATCTCATGATTTTCACTTGTCATCAAATTATTAATCGGTTTGTTTAAATTTGTGTGGTGACATTTTAGGGTTTGACAAGAAATGACCTCTCTTGATCTGTTGATAGATTTTTTAGTTATTTCATATTTGTTAACCCTGATTAAGTGTGATTATAACTTGAATTTTCTGCATTATACAGTTTGTTCTCAATGCGTTGATAAGTTCTGTGGTAAGTGTGCAGTGTTCAGGTTAAGAAGATAACGTTGGAATGCTGACTTCTGTTACTGCATTGTTATTTACATGGATGATATCATTACGATAAGATCCTTGGTGTGTAGTGATAATATTTGTGATGCAGATTTGAGCATGTGAAGGATGCATACATGAACTGGTTTTTGTTTTTTGGAATAGTTATTTATTTATGATTCATGTATTTAATGAATATAATCAACTTTGCAATTAGTTTCTTTTGAATTTCATGTTATGATTTACGACAACCTTTTGGATATTTTCCTAAGTTCTTCAGTGAATTTGTGTTGGATTGTTCATTGTTAGTTTTGTAGACGGCATCTAGTATGGGACTTAAGTGTTTCAAGATGGTTTGCTGTCATGCATATCTATGATCCAAGGAGGTTCTCGGTGTCATAAACATATTGGTAATGAGGTTCATATTTAAATTGATTATTTTCAGGATAGCGTTTAAACCATGGGTTTTCATTCAAGATTATAATGTTCGGTTATCTACTTACATTATGATTATGAATTTGGGGGTTAAGCACGTTTTTAGTACAAGGCATGAACAGGTTGCTATCTAACGAGTTTTTGCTATGTACAGATTGTGATAAAGGGTTGTGTTTTGGAAGATTGCTTGGATGAAACTCTGAAACTTGCTGAAATATGGAATATTTTCATAATTGTTCTTACGAAGATAACTGCTATCTTCGTTCGAAACAATTTTGTTCAAACGAAGTTTATCTTCGTTTGGCTAACTTCGTTTGTGAAGTTAAGCTCGACCCATAGGTGGCCCATTGTTATTTCCATATATAAAGGGGATTTTCTTCGTTGTTACTTCATCAAACGAAAATTACTCTTATTTTCAAGCAAAACCCTAAAACCCAAACTTTTTTTCTTTTTTCTCACTTTAATTCGTTTTCTTGATTTATTGTGCAAACTGAGATCTACGTAAGTGTTTAATGTTCTTTTCATTCACGAAAATGATTTAGGTTTACATGTATCTTTGATTTGATTTGTTTTGATTATGTTTATAAAATTCTTGTAATCATTCACCTGGTTCACTCAAACGAATTTAGCTTTGTGTGAACGAATTTAGACTTTAGTTCAAAACGAATTTAGATGTGTGCACATGGACTTAGATTTTGAATTGAACGAATTTAACTTGGGTAGAAACGAAGTTACTTTTCGATGATGCCTTACGAACTTAGACCCAAGTTGATGAGGAACGAACTTAGCTTAACGCCCTTAGGTTTATTCAAACGAACTTAGACTTCGTTTATAGGTTACGAACTTAGAAGATAAGTTTTATAACTTACGAACTTGCATGTACAGTTTAGTCTTTACGAACTTAAACTTCGTTAGGTGTTAATTTAGATTTAATTCTTACGAACTTAAGACCTATTTTCGTTTAGTTATTGCTTACGAATTTAGCCTCTATCTTCGTTCCGTCTACTTAACGAATTTATTGGTTATCTTCGTTCAGACTTATTTTGCGAAATTAAGGATTAGGGTTTTTCAAATTAGGGTTTTTCAATTCTGCAATCCATTTATCGTGATTATTTATATTTGTTTTGATATTGTGATTGGTTTTGCAGAAATGGCTCTCGCTCTTCGTCAATTTGTGAAAAAGCACAATCTTGCACTGAACCTAGATCCAGATCAGCATAATTGCGAACATTTTCATGCAATGTTCAACTACATTGCTCGCTCGCGATTATCTTTTGCTTTTTGTGATTCGCCGAGACTGATTAAGCTGTATATTGATTCTTTCTGGTCCACTGCTCATGAAGTCATGGTTGATGGCCAAAGTTTTGTACGAGCAACTGTTGAAGGCACAACTTTTGATTTCAATGCTGAATTGCTCCGCACTATTTTGCGTCTAGGAGCAGAACCAGACGTAGAAGAAGAGGAAGATGTCGAAATGACTTACGAGTTCGAACTTCTTCTTCGCTGCTTTCAGAGAATGAGATTTGTTGGCCAGGTCAAACTTCCTTTTGACAAGAGTGGTTTTCAGGGAAGATGGAGGTATCTGGCGTATGCATTGCTCGTCTGTTTGAGCAATCGCAAGGCTGGCTTTGATCAACTATCTGCACAGATTGCGTCGCAGATGGTTGCTTTGGTATATAATCGCCCTTATCCTTTCTCCCGATATTTTTATCAAGAGTTTATTGATCAGATTAATGCTAGGGGGAGAAAGCATTTTCTTCTGTATCCTCGATTTGTGATGGCTATAGTTAGACATTTTTGTCCAGACTTAGAATATGACCAAGGTCCTTGCTACGTTCTTCATGCTTGGCCTTCGCGTCTTTTTGCTGATCTTGAGGCCAATACGAGTAATGTGGCTGGTCTTCATGATCCACCACTTTTTGGTCACCTGATTAATCCAAACTATCAATCTCGTCTTATGAATGATATGTTTGTGGATGCTGTTGATGATAATTCTGATTCTGGTTCTTCTGCGAGTTCTGTTGATGGTGTTGAGAGTTCAGGGGATGAGTCTGCTGGTTCGGATGTTGGAAATGATTATGATGATGTTGATAGTTCCGACGGTTCTGCTGCTACAACTGCGACAGACACAGATGATTCTGCTGCTGCTGAACGTCGAACTAAGATGATTCATGATATTGCGGCTGCTTCTGAAAGCGATCATTCGCATCAGTCGTTTGATCAAGAGGGTGTTTTGTTTCATAGAGAACGTAGAAGCAAAGCTTGTCACGCTGTTCCAGCAATTTCAGATTCCGCTAACTCCATGCCTGCTGCTGAGATTGATCCTGATGTTGCAGCTCAGCATGATTCTGAATTGCGAGAGATCTTTGAAGATATGGAAGATCCTGTGAACAGAGCACGTTCGGTTAGTCCAGCGAAGAGGCAAGGAAGTATTGATCTTCAATATACCAGAATTAAGCGTCGACGTGTTGTTGAAGCTTCTTCTACAGCAATGCCTGATCCTCCAAGACCGACTGCTGCTGTTGCTCCTGTTCTTGGTCGTCGTGTTGATCTTTTGGAGACCAGGGTTCGCACTTTGGAGTCTGAACTCACTGAGACTCGCGCTGCCTTAACATTTTTGATCAACTGGGTCAAGAATCAAGGGGTAGAAGTTCCTGAAGAGGTCTGCAGGTTGTCAGCGGTTCAACCAAGACGTCAGAATGACGATGATGATGCTGATAATGCTGCTGAAAGGAATGTTTCTTGCCCAGTTGAAGATAGAGGAAAGGGTGCAGCGATCGAGGGGGAGACAGGAGGTGATACTTCTCAGCAAGGTGCTTCTGGTTCTGGTGCTGGTCCTTCTGGTGCTCCTCGTGATTCAGGTTTCTAATTTTGTCTATGATAAAGATTGTTAGATAGAATGTATAATTGATTGTGTGTAATAAGTTATGACATTTTATGTAATGAAAATGTAATTTATCTTATTTTAATACAAGTACATTTCATCTTTATTATAATTATCATGATTATTCTTTTTATTCTGGTGTTCATTTTGTGTAAATTTAAATAGATGATCCAGATTATACAGATTTATTCTTTGATGGTGATGAGCTCGAGGAAGGCGAATTTGTCCCTGAACCAAATCTAGATATATTCAAGAAGCCTTATGGGTTTGATGAAGTATGGGACTCAATTCCTGAAGATCCGTTGATTGAAGAGAATAGAGTGCTGGATCAGAAGAGATCAGATGTTAGAGAAAGAATGCTTCAAGTCCCATTCAGCAGCCTAACTCAAGTTCTACATTTTGTTGTGTATGCTAAGAATGGTGATGTGTCGATTCCATCTGACTATGAGATTAATGTGACAAGACCATTCAATTCAAATGATTTTCCAGTTCCTCTCAGAGATGATGATTCATTACATATTGTTGATCGACGTGTTCCCGAGAAAAGAGTGAATGATTGGATAGTACATAGGGAAACGTGGAAACCGAATTTGTATTGGACTCATATCTCAGATAAAGATGCTGCAAAGTACAAGACAATCATCTGGAGTTGGTTTTATGATTATGAATTGAAGTTGTTTGTGCTTAAAAGACCAGAAGGTTGTCAGTACTTAGCATGGTGTGAGAGACATTTCAGAAGTTTGTGTGAAGAAGATTTACATGAGCTTGGAAATAACTGGATTATCAATCCAAGCGATGATGGCTTAGCTGATGTTGTTGGTAAGAATCTCAGAAAAGATTTCTGGTTAAGGAAGAACATGAAAGATTCTGATAAACCACAATTTAAGATTGAGCCAAGATCGAAGAAAAGAGTGGTTAAGCCAGATAAAACAGTTGAGTTTGTTCAACATGATATTAAATGCATGATCAAGGTTCCTGCCAAGAAATGGGCACAAGATGTCTTGGACAAGATGGATAATTGGGAAATTGATCGAAATTCTGGTGAAGCCAAGATGTATGCAGATTCAAAGAAGCAGATTTTGTTGAGAAGAGTTTATGATCCGATGCAGCTGGTGAACTTCTCAAGAAATGATCTGAGAAAGCTGTACGATACATAGTGTTCGTTTTTTCCATTTTGGAAGCATGAAGAAAGTAGATATCGTAAGATACTTCAGCTCTGCTTACATGAAGATATTCATGCAAATAGCAAAAGATTGTTGTTTGATGAATGATCAGATTTTGAAGACTAAGAAATCGAAGGTGCTGCTGTCAAGGGGGAGTTTGTTGATGCATGTTGATGTGACAACAGCAACTTAGATTTGATATGTCGTTTAGATTGAGACATTATGTTAATTTATGTCGTATCTATATATGTAATGATAGATTATGGACTTTATGTTTTGGTAATGATCGATTACATGTTTTGGTGTTATATATATGTGTGTTATGTATGATGTTTGTTGTGTGATATACAAGTACAAACATAATATGTGTTAGGATTCCTTAAGATGAAATACTTAGGAATATAACTAAGTCTTGTATCTAACGAAGATAAGGTATATCTTCGTTAGAGGCAAACGAAGATAAACTTCGTTTGGTACAAATGAAGATTAACTTCGTTACATGGGCTGGGCAGCTAAGTTCGTAAGAACAAAGCCCAGCAAGCCCAGTTCGACTCGAAACATATATATATGAATGAATACCCTAAAATAGAGGATTACATTCGACATACAAGTACACCAGACACCTAAGTTCGTTCTATACCATATAGAAACGAATATAGCATAATACGGCTGATTATCTACTTGATAATTAGGATTCCGCACTCACGACATAATCATAGACGATCTCGAGAGCGATCGGTAGCTATCGAGGGACTCACACACACCTTGCATAAGGCTTACTAGAGAAGGGTATGAAAATACTTGGGAATCCTATGATCTGAACAAGTTATTTGATCTAGGATATATTGAGTGGGTTGAGCTTCATGATATCATTTACCAACAACCCAATATTCATAGAGAGACAGTTTTGGAAGCTCTTGAGAAGAAATTGAACATAGTTGCTAAAAATAAGATTAATGTCTCAGGCCTTCCAAAACCCAGATAACTTGATGTGGAAGATGAAGAAGAGTTTGAAGAACCTCTGAAAAGAAGGAGAACAAAACATGTCAAGCTTGATGGTCCTGAAGGTGATCACACAGATTTCATCAAGAATTTGAACCTTCAGAATTTCTTGAGCAGTTGGCACCTGAGGTTGTAGACAATCTTCTAAGCCACTTAAATCTGTCTCTCCCCTCAAATGTTGAAAATGCTAAGTGTGGATTGCACATCACTAAACCTGAGCATGGGATGTACTTTGTAAATGCAAGAGGGCAACTAGTCTTCTTCAGAACTGCTGAGATCAAAAAGGTACCCACTTTGCAACTTTTTACATTATACAGAATGTGTGTGTACTTTAGTGAGGATGGAAATGGGTATGAGCAGTTTCTTATTCAAGAAGGTTTAGATAGAAAGGTTGATGTAACAGTGGCCCCTTCATTTGAAGTGAAACAAGAGACTGTAGATTACTTAAGAAGTTGAATGTATGAAAGATATCTTAGTATTTTTTTTCCTTTGTAATTCTCAACTTTTATATTCAATCAGTTTTCTTGTGATAATTTCTTGTCTGATCAAAAAGAACCCAAAAAGATTCAAAGGGTCAAAATCTGTTAGCAATATTTTACTTTGAGTCTCTGTAAGCTGATAGTTAGAAAAGTGTGTAAGGTTTTGTCATCATCAAAGAGGGGGAGATTGTTGAGTCCCAATGAAGGATGTAAATTTAATGATGAAAAATCTGTAGGTAAACACTTGTAATTTATTTTGGTTCTTGTATTGTAATCTGGGTATGTCAAAGCTGACACAGCTTGCGACCCAGAATAAAGCTTCCTACTCTGTAATTGTTTAATTTATGGAAGCTGTGTTATTCAAGCTGCATCAAATGGGAATAGCATTCAATCCAAGTCGAAGAGGAGGATTGAAGATAGAAGATCAAGCTGATAGTGGAAGTCAGCTTGGGATTGCAGTCAGCTTGGAGAACACTTAGACAGATTTGCTCTTGACAAACGAGCAATCTGTGTCTGACAATCAAGTGAAGATAACAACCTGGATTTGCTGAGTAATGTTGTATGACGTGATAAGGAAGATTCCTTAAATCTAGGTTGGTGGTCTATTTACATATGCATGTCCATACTCTCATTGGACGATCAAAAATATCGTGCTACTGGTTTGGGACCACAAGTACGATGAAGGCACAATCTTATATTCTTTTGATCATCCAACCATAATTGAAGATGTGACTTGTTTGGACACCAAGAGAATCTGAAGCTTTCGCCTATAAACGCTACAATCCTTGAAGGCATATGTGTGATATTCCTTTGATTCATTCTTCACACAAAGTTTCTCTGCTCTTATACACAGCTTAGCCTGTGAGGAGTCAGCTTGGGCTGCTTCTCTTAAGCAAGAAACTTATTGATTGTTGTTTGTCATTTTCAGGAGTTGTTTAGATATTGTAGGTTATCTTGTTTCCGCAACAACCCTGTAATTCTTTGTATAGATCATTTCTTAATAAAGGATTCATTTGAAAAACGCAATCTGTGTCTAAGAATGTTTACTTTCTGCTTTACTGTTTTAATTGATTCTTGTCTTTATAGTATGCTCTAAATATATATTTAATTGAATCTTTAAAACTATTTTCATAATATATAACTAAGGAAAAACGAAAGTTGTATTCACCCCCCTCTACAACTATTTGTGTATATTATACTTTGGTATTCTGTTACACTTCTGGGACTGTATAAACACACACACATCCAATCCATTATTTAATCTGTGAATTCGGTGCTGAAATTGTGTAACTTAATATGGTGATTTCTAAGTATTTTTGTGATTTAATGTATTAAAATAGTAATTAAAGGATATATAAATTAATAAATAAATTATATAAATCATGGACTTGATTAAATTTACATTACCAATGGTAAAAGTAACTAAAACTTACTGGAGAAAAATAGTTACAAGTGAAGAATCAAGTTTCATACAATTTAAAGGTAATTTATTAAGTAAAAAATCACTAATTAATCACTGTTATTAAAATTAATAGGAATAATGCACAAATGAATGTATAAACCATAATATTATAAATCAAAAAGCCTAAAATCTGTAAATAATCAAAGTATATTTGTCCATGAATTTTAAAGATAAATTAAGAACTTAAAACTAATTATAAGGAATTATTTAATTAATAAATCAATAAAATAAATAAATAATTAATTAAATAATATTAAATAAATAAATAAATCAGAATTATATTAACATTTATACTATAAGATCACAAATTTCAAATATGATTATTAAACAAAGTATGCAAAAGAAATTATATATAAAACAAAGTTAAACTACCGAAATTTCAATAAATGTACAAAATTGTATAAATGACCATCACCACCAAATATCTTCCAACCAAATGATGTGAACAATATAATGCACTTGAATTCCATAATTGATAAACAACCAAAGATGGACAAGTCTACTAGCATACATCTCATGTTCTAGCTTACTAGTTCATGCAACACACACTTACGTTGTGTATATTTTAAATACCATGGTTTAGGCTTGCTTGAGGAACGACACCACTAGACGAAGACCTCACTTTTGATCAGCCCTTTTCATACTACAATCAAGTGAGTCATAGCCCCCTTTCAAACTATTTTTTGTGTTTAACTATCAGGATGAAAAACATGATATATAAATGAAATTGCTTTTATATACATATATATGAAATGATATTTGATAATATGATTATGAAATGAAATTGTTTGTATGTTCAATGTGATAAATTTTTTATGATAAGCATGAGTTATGTCAACCCGTTTTCTTTCGGTACACTACTATTTACTCCGAGAGTGGATGTAGTTAGAAAGTTGCGCAACTAGGTTTCGTCCACCACCCATAAGTGTAACTTGCCTTTGTGACGACCTTCACTTCCAGTCCGACCATAGTGGTGCTCTAGCTACCTTAAATTTAAATGGTTGTCTCCATGGCACGACCCTATTATTATTAATGCGGCACTTGATTAACAGCTTGTGCTATGAAATGAATTATATATATATTGTTGGACTTGATAAAATGGTAGTAGTAGTGGCTCAAGCATTTACTCATCAATGTTTACTTGAATTATGCCCTCGTGGCTAAATGATATTGATATTATTATTATAATGTTGGATATTACAAGTTGGACATACGCTTTGGAAATAATTATTTGAAAGAATACTTGGAAGTTTCATAACTCATTATCGTTGAATATGATTGGTATATATATATATTGTTAGTTAAAACCTATGAACTCACTCAACTCTCGTAGTTGACACTTTTTCTTCATGCTTTTCAGGTTTAGAGCAATAGGTTTGAGCATGGCCGCTTCTTTGATTGCTCTTTTGGTTCATTGTCTGACGGTTTGTAATGCAAACAATTTATCTTTTGATTTGGATTTGTGGATTGTGTAATGGATTTAAACGTCATCTTGAACTTGTAATCTTTTGGGTTTGAATGTCATTTGGAAACTTGTATTGATGTTTTATATTTAAATCTTTTGTACTATGTCGTTCTGTGGCATCTCGTGTTTCCGCCTTAGTCAGGGTGTTACATATATATGGGGAAGAAAATATGAGGTTGTTAGGCATCTAAGTTGGGTGAAAAACCCCACATACCTTTTTTTAAACAATAAAAATCATGGGGGCCAAACATTTATTCAAAATATTAAAATATTGGTATGTAAGGGGTTTTTCACCCAAGTTGGGTGCATAACAACCTCATACTCATTTTTCTCTATATATATTATGTTATTGTTCAAATAAAACATATATTAAAGTAAAATAAATAAAACTTTTTTTCTATTAAAATAATATCATTGTGCATCATGAAAATCTTCGAGTATCTTTACATATACTTGTTTTTTTTAGAGAATTTTAGTGCATTAATTTTAACATAATCAAGTGGTTAAGATATTATTTAATTTGTTTTACTTTAATACTTATTTTTAGTTAATTCAAACTTTTTCTCTCTATATATAATAATAACTAGTGATGATGTAAAGTGTAAACCATAATTCGAAATCAAGAACTTGACACTAATGACTAATGCCATTTATCTCTCGACTTGCTTAAAACATACATTCAGAAAACACTAGAATCACCACTATAGTCACATTAATTACCATCCATCCACATACTCATGACATCTAATGTTAGAATATATGAACATACACACATAACAAATCACGCAGCGAAATAGAAACATATATGCAATCATATTAATTAACAAAGAGAAAATCAAAACGTATATCTTTGCGCAAAGCTTCCAATAATATTATTAATAATAATAATAATTATTATAATAGGGTTTAAAGTAAAACCTCTCTACGATCAAACACTTCACACCCCTATATCGTATGCTAGTACCCGATTACGAACTCACAAAACCCTTTGTGTAGAACCCTAAATATCGAAACCCTAAACCCAAAACCCCTTGAGTTTTTGCTTTCGGCCGATTGAACAAAGAAGGGAGAGAGGAGAGATTTTCAAGTCTATTGTCTTGTATGTAAGTATGTAAAACCCTTAAGCCTAAGCCCTCTATTTATAGGCTTAATTAGGAGGGTTTTAAACCTGATGGACAAGTAATCCCAAGGCCTAAAAGCCTTGGAATTTTCGGCCCCCTTTGGTGTGGAATTAGGAAACAACACTAATTCCTAATTTCACTTTTACACCTCCTCTTTTAACTAATTAAACACTATTAAACCTTTAATATACTTTAATTAACTATTTCATGATCATATTAATTAATATATTACTTTAATACATTAATTAATTATACAGAGTTTACGTGTCATTTTGTGTAACCCCGTAGGCTTAAATGATTTCCGGACATGCGTTTATTATTACGTGATCATATACCAACAGCTCCCACTTGAGCATGTTATATAAAGGCAATAACATTGGTTAGCGTCTAGCAACACGCCAATCCTCCCGAAAATATTTAAGTATAGTTTCTTAAAGTATCATTTGAAATGATTTAGTCTTTAATATCCCTTTGTTTCAGATACCCTTGTTAATTATGGATATAGATCAATGTCATTTCATAATATAACGATTATGTTTCTCATTTTAAAAACTAATCAAGATTACCAAATTAATCGAGACAACTTCTGGAGTTCATTTGGGTACGGCCGTACAAACATCTTAATTAATCAATGAGGGTGCCAAATGGTATTATTCTTTAGTTGCAAATTGAAGGAATAAATCTTGTTTTGACTACAAGTGTCAAGTCATGTCGAAAATAGTCCTTTATTACTACCTTGTTCAGGACAGTTAGAACTATATCTAGAAAATGTGATCCATACATGCATAACCTACTTGCATCTCAAGTCAAGGATAACTAAAGTAACCATTTCACGAATTTCACTTAATGACGCCGATCCATAAAATGATAATTCGTTAAGTGGGTTAATCTAATATGCACCTCTTTGGATATCATGTGAGTTTGGCAGGACCATTTTCATATATTCTCAAGAATATAACCAATCTCTCACATATGTCTTAGTTTAACTATATTCCCATATAGTTAATCGACAACGGATATTTAGAATATTTAAAACATTCATGGATTTAAACATGCAAATATAGGACACAATCATTATGAAATGAAACCACTTATATCAAGTATATAATCCATTTATTGAAATAACGAGTGTTTACATCCCTTATCCAAATACCAATCACAAAATTACATGATATAACCAGCTAATTTAAGACCTATGCCCTCGGCATGCTTATCGATCTTTCCTTTTGACAAAGCCTTTGTAAAAGGATCTGCTAGGTTACAATCAGTGTGAACTTTGAGTAAATTGATTTACCCGATTCGATTTGCTCTTGAACATAGTGGTATCTTTTCTGCTAATGTCTGGCACCTTTCTGAACTCCTGGTTCGTTGGCAATGACAATAGCTCCCATATTATCACAGTACATATCCATAGGTGTGTTATTTGAGGGCATCACGTCAAGCCCATAAATAAACTTCCTGATCCAGACAGCTTCCATAGCGGCATCTAAAGCGACAATGTACTCACACTCTGTAGCAGACATAGCAAATGTGGTTTGCTCCTTGCTCTTCTAATCCACCGCGCCTCCATTTAAAACAAAGACGTATCCCGACTGAGATTTTGTATCATCTCTATCAGTCTGAAATCCAGCATCACAGTATCCAGTTACCTTGAGTTCTATGTCAGGATTTCCTCCATACACCAAAAATACATCTTTAGTAGCACGCATGTACTTCAGAATATTCTTTACAGCAGTCCAGTGATCCTCTCCAGGATTATGCTAATAGCGACTAACTATATTTTGCACGAACGCAATGTCAGGTCTATGCATCTTACCGCATACATAATAGATCTTATAGCCGAAGCATAAGGAATTGTTAGAAATCCAAAAATAGTGATACATTGTAATTTAAGTTATGGACTTACTTGTTGTTAAGTCATGAGTTGATAATTTCTAAGGTTGAGGGGCTAAATAGTGTTAATTAGCATAGTTAGATAGTTTGGACTATAAATAACCCTCAATTCCTTAGAAATTATAACTTGGAAGATTAACAACACATTATTCATACCAATTACACCTGAATATTACACTCTTGATTCCAATTCTCTCTCAAAACACACACAAACACTAAGAACACACACACTAACCAGATACCATTGTTGATGTGAATTCGGTTAAGAAAATCGTGTTGATTACAGGAATCCTTTTCATGCGCTCCACCTCTTCAGGTGTAGAAGCACCATTCTTGCTAGATAAATCAAGTCCTTCTTGCATTGGTATAAAACCTCGCTTAGAATTTTCTATCTTGAAACGCTTCAAGATCTTATCCATGTAAGCACTTTGACTTAATCTGATCAACCGTTTGCTTCTTTTTTTTCAGTAAAAGGCCGTCACCCCTGGTTAGATTTTATATATCATCAATAAAAACAGGCGTATTGACTGACTTGTCAATACGACTAAGTACAACCATAATGCCAAAAACAGCAACAACCAGTATCATGCAATGTGACAAACCACATACATGACTAAAACAATCGCCACTAGATCAACACAATACTAGACTCGAAAGAACACAAAACCTAAGGTGTTACATGCAACAAAGACTTAGGTAGTTTCCATACTTCCAGAATCCCTTCCGTTCGCGTCTTCTTCTTGAAACTAAAAGCAAGTAATTTGAGACGAACAGTAGCCTTATTAACTTCAATTAATTGTTTGGCAAATCTTTTTTTGTTGTTGAATAAACGCGAATTCCTCTCCTGCCAAATAAAATAAGTAGTAGCTGCAAGAACTAGCTTTGCAATAATAATATCAGCTCGTTCCCTCTTAGCAAAAAAGACGAAATAACTCACAAGAACATCCCAATGAACAGCAATAATGATCCAACTCTGCATAGTCACAAATCCCTTTCCAAACTTGTGTAGCATAAGAACATTCAAAAAATACATGATCATGGGAATCGGGCTGCAACTCACATAAAGCACAAACTGTAGGAACATCAGCACATCCACGAATCCCCCATGAAGATAGAACATCTTGTGTCTTGAGCTTCGGTCTAAACACGAGCCACAAATGAAAAGCATGCTTTGGTATACAATGAGTAAACCAAACAACATGAAACCAAGGAACTTCCAAACCTCTTGGCCGGATAGTCTCCCATACCATGGTAACAGAAAACTCTTGAAATTCTGCACTGTTCTTCCAACTTAGTTCATCCTGTTTATCTTGCACAAAAGTAGGAATCTGAACATTTTGGAATTTATCGTTCCAATCCGCAGGCCACGACCATGCTCCTTCAGAAATAAGTCTAGAGACTGAATCCTTGAGGCTAAAACCTGCATTATTAATCAAACGGGCAGATAAATGATTAATTAATGGACTTGGATCACACCAGTTATCAAACCTGTTAGAAATCCAAAAATAGTGATAAATTGTAATTAAGATTGTGGACTTACTTGTTGTTAAATCATAGATATATGATAACTAAGGATGAGGAGCTAAATATAAAGTTTAGCATGTGTAAGGACTTATAGTATAAATACTCCTCATTCCTTAGGTATCATATATATATACATGTACATATAACTATTTCAATAACAACCTTCATAATTTCCTTACACCTCAGTCCGTCTAAAAACACACACACACACATACTCTCTCTCAATGCACACACCAAGAACACACACACTTACATCCGCCATTGTTGAGATCGAATCCAGAGCAAAAATCGTGTTATTACATGTGGTATCAGAGCAAAAATCAAATTTCATCAAAAATCAAAAATCAAAAACTGTTTTTGATATCGATCCATAACTGTTTTTGATCTCAATTTCATCAAAAATGAAATTCAAAAACTGTTTTCATATCGTCCCCTGTTTCATCATTTTTCATCGTTTAAATCACATAAAATCATCAATTTTTGTTCAAATTTAGATTCCTTATAGCTTAAAACATAATCCTGTTAAGTTTCAAGTTTCAATTCAATCTAGAACTCGAGATTGAATTTTTAGATTTTGGCGCTCAAATTTCGGATTTTGATTCTGTTGTGTTTTTAGCTGAATTTTGTTCAAGGATTTGTTACGGATGTGACAACAAACGTTTTGCAAGTAATTTCACGTTCTAACTCCAAGTAATTTGAAAGATATTGAAGTTTTAAAAGTCATCAATGGAGTTTTTGAAAACTGATGTGTTGAAGAAGATGATCTCAGGACGATTCTCACTAGAAGGATCTTCTGCAGATCGTCTCAGTGCTTGAATTTTCTTTCGTTCATACTCTGTGTGTTGTGGCTTGTAGGATGATCTTCACAAGATTGTTCTAGCAAGTGGTTGTGGTGTGAAGTATTGATTGTGGCTAACTAATCCGAAAGGATCGGTTTTAGTCAATTCAAAGTGGTTTACTTTGAAAATTAAGGCAGAAAACTAAGACGATCTTAAACAAGATCGTTTCATTTTCACTTCAAAATTCTAAGACGATCTTAAACAAGATCGTTTCATTTCCAAGTCTTTAATTTCTCAATTTTCATTTTCAATTCCTTTAATTCAATTTAAATTCTCATTTTCAAAAATCCAAAAACATATCTCTATTTCAATTTCATTTCGCACTTAGACAAATTCCACTGAATTTCTTCCAAGACGATCTTCCATTCAATCGTCTTGCTTCTTTTTCAAATCTAGGACGATCTTCCACAAACGATCTTCACCTAGAACGATCTTCATCAAGATCGTTTCACTTCCTGTTTTTTTTAAACTCTCATTTCATTTCAAGTTTCAAAACAAATCTCTTTCAAATGGCTTCTCGTGAAGCATTGGCATTGGGTTTCGATACAAGACCTCCAGTTCTCTACCGTGGTTCTTATGGACTATGGAAGAAAAGATTCATGGACTATGTGGAATGTCAACCAAATGGTCACCTACTTAAAGATTCCATTCTTAATGGACTTGCAGTTCATCGCCATCCCACTACCGGTGCAATACTCACTCTTGATCTTTTGAATGCTGAACAAAAAGATCGAACAGCTACAGATAACAGAGCTAGATCATGCTTATACAAAGCACTACCAGATAAAATCTATGGTTCTGTTGATTCTTATGATACAGCCAAGGAGATATGAGATGAGGTGGCAAGACAAATGGAAGGATCTGACGTGACTTCAACAATAAGATTGACAAATGTGTTGACTGAGTTTGACAACTTCAACAATTTGCCAAATGAATCCCTAGAGGCTGTCTACTGTAGATTCTGCAATGTCATAAATGAACTTAGGAAGAACAATGTCAACAAATCAGAGATTGAGTTAAACATCAAATTCATCAAAGCTCTTGGTCCTGAATGGGAAGATTATGGAACACAAATTAAGCAACATCAAAATCTGGCCAAGTTCACCATCCATAATCTTCATGAATCCTTCAAACTCAATGAACATCAAGTTCTAAACAATGCTTCATCAAACAAAATGCCAGAAGTTGTATCTTCTGATCCTTTGGCATTGATTGTTGAAAAGGAGGTTTCTGAAGCTCCTAAAAGGCAAATGGTGGTTATTTCTTCATCTGATGAGGAGGGAGATGATAGGATGGCTACAGGAGATGGTGTCTCAGATGAACTTTATCAAGCTCTTGCCGTGGTAACTAAGCATTTCAAGAAAAAGTTCTACAAAGCGAGGCCTACAAATAACAATCTCCGCACTTCTTCAACAAGTGCATTTCCCAAGAAGGAACACTATCATTCCAAGAATTATGAACAAGGTGAATCAGCTGGATCAAAGCATGTTGAAAAAAAAGAAGGCTATGAGAAACAAGTTGTTGAGAAGGGTAAAGCATCTGACAAAAAGTGCTACAATTGTGGTATTCCTGGTCATTTTGCTATTGATTGCAAACAACCTCGTAAGCGGAACTATGAGTACTACAAGCACAAGATGTTATTAGCCAAGCAAGTGGAAGCTGGTCATGCATTACTTGCTGAAGATGACAAATGGCTATTGCTCTCAGATGATGAAGATGAAGATCTTTCTGCTAATGTTTGCTTTATGGCGAGGTTGGCCAAGAACAAAGCTTTTGAGGCTGAAAGCACTGATGATGAGTACCCTGATGATGAGGTAAATCTTAACTCTACTCTTTCATTAGTTAGAGACAAAGAGTCACTTACTTTAGCTCTATCTAACTTGACAACTCATATTAAGACTTTAGCCAACAAAAACAAAAGTTTGCAAAATAGTATTTCATTATCTAAAAGTGAATTTTCAAAACTCCTTGAAGAATATTCAAAATTACTTTTTGATCATGATACTATTAAACAAGACTTTCAATTATATAAAGAAAGGATGTTGGTTAAAGAATGTGAGTTGAATGCCTCTCTTGATTCAAAGTTATTAGAAAAATGTCTTAATCTTGAAAAGACCATTCAAGATCTTGAAAAAGCCAATCAAGATCTTGAAATTCAAAAGACCAATGAATGGCTTCGGGCAAATGCTAGACAAATGGATGTTGATATTCTCAATAAGAAGCTTTAAGAAGCTAAACCAAACAACGTTGAACTCGAAAGGAAGATTTCTGACTTAAATCATACTTTTTTTCTAAAAGGCGTTGAGATTGGAAATCTTGAAAAACAAGTTGAGGAATTTAAAAAGAATATACTTTTCTATCAAGAGAAGTTATATAAAGTTGAACAAAACCCTCTCTTGGATTTCACTGCCTATTTTAACAAGTCAAAAATTGCAAAAGATGATCTTCTTCTCGGGTTGGGATTCGAGAATATCACACCACTGCAAAAAGCCAAGGATGAAATAGAACCTTTGTATGATGAAAAATTCCTTCGACTTGGTATGGTACAACAATTTATTCGTCCATTGGATAACGAATTTGAGACCGATGAAGTTGAGAAACCTAAAGATGAATTTTTGGTTAATTACGATGCTCTAAATGCTTCTTACAAAACAAAAGAGTCTTCAATTTTTAAATTGGAAGAAAATTGCATCGAATTTTCAAAACCAAGAATCTGTTAGTCCTTCACCTAAACCTACTAAAATGTATGTTCCATCCACAATTTTGGAAAAACAAATAGAAGGTTTGCAACAAAAGGTGGAATCTCAACAAAATGTTATTAATCACTTAAAGTCTCAAAGTCCGAATTCGGAGGATAAATTGATTGTTGTAGATACTAAGAAAGTTTGTGTGAATGTTTCTACTCAAACTGACCTAAGTGCTTTAGTAGACCATTCTACCCAGACTACTTGTGTTTCATCTACAAATTCCTCCACTCAGACCTTGACTGATTCTCTTGAATGTTCATGTCAAAATGCTGCTACTGTTTTAGCTGATGATTATGTGCAATCTAATTTATTTAATGACGAACTTGCACATAGTTTAGTTTTGATATGGTACTTCTATAGGTTTTTCACTTGTGATACTCTTGATGAGTTAGTTGTTCACCCTAAGCTTATTGCTAGTATAGGTGTTGATACTTATACTCAAATTTCTTGTGAAACCAAAGATGTGTCAGTTCAAGTCGACCAAATTCCTGAGACTACCCATGATGTGAAGATGGAAACTAAGATTGCTGATTTTTCAAAACTTTCTCCAGTGAAACTTTTCACAAAAAATGATTTTGATAAATTCATGGAGGGAGAATATGTTTTTGATTCTGAAACTGAGAAAAAGATTGAATCTACCAAAATCAAGTTTGAAACAAAAGAAGAATCTCAAAAACCATTTTCCAATGTTCCAACTTCATATTATTCAAAGAAACGAGTTATTTCCAAACTCGTCAAGACTGAACCAAAGACCGTCACAAAAACCATTAAGTTAGAAACAAAGTGTTCTACCCCGGATAAGCATGTCAAAACCAAACAAGTTGAGACCATTCCCAAAATCAAGTACAACAAAGTAAAACTTCTGAAAATCAATCCAAATGTTTCTTCGTCTAACTCTAAATCTAGTTCATTACCTAAAGTGTCTAAGTCTAGCTCAGTTTTGCTGACTAAGGATACTTCTAATGGTGCAACTAGGTATAGGGTTAGATATGGCTGGTTTTCTCATGATAAACCTAAGAAACAAGAAGTTTCCGCACCTCCAAAAGAGTCTAAAAAGATAAAAGTGCTTCAAAATCCTCGTTCTAATCTTCTTAGTGTCAATTCAACAGGTGGAAAGAGCATAAATAGTGATATTAAATGGGTAGCTAAGTTGTTAGTACCTAAGTTCACTAATGTTGAGAAAAAAAAGAAAAGACAAAGGAGAAAAGCTGGTAGTAAGAAGAAGCATGTTTCTGTTGAGTCAAACAATTTATCTTTTAAGTCCTCAGTGAAAAACAATGATAATGGTGCCAAGGCTAGGCCTTGTGATGTTGTAAACAATGTTAATTCTTGTTCTCGTGTGTATGGTTTGAATGCTGGTAGACATGTTACTTTTAATTCATGTGTGAATGTTCGTACTTTTTATCCAAATGTGCTTATTGATAATGTGCTTGTTAATGCTCATGTTGATTCTAAAGAATGTTTGAATGCAATTCCTAAGTTATATACCCTGCCTGTGTTAACTAACCACAAAGGACCCGTCTTCAAGTGGGTACCTAAAGTCGGTTAAATTTCTTTGATTGCAGGATATAACCATCTGTGTTTAGATACTCGATTCTGGGTGTTCAAAACACATGACTGGCAATAAAGCATTGCTCAAGAACTTTATCGAACGATTCATGGGAACTGTTCGATTTGGGAACAACAATTTCGCTCCTATCTTAGGTTATGGAGACATTGAATGCAATGGAATTGTCATCAAGAAAGTTCAGTATGTTGAAGGATTAAATCATAACTTGTTCAGTGTTGGACAATTCTGTGACAACAATCTTCAAGTTCTTTTTCGACAATCTCTTTGCAAAGTCCAAACTCTAGATGGAGTTGACATTCTGTGTGGCGACCGCGATGATAACCTTTTTACCGTCAATCTTGATGATAACCAACCAACCGACAATATTTGTCTCATTTCAAAAGCTACATCAAAGAATTCTTGGTTGTGGCATAGAAGGCTTTCTCACCTAAATTTTCCAACCATCAATACTTTGGTCAACAAGCATCTTGTGGAAGGCTTGCCGGACTATAAGTATGAGAGTGAGCATGTCTGTCCTTCTTGTGCTGTTGGGAAGATTAAACGAGCTTCTCATAAACCGAAGAAATCTCCAAATTCACTAGCACCTCTTCATTTGCTTCACATGGATCTTTGTGGGCCGATGAAAGTACAAAGCCGAAATGGAAAAAGATACATCTTGGTTATTGTTGATGATTATTCAAGATATACATGGGTCAAGTTTCTTGCATCCAAAGATGAAACAACTCAGATTTTGATTGATTTCATCACTTCTACTCAAGTAAATCTTCAACTTCCAGTTCGTTACATCCGTTCGGATAACGGAACTAAGTTCAAAAATGCCGTTTTTGATGAGTTTTGTAAATCCAAGGGCATAACTCACCAATTTTCAGCAGTTCGTACCCCACAACAAAACGGTGTTGTTGAAAGGAGAAATCGAACGCTAGTGGAAGCTGCATGGACAATGCTTGCTTATTCAAAGTTGCCATCTAATATGTGGGCTGAAGTTGTTGACACTGCTTGTCACACTCAGAATCGGTCCATCGTTAATCAACGTTTCGAAAAGACTCCTTATGAGGTTGTTAACAAACGAAAACCCAACATCAACTATTTTCATATATTTGGGTGTGTTTGTTATACTTTGAATGATCGGGAGAATCTTGGAAAATTCGAGAAGAAAGGTGATGAAGGTTACTTTGTTGGTTATTCCAAGACATCAATTGCCTATCGAATCTACAATCGCCGAACAAACACAATTCAAGAGACAATGAATGTTTGGTTTGATGAGATGTCGGGCATGATTTTTGAGCAAGAAATTTGCTACCAACAAGTAATGATCCAAGTGCTTCAAGTACTTCAACAAGGACTTCTACTTTAGCATCTTAATTCAAGAAGTTTCCAACTCCAACAAGTGATGAATTAGATATTCTTTTTGAAGAATTCTACAATTCCAAACCAATTCATGATGAAGATCCTCAAGTCATCGTTGAACCAATTCCAAACAATAATCCAGTTCCTGACAACAATCATGAATCATCATCAAGTTCTTCTGAGCAAGGTGCTATATCTTCTAGTAGTAGTTTTTCATCCTCTTCTAATGATTCTTCTTCACCATCCTCTCCTGATAATTCTTCTCAAGTGAATGTTCAAGAACAACCTACTCACTTTACTCAGACAACAAATCCATTAAACACTCCAAATGTCTATGTGCCACTTGATTTTGATCATCCATCCTATGAGGAAGCAATTCTACCAAGCTATGATTCCATCACTCAATAAAACTCAGGTTTTAATGATGATGATGTTGATATTCAACAACAAGATCCTCTTCCTCAAGTTATTGGAAATCCACAAGCCAGAGTAACTACTCGTACTTCAGTAAACGAGTGTCTTGTTGCACTTTCTCTCAGCAACATCGAACCCAAAACTGTCTCTGAAGCTCTTCGTGATACAGAGTAGGTTAAGGCAATGTAAGAAGAACTCACTCAGTTTGAAAGACTAAAAGTATGGAGATTAGTACCAAATCCGAGAAAAGATGAACCAATTGGAACAAAGTGGATTTTCTAGAACAAAAAGTATGAAAATGGAGTGGTAGTAAAGAATAAAGCTCGACTTGTAGCAAAGGGTTATTGCCAACAACCTGGTGTTGACTTCGACGAAACTTTTGCTCCAGTTGCAAGAATGGAGGCCATTCGTATTTTCTTAGCTTATGCCGCATTTCGAAACTTCACTGTGTTTCAAATGGATGTGAAGACTGCTTTCTTGAATGATGACCTCAAAGAAGAAGTTTATGTTGAACAACCGAAAGGTTTTGTTGATTCTAAAAGGCCAAACCATGTCTACAGGTTAGATAAGGCTCTCTATGGTCTTAAGCAAGCACCCTGCGCATGGTATGATTCCTTAACTACTTTCTTGCTAAGGGGTGGCTTTACCAAAGGCACAATTGACCCTACCCTGTTCATTCGCAAACAAGGTAAGCATGTTCTTCTTGTCCAAATATATGTTGATGACATTATCTTTGGGTCAACCAGTCAAACATTTTGTCGAAACTTTTCATCTCTTATGGTAAATTCATTAGCACCTCTTCATTTGCTTCACATGGATCTTTGTGGGTCAATGAAAGTACAAAGTCGAAATGGGAAGAAATACATATTGGTTATTGTTGTTGATTATTCAAGATATACTTGGGTCAAGTTTCTTGCCCCCAAAGATGAAACAACTCAGATTTTGATCGATTTCATCATTTCTACTCAAGTAAATCTTCAACTTCCAGTCCGTTACATCCGTTCGGATAATGGTACTGAGTTCAAGAATACCGTATTTGATGAGTTTTGTAAATCCAAGGGCATTACTCACTAGTTCTCTGCAGTTCGTACCCCACAACAAAACGGTGTCGTTGAAAGGAGAAATCGAATGCTAGTGGAAGCTGCAAGAACAATGCTTGCTTATTCCAAGTTACCTTCCAATATGTGGGCTGAAGCTGTTGACACTGCTTGTCACACTCAGAATCGGTCCATTGTCAATCAACGTTTCGAGAAGACTCCTTATGAGGTTGTTAACAAACGCAAACCCAACATCAACTATTTTCATATCTTTGGGTGTGTTTGTTATACTTTGAATGATCGGGAGAATCTTGGAAAGTTCGAGAAGAAAGGTGATGAAGGTTATTTTGTTGGTTATTCCAAGACATCGATTGCCTACCGAATCTACAATTGCCGAACAAATACAATTCAAGAAACAATGAATGTTTGGTTTGATGAGTGGTCAGGCATGATCTTTGAACAAGAAAGTTTGATACCAACAAGTAATGATCCAAGTGCTTCAAGTACTTCATCAAGGACTTCTACTTTAGCATCAAAATTCAAGTTTCCAACTCCAACAAGTGATCAATTAGATATTCTTTTTGAAGAATTCTACAATTCTAAACCGATTCATGATGAAGAACCTCAAATCATCGTTGAACCAATTCAGACAAATAATCCAGTTCCTGACAACAATCATGAATCATCATCAAGTTCTTCTAAGCAAGGTGCTACATTTTCTAGTAGTAGTTCTTCATCCTCTTCTAATGATTCTTCTTCACCACCCTCTCCTAATATTTCTTCTCAAGTGAATGTTCAAGAACAACCTACCCAGTTTACTCAGACTACCAATCCAATAAACACTCCAAATGTGTATGTACCACTTGACTTCGATCATCCATCCTATGAGGAAGCTATTCTACCAAGCTATGATTTCATCTCTCAACAAAACTCAGGTTTTAATGATGATGATGTAGATGTTCAACAACAAGATCCTCTTCCTCATGATCGCAAATGGTCACGTATGCTGAAAAATCATCCTATTGATCGAATTATTGGAGATCTACAAACCGGAGTATCTACTCGTACTTCAGTAAACGAGTGTCTTGTTGCACTTTCTCTCAGCAACATCGAACCCAAAACTGTATCTGAAGCTCTTCATGATCCAGAGTGGGTTAAAGCTATGCAAGAAGAACTCGCTCAATTTGAAAGACTGAAAGTATGGAGATTAGTTCCAAATCCAAGAAAAGATGAACCTATTGGAACAAAGTGGATTTTCAAGAACAAGAAGGATGAGAATGGAGTAGTAGTAAGGAACAAAGCTCGACTTGTTGCAAAGGGTTATTGTCAACAACCTGGTGTTGACTTCGATGAAATTTTTGCTCCAGTTGCAAGAATGGAAGCCATTCAGATTTTCTTAGCTTATACCGCATTTTGAAACTTCACTGTGTTTCAAATGGATGTGAAGACAACTTTCTTGAATGGTAAACTCAAAGAAGAAGTTTACGTTGAACAACCAGAAGGTTTTGTTGATTCTAAAAGGCCAAACCATGTCTACAAGTTAGACAAGACTCTCTATGGTCTTAAGCAAGCACCCCACGCATGGTATGATTCCTTAACTACTTTCTTGATTAGAAGTGGCTTTACCAAAGGCACAATAGACCCTACCCTGTTCATTCGTAAACAAGGTAAACATGTTCTTCTTGTCCAAATATATGTTGATGACATTATCTTTAGGTCAACCAGTCAAACATTTTGCCGAAACTTTTCATCTCTAATGGTTAATCATTTTGAAATGAGCATGATTGGGGAAATGAACTACTTTTTGGGTCTTCAAATCAAACAATTACCAAATGGTATTTTTATATCACAAGGTAAATACATTAATGATATGTTGAAAAAGTTTGATATGACTATATGTTCTTCAATTTCTACCTCAATGGCTGCTCGAACAAATATTAATGCTGATAAAAATGGGAAACCATTTGACCAAAAGAGATATAGAAGTATGATTGGTTCGTTGTTGTATCTTACAGCATCTTGCCCAGATATAATGTTTGCAACATGTATGTGTGCTAGGTATCAAGTTGCTCCAACAGATTTAAATTATCAAGCTGTGAAATACATATTTCGTTATCTGAAGGGTACACCCAATTTAGGTCTCTGGTATCCAAGGGATACTGGATTCAATCTAACTGCCTATTCAGATGCAGATCAAGCAGGTTGTAAGCTTGATCGCAAGAGTACTTCCGGTACTTTACAATTTTTAGGTGATAAAATTGTGAGTTGGTCTTCCAAAAAATAGAATTGTGTGTCACTATCAACAGCTAAAGCTGAATATGTGGCTGCGGCTAGTTGTTGTGCTCAAGTACTATGGATGAAGACTCAACTTACAGATTATGGTCTGAAATATGATCATATCCCTATCTATTGTGATTCTCAAAGTGCCATTGCTATTGCAGTCAATTCAGTAAACCACTCTCGATCAAAGCATATAGATGTGAAATATCATCTCAAAGATCATATTGAGAAAGGTGACATCGAGCTCTACTTTGTGGGAACTGACTATCAGCTTGCATATTTGTTTACCAAACCATTGGACGAAAAGAGGTTTAATTTTCTTATCTCCAAGCTTGGCATGTTAAATCTTGAACCTTAACTTATTTTGTTTTTGATACATTCTTGAAAAACAAAATACAAAATTTGAAAAGTCAAAAATCAAATACAAAAATATAAAATTTTGAAAAATAACAAAAAGATTTTCTTTATTTTTTTCTTTTTAAAGAGGCTTACATATACTATGTATGTAACCCGTGCTTCAAAGATTTATTTATTTCAAAGTGGCTTATACATATTCTGTGTATAACCCATGCTTCATTGTTTTATTTATTTCCAAAAAAGACTTTCATGATTTCTTTTGAAAACCCTGGGCAAAAAATTATTTTTTCCGCCAAAAGATTTTGTTACTCTCCGTTGTTAAACAAATTATTTTTTTCAGAAACTCTCAATTGTTGATATGAGAAGCAAAAGATTGAACACCTTTGTGTACTCCTTAGTTGTCTCATCTTGAACAATTGATTGAGTTAAATGTGCTTAAATATTTTATTTTGCATCCAACTTGTTGATGTAAGATGCGAAGGATCGAACGCCTTTGTGTACTCCCTAGGAGTCTTACTATGAACATTGTTGTTGAAGCAAAACTTTGTGTTCCTTAAAATCTTGTTCACGTTAGACTCTCAAATTTTTCCGTATATATCACAACAAAGTTTTTTTTATCTCACAAAAACCAATTTTTGCTCTACCTTTCTATGAAAAACATTTTGATATACCTTTGCATAGATTAAGGGGGAGTTTGTGATTTCAAAAATTTCAAAAGTTCAAATGTGTTTTCAAATCTTTTCATACGCACGTTTGATGTTTTTCAAAATGACTTTTCATCAATTGAAGTTCGGTAATTAGTGTGCACATGAGGATAATAGATTGTGGTCATCGAACGCTTTCGCTGTACTAACCATGATTTATATTCTTTAGAGCAATCTAGTGGTTGAAAAGCCGCAGACCGAACTATGTTAGAACATTGCTTTGTGCATGTCTCAATAATACATAGGAAATCCGAAAAATGTTATACATTTCTATCGGTCATTTCATTAATCCTTTTGATTTTTGAACATGTTAACGGATCATTCTTATCCAGTTTCTTTTCTCATCTCACAAACACAAAAACCACCAACACCATTCTATAACGTTTGTACCAACAACTTCAACCTTACATTTTAGTTACCCTTAGGATTCTTTGGGTTGGGCTAATGATTTGAGTTGATGAGTGGATGCTTGATATTTCTCCAGGCAAATCTTGTTTTAACTTGTGTTATTTCTTTTAGTATTTAATTAATCAATGTTTGCATAATGACATTGGTTCCCAACTTTGTCATTATGAGGGGGAGAAAACGATTATGATTGATTTTTTAGCTTGATTTGTGCTGAAGTGAGTGTATGGAGGTTAGGGATGAAGATAAGAGAGAATATTTAAAGTTAAGGATGTATGGGATTAATGGAAAAACTTGCAATTAATGGAATTTCAGTCAACGATATTATCTCAAGATGGAACAAATGTTCAAAGATGCTCCAAAATGTTTATACTCATGAATTGAGGGGGAGCATGATCTTGAAGTATGCCACAAATTCCTTGATGGATTACTCATGAATTGAATAGGATTTTGGTTGATCATTTGGCAAAAAACCCTAATTTCAACTCGCCGGCCACAAAGTCAATGCCGGTCAACTCTGGTTCGGCACCTACACACTGTGGGGACACAATTGAATGAAGTTGATGAGCATTTCGGTGTCTCACTTGACAACAACAAACCATGTGATAATCTTAAAACGTCTTCCGCATCAGCCACTATTGAAAAAGTGGCTGACTCATGGGATAAAAATGGCGTGCCAACTGTTGATGATGGTAGGGATTTTAATGATTCGAATGGGGATGGTTTGAACTTGAATGCCGATCCAACTATGCATGGTTTGCATGCAAATGTTGGTGATTCTAATGTACCTACTATGCCAGAAGCACCAAAGTTCCCTCCTGATGCTGCTTACTTTCAGCCGGCTGCATGTCATGCAAATGACATTCATCCTGCTTCAGATGATGCCTCTAGGCATGATGTTTCTCCTAATGATCTTGGTGGACACCCTGACAGTCCTAAGGTCCAGCAGCCACGTACCTATGCCTCTATTTTTCAAGATGCTGCTAACATCAGCAAGAAAGGTAAATTGAGATTCATCCCTCTAGTTGTTACTGATTCAGGTATATCTAGAGCTGTTATTCCACGTGATCTTTTAATGCAACAAAGTGAATGTTGGAATAATACTCTAGTTGGTCATTTCATTGGTAAACGTCATGCCTTCCCTTTTGTGCAATTTCATGCAAATCGTTTATGGAAAAAGTTTGGTTTGGAGGATGTTATATTGAATGACCAGGATTTCTTTTTGTTTATGTTCAAGTCTGATTAGGGTCAGTTGCATGTGTTTGAGAATGGACCATGGTTATTTAATGACATTCCTATAATGCTAAGGAAATGGGAAACTGAAATCTGGTTTGATAAACCAATTCTCAATAAGGTTTCCCTCTAGGTTAACATTTATGATTTGCCAGCTATTATGTGGAATTATGATATTCTCAGCCACTTGGTTAGTTCTATAGGTGTCCCTATTACTGTTGACAGATATACTGCTGAAATGTGTGAAAACAAGAAAGGCAGGGCAGTATTTGCTAGAGTTTTGGTTGAGTTTGACTCATTGAGAGATATTGCTATGTTTGCTGAGGCCGAGATTCTAGATTCTGTGAGACGGTTCAGACTTGAGTATCATTGGCTACCTCCTAGTTGTTCACATTGTAAGATTTTCGGGCATAAATTTGATGATTGCAGTGTGAGACCAAGGACACAGAAATAGATGGAAGCCCGGATGGCTTCTGCAACTCCAGCATTACAGGTAGGTCCATCAGGGACCAAGGTAGGCCCAACTAGGGCCCAACAGGCTACTCCAGCAGAGGTCCAGGATCAGGATGGGTTTCAAAAGCCTAGGAGACAAAAGAGGAGTCCCAAAAAAGCCCCATCTTTCTCTATGCCTAAGCCTAAGGTCATATATGAACCTAAAAAGACAAATGACCCAAAGGGTAAGGCTCCAGCAGCAACTACTCCTACTCCAGCCACTACAGATTTATCAGCTCCAGTCAGATTTCCTGCTGCTCCAGTTCCACAGAGACCACTCCAGATTCATACAGATACAGTTCCAGACACTTACTCAGGTACATAGGCTCATACTAATCATGATTCTATACTTACACCACTTGGTCGTGCTGTTGAGACTAGGAACCAGTATGATGTACTATGCCAGATTAGCACTGATGATGTTAGTATTCCCTCGGTCACATGCTGCTGGGGATGATGATGATATGTATGCTAAAGAAGATGTTGAATCAGATGATGGTTTTGGTCAGTTCATGAAGATGGATGACTAGCACTGATAGTTATACTAGAATTGTTTTATACTCTAATTGTTTAGATTGCTAGTTTGATTATTTATTGGGTTTCTGGGCCTGTCCAGTTATTCAGTTGGTTCATTTCCTGCACCATGGGTCCCTTTTATCTTATTATTGGGGGCCCGTGGGGGCATTACTTTGTAAATGTTTTTTGCATTTATAATACGTTTACCTTTATCTACAAAAAAACCCTTTGTGTAGAACCCTAAATGTCAAAACCCTAAACCCAAAACCCCTTGGGTTTTTGCTTTTGGCCGATCGAACAAAGAAGGGAGAGAGGAGAGATTTTCAAGTCTATTGTCTTGTGTGTATGTAAAATCCTTAAGCCCATGCACTCTATTTTTAGGCTTAATTAGGATGGTTTTAAACTTGATGGACAAGTAATCACAAGGCCTAGAAGCCTTGAAATTTTTGGCCCTCTTTGGCGTGGAATTAGGAAACAACTCTAATTCCAAATTTCACTTTTACACCTCTGATGAGCGTACATTTTGTGATTATTTCTTATATATTTAGGTCATGTTTTGATGTCTAAATAAGTTAAGATATGTGAACTATTGGTACTTAATGGGATGACATGTTATGAAAGGTTCACAAGGCGTACAAGTGAAGGCAAACGTCTTTACTCAACTTATCATGAAGCCACAAGACTTTTGGACGAAAACTAGCAAGCGGAAGATGAAGAATTTGAGGCCAACATGAAGCATACGACCACGTGTTAGTATTTTGGGCATAACTTCTTCATACAAACTCCATTTCTGACGAGTAAGCTATCCATGGAAAGGCCAAAGAAAGATCTACAACTTTCATGTTGATGTCCAGGACCAGAGCCGCTCATATCAAGCTCTAGCGCCGCTGGAAGTCATCCAGAAGCCAACCAGCCGAGCTAGAACATTACCAGCGGAGCTGGGAGTCAACCAACGAAGCTGGGACACCAACCAGCGGAGCTGGAAGCCAGCCAGCACCGCTGGGACTTCTACCAACGCCGCTGGAAGTAGGTCGGCTAGCTAGGGTTTTACCTTAAACCTATGAATACCCCTCTAAACCCTCATAGCCGAAACATACTTTCTCCAGACGACTTGGGGGCTGTTGTTATGGCATTTCCATCAAATCTAAACCCTCCTAACACCTCCAAATCATCCAATCAATCAAACATCAATCCTTAACAACATAATCATCATAATAATCAATCAAGAAGGCGTGGGTATTGCTCGAGAGGTTCAACCGAAAGGAACAAAGGAGGCTGCAGCCGCGACTTTGGATCTTCTAAGTCAACATCAACATCAGCCAGCCACATACCTTTTAGTTTGATCTTTCCTTTTTTTTTTTTTTTTGTTATTAGGGTTACAATATTGCAAGACTTATCTTACCATACAATTATTACTATGAATTCTATATATTTGATGATTGTTAGTATTGAATGTCTTGTCATAAGTAGCTAAATTACTATGCATCTGCTTGGATAATGTGATCATGCTTTTATAGTGATATTATGTGCTTGTAGTTGTTGGACGTTTTTATGCTTGATCTAGTTAAAGTAGGTTGAGGACTTAACAGGAATACAAACTGCTTGGGTGACTTAACAGGAATCACGTTAAATTATAAAGGTTAGGTTATAAAAATAGACTTAGATTATAATCTTGATTAGGGGACTTAACATGAAGCTTAATCAAAGGGTTATGTGACTTAACTGGAATCTTGACCATCTAAACCGAGGGACTTAACAGGAAGCTTGGTCGTGATTAGTTGTTCAACTATTATAAGTAACATGGTAGATGATCTATGTGGCATGTGAACTGTTTCTAAGTAAATGTATCGTTTTCATTATTATTATAATCTTTTATAAATCAAATTATTCAGTGTTTCCTCGCTAGACCAAGCGGTTGGAAACTTTTGCTTTTAGTTTTAGTTAATTAAGTAGTGACAAAACTCCCAACAATCTTAGAATTACACCTAGCTGCATTCTTAGAGCATAGTCCCATAGAACGATCCTGGTCTTACCGATTTGCTATACTATAAACGAACGGGTCCACTGCCCGTGAGTGAGTGTAGTAGAGAAGTTAACCTTGTAATATAAATTTAAAACTTGTTAGGAAAATATAAGTTAAACTTCTATCTCATCAAGTTTTTGGCGCCGCTGCCGGGGACTATTCACTTAGGATTATAGTTAGGTTAGGGTAATTCAACTCTTTCGTGTTTACACAGAAGAGTTAGTTTTAGTTTCTTATTAATTTATATTAGATTGTTTTTACTTTTTCTTAAAATTTGAAAAACCATAAAAATTTGAAAAAATTTAAAAATACAAAAAGATTTTATTTTCTTAGATTAGTTTTCGATAGTCTTTCTTTTTGTCATGTTATTAGTTAGTACTACTTTAGGGTAGATTCAAATAGAGTTCGGTAGATTCGTGAATTAGATGGCAGATAAGTTAGGATTCGACCGAACAATGATATAGGTGTCCAGAAAGCTGGCCGCAACACCGAGACCTGCTATCCGTGTACCCAAAACAAAGATCCATATTAATATCAAGAAGCATCACCTTGAGCGTGTGGAGGCACTTGATGTGTGAAAATCTAGTTAAATTAAATCCTTACAAATACTCCGAATCGAATACCACACACAATCGGGCAGTGGACCCGTTCGTATGCAATATAGATTAAAGCAAGTAAAGGTTCGTTCCACGGAGACTACAAAGAACTAGCGAGTTTTAAGTAGTTAAAAAACTTTAGATTTTAAAGACACCTCGTCATCTTGATTTTGTATTAAAAGTTAGTTGATTGAAAGAGTTAGAAATTTCAAAGAATTTATCGAAAAGAAAATTGTTTTTAAATCAAATGGGATGAGAAGATCATCCACTTCGACTCCATGATACACATTATTTAGGTTGCATATAATTAAAGAATCAATTCAAATATGTTGATTTATAACCGAGAACTAAACGAAGACTAACCCCGTACCCGTCAAGTTCGTTACTTTATTTAATTCCCTTAATTAACTAGTTCCATTACTAAGACCGGTACCCCAAGACGCCTTTCATAACTTTCCTAGTCAACTAATTGTTTTGGTTATTTAGATAACAATTGTGTCTATTAATGGTACCCAACTATTAACCCGTTAACCTTTATTAACTATTAATTACTTTCTACCGTACCCGTCATAGAAACAATTGTTTCTAACCAAGCAATCAAAATAACTTCTACACAACCTAAGTTACCACTGAGATCATGCAAAAACTATCCGCAATTAAGAGTTAATGAACAAAGAATTAATAAGCTAAGATTACGACACAACGTTAAATCAAATCAACTTGAATTCGAAAGATTTATACAACCATTATCAATGTATCAAAGCAATCACCGACACACTCATATTAAAGAAGAAATAAACGGTAATGGAAAATCAACCTCAAACTTGCATGTCATAGTTCAGAGCTCTAAAAGAGACCCTTACTTCCGGATAAATCCAAAAGCCTAAGAGAAGGACAAATTTACAAGGCTAGTAGTTCCAAAACCGTACACCTATCATACTAAAAATGAAGCAAGACCTCACATATTCGGGTGTTTTGTGGTAGAGTGTGCTAGTCATGTAATCAATCCAGAAGAGATTTTGCCTATTTAATCATTCAAAACACATTTCACAAATTAAAATTTTTGACTAAAGGAAATATAGTTCAATTACTTACTAAATATGATTAAATCTATATGACAAAGTAATTCAACTATAAGGACAAACAAGCAAAAGTTTCAAACTTTACCCACAATAATCCGGCTTTTTTCTATTTACCTCTCTCCCCACACTTGAGTTGTACAATGCCCTCAATGTACAATGAACTAATAAAAATTATGGGAAATAGGAAAAAGAAAATAAAAAGAGTAAAGAACTTAGAAACTTCCCGGGTTTAATGCGCATGCTCCAAATGCTCGGTTGATCCTAAAGATAAAATAAGTGCAAACTGCATCTCAACCGCATTTTAAATCCTTTCTTATAGCTCTAACGAGCACTCAACAAACACATTAAACATACCAACATAAAAAGAAAAACTAAAAATAATAATACTAAAAATCTAAATGCGAAAAATAAACAAACTAAACTAAAAATCAAAAATCTTTTTGTATTTTTTTATTTTTCAATTTTTTTGGATTTTTAAAATTAATCAAAATTAAATAACATTTAAACTAGACAAAAGAAATTAAAAAAAAAAAAAAGAAAAAATTTTTACCTAACCTCAGGTTGCCTCCCGGGGAAGCGCTTAATTTATAAACGAGTCGTTAGCTAGACTCATTCCCCAAATTTATCATTGTGGGGTCTTAAACGCCTCCATACTTAATGTGTCGGACGGTTTACGCAAATAAGGTGAATAAAATGTGAATCTAATCTTAATCAATACCCAAACCATTCCTTTCACCTCGGAAGATATCCATTTCATTACACAAACCTTTTCATACTTTCATTAAAATCTAAAGAAAAAATATCCACCCTTTCATCCGAACATATAAAACTTCAAAAATTCCATTGCGACACGGTATCTTCAAGTAAGTAGTTTTAAAACTCATGTCCACGGATTTGAAAGGGTTGGAAGCAAAAGGGTCCGGGTCTAGTTTAAAGAGTAAAAAATAATGCATGAAATTACTACTAGCCTTTAAACTAACTACATTAATGCATTCAAAACTGTTTAAAGCATAAGAAGTTAGAAAGCTCCCTGAATAACCATGCTTGGGTTGCAAATCATCTTGACTAGTGCCATGATCTTCCTTATCTGGCTCCTTCTTTCGTGCCATGATCATTATAAAAAGATTTAGCGTTTTTGGCACTCCTGCAAACAAATGAAAAGAAAGCATTTTAGTATATAATAAATCAATTAAATTCGAATGCTTACCTGAATGAGTGAGAATTAAATTCTCTTCGGCTCTCTTTGGTGGGATCATAGACTCCCCTACACTTGAGTTGGGCGGTCTAAACTTGAAAAGTGAGAAACCCTCGGGTGAGACATTAGAGTTCTCCCAAGTAGCATCTCCTGTATCTTCATTATTAGCTTCAATGATGGTTAGAAAATTCCTTATGGTGGATACAAGCTTGCTTCCCATGGTTGGAGTAGTCACTATCTCTTCATCCCATATGATTTCTTGCTCGTCTTCCCATTCGGCTTCATCCCAAACGACTTCACTATTTTTCTCCAATTCCACATCAACACGGTCACTTCCTATCCTTCGAAACAGAGTTAGTAGTACCTGGAACACAAATAGAAGTATAAATCACCTCACTAGAAAGTTAAGTAAAATATTCTTCACAAATAATGTCATTAAAATCCTCAGCGCTCATGGAAGGTATCTCGTGTGTCTCAAAATCATGCTCCCCATCCACGTTATCCTCATCTTCATCGCTAATGGGTAATAACTCATGTGATTTAGATGGCGGCATTTGATGATCTTCCCATGTTTCGTCCTCTTCCGGTTGAGCATATTTTTCCATATAGTCAAACATCTCATCCGGATTCATCGAGAAGAATTCGTCACCAAGTATTTCCCTTGTTTCTTCTTCCAACCCACGACAATATACCGAAACTAATTGACGAATGGTAAGCCCGTACATGCCATACTTATTAACTAATCTTTTTATCCTTAACCAAGCTTCCTCATAAGTTTCATCAGAAAACTGCTCAAAATTTCGAAGCTCGTCTGGATATTCTTCCTCAGATTCATAAGCTTGACATGCCATTGGTGATGTTAATCCTACAAAACAGACACTATCACAAACCCGTGAAAAGCACCGATGGAAGAAAAATTAAACTAAACAAAAATAAAACAAAAAACAAAAATAAACATAAAACTAATCTAAGAAAGCAAGTAACTCTCTTGCACGTGAGTACAAGAAATGATCAACTACGAAATCTCAAACTTAAGCTCTTAAACTAGTCCCCGGCAGCAGCGCCAAAAACTTGATGTGTGAAAATCTAGTTAAGTTAAATCCTTAAAAATACTCCGAATCGAATACCACACACAATCGGGCAGTGGACCCGTTCGTATGCAATATAGATTAAAGCAAGTAAAGGTTCGTTCCACGGAGACTACAAAGAACTAGCGAGTTTTAAGTAGTTAAAAAACTTTGGATTTTAAAGACACCTCGTCATCTTGATTTTGTATTAAAAGTTAGTTGATTGAAAGAGTTAGAAATTCCTAGGAATTTATCTAAAAGAAAATTGTTTTTAAATCAAATGGGATGAGAAGATCATCCACTTCGACTCCATAATACACATTATTTAGGTTGCATATAATTAAAGAATCAATTCAAATATGTTGATTTATAACCGAGAACTAAACGAAGACTAACCCCGTACCCGTCAAGTTCGTTACTTTATTTAATTCCCTTAATTAACTAGTTCCATTACTAAGACCGGTACCCCAAGACGCCTTTCATAACTTTCCTAGCCAACTAATTGTTTTGGTTATTTAGATAACAATTGCGTCTATTGATTGTACCCAACCATTAACCCGTTAACCCTTATTAACTATTAATTACTTTCTACCGTACCTGTCATAGAAACAATTGCTTCTAACCAAGCAATCAAAATAACTTCTACACAACCTAAGTTACCACTGAGATCATGCAAAAACTATCCGCAATTAAGAGTTAAATAACAAAGAATTAATAAGCTAAGATTACGACACAACGTTAAATCAAATCAACTTGAATTCAAAAGATTTATGCAACCATTATTCAATGTATTACTTCATCTCAGTGGATGACGAATTATTTAGCTACTCATAATCATAAACAAAGCACAAAAAGTAAAAATATAGAAGAACATATTGTACCAATGTGTAGAAAACAAGTAAGCGCTAAGAAAATCGACAACCGAATGCCTTGAAGCTCACGAACAACCCTTAGACCTTGATGGACGAAAAAGCTGCTGAGAATAGCCCCAAAGAACCCTAAAATCGACTAGAGGTGATTGTATATCGAATGGGAGGGTTATGGTCTTGTATTTATAGTGAAAAATCAAAAACCCTTTAGCCGACCTCTTTTATGCGCCGCACAAAACCAAAGATTTCCATGTTTCAGAGTTTCCTTAACCCGTTATGCGCCACACGCCTCTCTTGTGCGCCGCACAAGCACAATCGCCAAATTCCCTGTCCAAAATCACAACTTTCTATGCGCCGCATGCCTGTTTTGTGCACCGCACAAGCTTCCAGTTTTTGCAAAACTTGTATTTTTCAACTCGTCTTCACTTGTACTCGTCCAAGAATCATCCTAATGCATCTTTTAATCCTTCCAAATGCTGTTTCTAACCAATGTACCTGTTCTAAGTCTGAAATCACTAACAATACCATCAAAGCATCGAATATACAGATAATTTGCACATAATTAAGCTTAAAACGACTTAGAAACGATATGGGAATATGCATATAAATGAACATATCAGACCCCTACGTCCATATCTCTAGTTTTAACGAAGTTTCTGGGTTGTTTAACTATGGAAAAGGAACTGAAGAGGCGGCGAAGTTGATGAAGTTTCCATTCTCCATGACGGGAGCCGCTAAAGATTGGTATAAGAACCTAGATTCGGACAGTATCACCACGTGGGAAGAATTGAGACAAATCTTTTGCAACAGATTTTTTCCAAGGAACCTTAGGATAAAACTCTTAGAAAGGATACAAACCTTCAAGCAAGCGGAAAACGAAAGCATCGGACTAGCATGGCAAAGGATGAAGAAGATGGTCAAGGAATGTCATGGTCACAATAAAACCGAGGAGGATAATTTGGAGTACTTTTACTTTGGAGCAACGAGTGAAACTAGAAAAGAGTTGGATTTTATGGGAGGTGGCATTTTTGAGTATATGAAGGCAAGAGACGATGTTGGAGTGTTGAATGATTTGGATATGAGAGAGCAAGAGAGGAGCCTGAGTCCCCTCACACGATGGTTTAACCTACGAGTGTAGAATGACAAGTCAAGTATTGAACTAGAAAGGACTAGTATCACTTTAAATATAATGCAAGTAGATAAATAAAGTAATACGAGACTTAAAGCAATAAATAAGTAAATAAGTAAACGGTGAGACACAATGTAATTTTCAAGTGTATTTTATTTATTGATGTTAAATAAAATACAAGATTGTGGCGGAACCTAGATAATACAAATGTTAATATTTGGACGAGAGAAATGACTTGGTATTTATAGGCAAAAAGAATTAATATTAAATTCTTTTTGCCGTACAAATAAGGTTTCATGCATAAAGTCAATATGATGTGACTTGTAATACTTTAACCAACCACCTTTACACGCGTGTAAGAACTTTTAACAAAAGACAAATGTATTGTCCGGATAAAAGCGTGCAAAGGCAAATAAGTCAATTCCTCGTAATCAGTGTTCAGACTTGTAAGGTCTAGAACACCGACAAGGACTCCAGTCAAGAGATCTGGTAAGACTACCATTAGGCTCCGCCAGTTGTCAGTCTTCTGTCTTTAGACTTTAGTCTTTGACTTCAGTGAGAATGTCTTCAATGGAAAGATCTTGACTGAAGTGAAGTCCAGTGAACCAATCTGGTGGAATCCAGATTCTTGTACAAGTAAATGGTTCACTGGCCTTCTCATATTTTCTGGACAAATCTTCAGAGGACTCCAATCTTCACGTCTAGAGTGAGTCCAGTAGATCTGGACATAACAGCCTAAAGGATGAAGAGCTACCATAACCAAAGGAGTATGTTCTGAAGGAAGAAATGGTCAAGTGGGCTGAGAAAACCAACAAGGACATTGAAAGTATGCCAGTAAAACTGTTCAGCAACTTTAGGGAGACGATCGTCGAATAATTAAAGGAAGATAGAGATAAGCGGGACGAAGAAGTGAAAGGAATCACAACCGGATCGAGGAAGGCAACAAAATCACACCAAAATCCTCTAGAAGCTGAGGAAAAAGATGAAGAAGAAGATCCAGCAGAAGCGGAAGAGGAAACCGAAGCGGTGAGGCGAAATAGCAAGGATTCAGATTCTGGACGGAAGAACCAGCGCTGTTGGAGCACTCCCAGCGCCGCTGGTGGGTCTCCCTCAGGTCCCAGCGCCGCTGGTGAACCTCCCAGCGCTACTCGCCATCCATATTTCGTACCCAGCGCCGTTGGGCAAGCCTCCAGCGTCGCTGGAGCCTTTAGAAACAGTTCCAGTGCCGCTGGATCACTACCAGCGCTGCTGGCACCTCCGAAGGCAGACTCCAAACCGCAATCTAAACCGTACAGCCAAACGGTTCCATATCCGCAGAAGCTGAGAAGAAGGACATGATGTACGAGACAAAGGTGTCGATACCGTTTACTGAGTTGGTTAGGCTAACACCGGGGTATGCTAGGTATATGAAGGACATGACCAAGGAAGACAGAGTCCCGAAAGATGTGCATGGTATCGAGGAAGTCAAGGGAATTCTGGAGAAAGGAGACGAGTTCATCACCCCGAAGCTAGCGGATCCTGGTAGTTTTGTTATACCGTGTAAGATAGGAAATAAGATTAGTTGTGATTGTCTAGCCGACTTAGGAGCTAGTATTATCCTGATGCCTTGGAGCATGTACACTAAGTTAAGTAACGCAGCACTAGATACCACCGTGATTATTATTAAGTTAGCAGACTAGACCTTTCAACGTCCTTTAGGAAAGACCCATGTAGTGATAGTAACCGTAGGAGACCTACGTTTTCTGGCAGAATTCGTAGTTATGAACATACCGGAAGATAAGAAGGTACCAATAATTTTAGGAAGAGCTTTTCTGAACATAGCCAAAGCAGTAATAGAAGTAGCTGAACGTAGGATTACCATAGGAAATGGTAGGAGGAAGCTTAGTTTAACTATGGAAGGAGATCCAAACCTAGAAAAAGATGATATAGGAGTTTGTACTGAAGAAGTGGAAATAGTAAAAGTAGATAATAGAGCAAATCAAGAGATAGAGGAAGTCTTAGGTATACGATCACCAGAACGTCTATGGGATTTAGGAGAACTTCAAGTAGATGAATTTGATGGAGCCTTAGTACAAACACCCAATAACCTAGTTACCTCTTTAGAAGAACCGCCAACGGATCTTGAAATGAAGCCGTTACCACCAAGATTGAAGTATGCTTACCTCCAAGGAAAGTCACAACTCCCGGTTATGATTTCATCGAAGCTGAGTCAGAAGGAGAAGGCAGCTTTGATGAAGGTCCTTAGGTCTCAAAAGAAGGCGTTTGCCTGGAGGATAGCTGACATTAGAGGTATGGATTCTTCGTATTGCCACCATAGAATACACTTAGAGACTAACTTGAAACCAGTAGTTCAGAGACATCTAAACCCTAATATGAAGGAAGTAGTGAAGAATGAGGTGATTAAGTTATTAGATGCATGAATTATCTTTCCCATCTCGGATAGCGAGTGGGTAAGCCCTATTCACTGCGTACCGAAGAAAGGAGGAATGACAGTAGTGGCTAACGAGGACGATGAGATGATAGCAACTAGAACTGTGACGGGATAGAGAGTTTGCATAGATTATAGGAAGCTTAATGAGGCTACTAGGAAAGACCATTACCCCTTACCCTTTATGGACCAGATGTTAGAATGCTTGGCAGGGAACGAGTACTTTTGTTTTCTCAATGGATTTTCAGGGTATCTTCAGATTCCCATTCATAGGGAAAACCAAGGGAAGACAAGATTTACTTGCCCCTATGGAACTTATGCCTATAGGAAGATGCCATTTGGACTTTGTAACGCCCCAGCTACTTTTTAGAGGTATATGACTGCTATTTTTCAGAATATGTTAGAAAAGTCGGTAGAAGTGTTTATGGATGATTTCTCAGTTTACGGGAATTCGTTTAATTCGTGTTTAGGTCATTTAGATAAGATGTTAGCTAGGTGTGAAGAAACTAATTTAGTGTTGAACTGGGAGAAATGTCATTTCATGGTTAAAGAAGGAATAGTATTAGGACATAAGGTATCTAAAGCAGGAATAGAAGTAGATAAGGCTAAGATAGATGTGATGTCTAGGTTACCGGTTCCGGTCAATGTCAAAGGAGTTAGGAGTTTTCTTGGTCATGCAGGCTTTTATAGGAGATTTATTAAGGATTTCTCAAAGATAACTAGGCCAATGACTATACTTTTAGAGAAATATGTTAGGTTTGATTTTGATAGGGATTGTATCAAGGCATTTGAGAAACTTAAGAAACACCTTGTAGATTCCCCTATATTAGTATCACCTGATTATGCATCACCCTTTGAGATTATGTGCGATGCTAGTGATTTTACCGTAGGAGCTGTGTTAGGACATATGATAGATAAGCATTTTAGGCCTATATATTATGCTAGCAAAACCCTTAATGAGGCCTAAAAAAACTACACAACTACGGAGAAGGAATTGCTAGCGGTAGTCTTTGCCCTAGATAAGTTTAGGAGTTACATAGTATTGCAGAAAGTGACCATATTTACAGACCATTCAACCATTAGATACCTCATTAATAAGAAAGATGCTAAGCCTAGGTTACTTATGTGGGTGTTACTGCTTCAAGAATTTGATTTGGAGATTAAAGATTAGAAGGGAGCAGAAAATGTAGCTGCATATCACCTTAGTAGATTAGATAACCTAGATGAGGAGGAACCTGATTGTGAAAAGATAGATGAATCTTTCCCCGAAGAGAAATTGATGAGGATAGAAGTAGATAATAAGGAAGATGTACCTTGGTTCGCTGACATAGCTAATTACAAAGCTGTAGGAGTTTTACCGTTGCATTTAGACTATTACCGTAGGAAGAAGTTCTTTTTAGACCTTAAATATTGTTACTGGGAGGAACCATGCTTGTTTTGAATGTGTGCAGATGGTATGATCAGGAGATGTGTGTCGGAAAGTGAGAGTAGGAAGATATTAGATGACTGTCATTCAGGACACACATGAGGACATTATGGCCCGACGACTACAACTAGAAAGGTATTTGAGGCAAGATTTTACTGGCCTGGAATTTTTCAAGAGGCCAAAACTTTAGTTAAGTTATGTGATGCATGCCAGCGGCAAGGGTCGATCACCAAGAGAGATGAGATGCCACAGAAGAACATTCAGGTTTGTGAAGTATTTGATATTTGGGGAATAGATTTAATGGGACCATTTTCACCTTCTCATAAGTTTAAGTATATTCTAGTAGCTGTAGATTATGTGTCAAAATGGACAGAAGCTAAGGCTTTACTCACTAATGATGCTAAGGTAGTTGTAGATTTCCTTAAGAACTTGTTTAGTAGGTTTGGAATGCCTAAGGCTTTGATTAACGATAGGGGTAGTCATTTTGCAAATGCTCAATTAGAAAAGGTACTTAAGAGATATGGAGTCAACCATACTTTTTCAACAGCTTATCACGCTCAAACTAGTGGTCAAGTAGAAAACACCATGTAACACCCGTCGTTTTAAAAACCTGGATTTACAAAACCTTTGCCTAACGGTATCAAAACAAGTGGAAGCATTTCATAAAACGTTTACAGTTCCTACCGTAATTGTTAATTAATAAAACTGGTCTTACGAATCCATATCATAGCAACAATAAAGGAAATCCACACATGTCAGCAACTACATAAATGACAAATAAGTCAACATATGGTCATGTCTTGTAAAACCCAAGACATTACAATAATCAAAATAAAGGTTCATAAGTGTCGTCTAAATAGGTGAGGTCGCTAGCAAGTAGCTAAGCATCTTTAATCGTCTACCCAGCCTCACATGCATCTCACCAATCTCTACCCACTAACCTGGGAAACACAACACATTTCAACGAAACAAGTGCCACCTAATTAAAGCTGAGTAAGATAACAGGTTAGTTCGACAAAAGTTCACCATTTAAAACATTTCATCAAGTTCATCTCATCATATATAAAGCACGTCGGAATCACAAACATCTACATAATAATCAACATAAGGGATATCAAATCCTGTGATGTACATATCAAGCTAAGTCATTATTATCGTCTAAAAGGATGTCAAATCCTATATTGTGCCTATAACCTGCGTTCGTCATAATTGACTCATTCATCATCATCTCAGTTATTGATATTAACTTTATTACATCATATAGATACACAGGTTACACAATTTCATCATTACATATAGCTAAGCAGTTATAACTACTTAGTCGTCACATATCATCTTTAACATCATATCATTACATCGTCACATCTTATCTACACATATAGTCAAGTAACTTACGTTACCTGATCGTCACATTTAAGTACCTTCCACCACTTAATCGTCATACATCAACTTTATTATGTTATCATCATATCATACTTATACATAAAGTCAAGTAGTTTACACTACTTGATCGTCACATTGAGTTAAGTAGCTTACACTACCTAATCATCTCAAGAATAGGGTTGAGTATCCATTCGTCAGAGGTTGGTTGATCATACCAGATGGAATACTCAATCGAAAAATATGGGTCACTCGGGAGATATCATGACTACCCCCTTGTGATTGACTCAGCACACTAGCCCCAAAGGACTAGCATGGGTTAAGCTTAACACTTTTCGTCTCAGTTTATACTCGAGTTCGTCTCAGTTTGTCACAATCATCACATATCATCACATATAATCACATATCATCACATATCAACACATGTCATCTCAGATCGACATAACACATTAATCTTTATTACATCTCATATCATTATATCGTCATTAGCTTTATCTCATTAGACATATCATTAATTCGACATTAAGACTATCTCGGTACATATCATTAATTCGTCATCAACATCATTTGCCATTAAGGCCCTGTCGTGCATTGTGACATATCATTCCTATTCAAGTCTAGTGAACTAGATGTAATAGGTCATTCGACAACAAACAACATCATCAACAACGTAATCACCATGTGTACCAAGCAACATACATTCAATTAATCATTGACATAATCAACACGTATGCAAAGCAACATTACATTCTATCCCTATGATAAGGAATACTATTTGCTACAAGGCATTCATCATATTAAGCATCATAGCCATTGCATAATCATCATTCACACATCACAAACTTACAACAATAATTAAGGGATGGAATACTACTTGCTATCAATTCATATATCATATAGAATCCCATTCCCGTCCCACATAATAAGCATAGTAATGGTAACCTCTTAAAGCACCCATATCGTCCCCCACGTGGTTCCCACACCCCTACATATGTATGAGATATCTAAATATTCGTCAAAACGATTAGTTATCAAATCTCACTTTTATTGTGTTCCTCGGCGTGACAAAATAAGTTATCTTGCCTTATACGGGCTCACAACAACTTGAAGTAAGCTTACGGTGCTTGATACGTACTCCCAGAAACCTAGAACGAATGATGAACGAGCTAAGCATCAACATGAGTTTTCTGGATAAATAGGTTGGGTGCGTCGTACCCATATCCATGGTGCGCCGCACTAGATGAAGGAACAACAAGAGAAAAGGTAAGGTGTGCCACACTCCTTAACGCACCCGCTATCGCACCCCTTCTCGGTATCAATGAGTGCGCCGCACCTACTGATGACACAATACCAAACCTCCCCTCAAAACACTAGGTGCGCCGCACCCATTAGAGGGGTGCGCCGCACCTCCTGGACGAACTAGAAACCCTTACTTTGTTTTTCATCCAAACGAAATCCAAACCAATCCACACCCCATGAACGACCAATAAACATAAAAATGGGCAATTTCAAGCCTATTTACTGGCATGAAAACATCTATTGATTTCAAACATTATGGTGATATTTAATCACCCAAAAACATGATTAATCATTAACAAGACTCAATCGAATCAAGTCGAACCCGATGACCAGTTATTAACGGACAAAACCTAATGAAACCAATCATCAATCAACCAAAGAATCATGATTTGCTTGTAGGAGGGATTAAAGGCTCGAAATCTATGAGGATTCGCCACCAAAAGCTCTTGAAATCGAATAGAATGGCAAGAGAGGCACTAGGGTTCTTGAGAGAGACTTGTTTTAGCAATAATCTGATTATGAGGTTATGCTAGGTCACGTATGAAACACTATAGCTATTGTACACACTTTCCAAGACTTCATATTTAAGCCCTTACACTTTACATCTTCACCTTTAAGGCTCAAACTAGCTAACGAGAATACTTATCGACACATTAAACACATCTTGACCATCTTAAACACATTGACACACATATTTAAGGCATTAAACCTTACACATATAGCACATTAATCACACGTAAGCATTAAATCATCTAAAGACTTAACCAACACAAAATGTTGACTTAACGACTCGAGTCAACCGTTAAAGAAAAAGTTTGGGATGTTACAATTTGTGAAAGCATACATGTTAACATACAGGGGGGATCCTGGATATAAGTGACATCATTGGCCTTACGTAACACAACGCGTTTTGGGCGTATTGGCTGTGGATGAGAGAAGAACTCCACAGTTAAGCATGCTCAGGCGGCAGCAATGCCAAATGGGTGACCCTTCTGGGAAGTTTGCCCAAGCAACCAGAAACAAAGCCGTGAGCCTGCGGACAAAGCGGACAATATTATGTTGTGGTAAGGCGGGGTGTTACAAGTGATATCAGAGCAACCCTTGGGATTGTTAGAAGTGTATGACGCACAGCATGACTCAACGAGGACATTGAGTTGTGTTTGGGGGTGTGAAAGCATACATCTTAACATACAAGGGGGATCCTGGATATAAGTGACATCATTGGCCTTACATAACACAACGCGTTTTGGGCGTATTGGCTGTGGATGAGAGAAGAACTCCAAAGTTAAGCATGCTCGAGTGGCAGCAATGCCAAACGGATGACCCTTCTAGGAAGTTTGTCCGAGCAACCAGAAACAAAGCCGTGAGCCTGCGGGCAAAGCGGACAATATTGTGTTGTGGTAAGGCGGAGTGTTACACACCAATAGGGCACTTAAGTGAATTTTAGAGAAAATAGTTAAGGATAACCCTAAGAATTGGGCAAATAGGTTAGATGATGCACTTTGGGCATTTAGGACAACCTATAAGACACCCATAGGAACCACACCCTATAAGTTAGTGTATGGAAAAACATGTCATTTACCTATAGAAATAGTGAATAGGTCTTATTGGGCAATTAAGAATTGTAACATGGATTTAGACGAAGCTGGGAAGGAAAGGTACTTGCAACTAGATGAACTAGAAGAACTTAGATAACAAGCATATGAGAACTCTAGTATCCACAAGGAGAGAACAAAGGCATGGCATGATAGGAGGATTAGGATGAAAGAACTCAAGGAAGGTGATAAGGTACTTTTGTTTAATTCTCGCTTTAACTTCAAAGTGCCAAAACTCAAGTCAAAATGGGCAGGACCATTTGAAGTCATAAAAGGTTACCCGTCGGGACATGTAGAGTTACGTGGCAATAGTGGGGGTAGTTTTACAGTCAACGGGCAGAGAGAGAAACACTACTATGAGGAGGAGAGCTATAAGGACAAGGGCATAGAACTTGACCCTTATGTCGTTGATGAATAAGTAGTGAAGGAGTCTAGCTTAAGACTCCTAAATAAAGTAAGCGCTTTTTGGGAGTCAACCCAAGTTTTGTTTTGTTTAGCTTTTATTTTCTTTTTTCTAGTTTGATTATGTATTTGTTTTTCATTTCATTTTTAGGTTTTAGCTTGTTATTTCCATTTTGATATTTTGATTGAAGTGTGCAGGAGTAATTTGCTTTGTAGTCTGAAGGAAACCATGCACTTGGCCAAAAGCTAAGTGTGGGGGAGTTTGAGCATCAAATCGCTGAAGAAATCAGACTTTGGAACACATACAGGAGTCATGAGCTCCACTAGAGACACTTCAGCGCCGATGGGCATGCATCAAGGCATCCCAGCGCCGCTGCCATCACCACCTGCGCCGCTGGACCTGCACCTGTGCAGATCCAGTGCCACTACCTTCTACCCAGCGCCGCTCCCAGTCCAGGAAGACCCATCCAGCGCCGCTTGGCACATCACCAGCGCCGCTACCCACTCCACCAGCGCCGCTGACAGCTCCGTTCTGCACACCAGATCGCCAAAAAACCAAAAAAAAATCAGAAAAACCCAAAAATCCAAAAAAAAAAAAAATCAGAAAAAACCAAAAAGAAAAGAAGATGCAGACGCATCCATGGATCTCCATCAAATGGAGACGATACAATTCATTGAAGATTCTACATCTTTGAAGTTGCTCCGCAAATACCATAACTAGACCCAGGAAATTTCGTTAATCCTTTTTCCATTTAATATTTACGTGTTTTTCCTATTACCCTTAATTTCATGTCTAGTACAACGAGGACGTTGTACAGTTTAAGTGTGGGGGGATGGAATAGGAAAAACCCTTAGTCTAAATGCTTGATTTCAACAAGTTTTCTACTACTTATTTCATGCAAATTTAAGTTTTTAAGTGTCTAAAAACTATTTTGAGAAAATAAGTTTTGCAAGTAGACAAAAGATGACGATAATTAAGCAACATTAGCTTGGTAGGATGAACGGTTAGTTAGAATTGTTAGCTTAACTATAGATTTGTGTTTGTTCATGCTTCCAACTGGATTAGAGCTTAGACTGAAACTGTATGTGATTATGTTTGCCATATCATATTTAACCGAACTTTAATATGTCTAGCAATTAGAGCTTTCTAGTCATTAGTATAGGTAGTATTAACTGGACTTAATATACGTGTTTGTGTAGGAACTAGTTTAAATGTAAGGTTCGCCTTAATTCTTACACTATTTAATGTAAACTAGTTGCATGCGGAGTAGGAGTATGAGTCATCTAGGGTCTCTGATAATGTCTATTGCATGAATAATGTAGTAAATCTTAAAGTAAGGCAATCAGTAGATTAAATAAAGTTCAAAGAACTATTAACGAGTAAAATCTAAAATGCATCAAGTTATATCGCTCTGCGCGTGGGGAACCACCGACCTGTCACCGCTGTCTTGATGTGAACTTTTAGTTGAGTTATGTCGCTCTGCGAGTGGGGAATCAACGACCTGTCACCGCTGTCTCAACTATTAAAGATGATAATATTGTATGACTGCTTTAGTATGTAGTTAGTAAGCATGACTGTAGTGTGAGGGTATATCTAAGTAGTTACTCACAAGTACACACAGTGTGAAATATGAATGCCTTATTGGTAACTAGTAGTTCTGATTGCTATACAAACTTTAATTAAGTGCTTAACTAGTCAGCAGAAGGAAGTAAGATTGAGCTGTAAGACATGTATAAGTATAGAACTGTTTTAGAGGTATTAACACGAATAAAAAGTTAGCTTTTAGTATTGATTGACCAATTATCTTGCCTCTAGCTATAGCTTACTGATTTTGTCTAAAGCTTTCTCAAATCATTTTGCATGACTAATCTTTCAAATGTTTTAATGAAGTAGAATAACTTGAACACTTAAGTAGCCCGCTCATCATTGACTTATTTTCTTGGACTATTTGCTTGAGTACAAGCAAAAACTTAAGTGTGGGATAATATATAATGAACGTCCATTTTGTGATTATTTCCTATATCTTTAGGTCATGTTTTGATGTCTAAATGAGTTAAGAAATGTGAACTTTTGGTACTTAATGGGATGACATATTATGATAGGTTCACAAGGCGTGCAAGTAAAGCCAAACGTCTCCACTCAACTTAACATGAAGCCACAAGACTTTTGGACGAAGACTAGCAAGCGGAAGATGAAGAATTCGAGGCCAACATGAAGCAAACGACTACATGTTAGTATTTTGGGCATAACTTCTTCATACGAACTCCGTTTCTGACAAATAAAATACCCCACAGAAAGGCGAGAGAAAGATCTAAAACTTTCATGTTGATGTCAAGGACCAGAGCCGCTCACATCATGCTTTAGCGCCGCTGGAAGTCATCCTGAAGCCAACCAGCGGAGCTGGAACATTACCAGCGGAGCTGGGAGTCAACCAACGAAGCTGGGACACCAACCAGCGGAGCTAGAACTTCTACCAACGCCGCTGGAAGTAGGTCGGCCAGCTAGGGTTTTGCCTTAAACCTAAAAATACCCCTCTAAACCCTCATAGCCGAAACACACTTCCTCCAGACGACTTGGGGGCTGTTTTTAGGGTATTTCCATCAGATCTAAACCCTCCTAACACCTCCAAATCATCTAATCAATGAAACATCAATCCTTAACAACATAATCATCATAATAATCAATCAAGAAGGCGTGGGTATTGCTCGAGAGGTTCAACTGAGAGAAACAAAGGAGGCTGCAGCCGCGACTTTGGATCTTCTAAGTCAACATCAACATTAGCCAGTCGCATACCTTTTAGTTTGATCTTTCCTTTTTCTTTTATTACTGTGATTAGGGTTATAATATTGCAAGACTTATCTTACCATACAATTATTACTATGAATTCTATATATTTGATGATTGTTAGTATTGAATGTCTTGTCTTGAGTAGCTAAGTTATTATACATCTGCTTGGATAATGTGATCATGCTTTTATAGTGATATTATGTGCTTGTAGTTGTTGGACCGTTTTTATGCTTTATCTAGTTAAAGTAGGTTGGGGACTTAACAGGAAGCCAAACTGCTTAGGTGACTTAACATGAATTTCGTAAACTGTAAAGGTTAGGCTATAAAAATAGACTTAGATTATAATCTTGATTAGGGGACTTAACAGGAAGCTTAATCAAAGGGTTAGGTGACTTAACAGGAATCTTGACCATCTAGACCGAGGGACTTAACAGGAAGCTTGGTCGTGATTAGTTGTTCACCAATTATAAGTAACATGGTAGATGATCTATGTGGCATGTGAACTGTTTCCAAGTAGATGTATCGTTTTCATTATTATTATAGTCTTTTACAAATCAAACTATTCAGTGTTTCCTCGGTAGACCAAATCGTTGGAAACTTTTGCTTTTAGTTTTAGTTAATTAAGTAGTGACAAAACCCCCAACAATCTTAGAATCACACCTAGCTGCATTCTTAGAACATAGTCCCTGAGAACGATCCTGGTCTTACCGATTTGCTATACTCTAAATGAACGGGTGCACTGCCCGTGAGTGAGTGTAGTAGAGAAGTTAACCTTATAATATAAATTTAAAACTTGTTAGGAAAATATAAGTTAACTTCTAGCTCATCAACCTACTCTTTTAACTAATTAAACACTATTAGATCTTTAATATAGTTTAGTTAACTATTTCATAATCATATTAATTAATATATTATTTTAATACATTAATTAATTATATACAGTTTACGTGTCCTTTTGTGTAACCTCGTAGGCTTAAATGATTTTCGGACATGCTTTTATTATAACGTGATCATATACTAACATCTAAGACATCTAATATACAAGATGAAAACTAATTTAAATGGTATATCAATTAGTTTTCTATTCATTAATGTTATGTTAGTCAACGAATAAACTTAGAAAATCCCTATTTGGAGTAAATTAAACTCGTTTTTGTGTCATGTCTTTAGAGTAAATTACACTCATTTTTATCTCCGAATTGATGGATTAGATGGGTTTTAGGCTTTTAGCCATCTAATGTTGTTTGTCCTTCTTGATATAAGGTGTCTTTTCCCATTGGATAACTATTGATAGCCGTGAACATTAATTTTAGGGGGTTTGGTAGGATGAAATTATAAAGAATGGAATGGTAATATAGAATGGAAATGAAGAGAAAGAGAATAGACTTGAAATAATCAAACTTATTCTCTTGTTTGAAACCAACAAACAATTGACTTAAGATATATGAAGAAGAATAAAAAACGTTTTGATGCTTGTATCAAATGGAAAGGTAATGAATGAATGTAACAAACAGTTTTCATCTATAACATTCATTTGATGATATGCTCAAAAGTAGTTTTCATGATTTGAAAGAAATTAGCAAAAAGGTTCATTGTATTAATAAGGCATATAAGAAGAAAAGATATAAAAAATCAAGATCTTATACAATAAATGAAGAGTTCGATGTACATGAAAGTGAGAAAAGTTTAGTCGCCCGACGGGAATAAAAGTCTGGTCCGATTTTAATTTGCTAGAAAGGAAAAAAGTCTGTAAAAGTTAATGATGATAGTGAAGAAGCTATAATAAAATACAAGCTTCCTTGATTCCATTCCATTCTATTCTTCACTTCTTGTGGGGAATCAAAAGTAGGAAAAAGGAATGCTAAATTAGCAACTCTATTCTATTCTTCACCTTCACCTAATTCTTTTTCCTTTTCTCCCTTTCTCATTCCCTCCTACCAAACACCCTCTTAAATTTAAAGAAAAGTTGTCAAACTCTTGAGGAGTTCGTACAACGCATCAAATAAAAAGGGAAAGAGATGTGTTCGCTTACTCTAACAAAAGTGACAAAAAAGAAAAAAAAGAAGAATATAATTCAACTTTTAAGGGGTGTTTGGTTCACTGAATTGCTAGGAATTCTTTGGAATTGAAATTTAAATTTCCTTCTTTCTTGTGTTTGGTTGGAGAAAACTATGGAAATGGAATTGAAAATTTTTCTTAGAATTCCTTAAAATACAGAATTTGGAATTCCTTCACTTTTCCAATGGAAAGTTTTCAATTCATTAGAATTTAACATTTTGCCTAAAATACCCTTCTGTAAAGTTACAAACCATTGATACCCTCAAATCATCACTAACCTTCATCGATTGACTGAACAACAAATCTCCGTTCACCGCCCACCGTCGCTGGACACCATTTTCCACCGCCGCTGCTTAACACCATTCACCACCACCGGCTAGCGACTGCTACTATAAATTACGCCCATTAATCACTATCAGCCATAGATCGTCGTTACAATGTAAATGGATACTAACCACTGTCGGCGATTAACAACCATAGCCATAGATCTCGCCAGAAAAAATGGAGTAATGGAATTAGGTTATGTTATGTGTGAAATAAAACCATAACTTTTGACTGGAATTGTTTATTAGTAGTATCAATTTATCATCTTTTTCATTTGGTACAAGAAATCAAGCAATTTCTTGAAGACGTCAACATTAGGGAATTGGGGATGAAGGGGTGGGGTGGTTGTGAAGATTATAGGTGGCATGTGGCTTATGTCTCATATACAGTGTATATTATCTGTAAATCAATATATTATATAAATGTGACAAAGGTTAAATTTGGAATTTAACATAGTTTGTATTATATATTATTAATTGAAATCCATTGAATTCTGTCAACCAAACACAAGACAAATTTTAAAACTATTAGATTCTAATTCCTTCAAATTTTAATTTCATTGACAGATTCCAATTCCTTCAAAAACATTCCGCGAACCAAACGCCCCCTTAGTAGCTTATTTTTACACTATTTTTCTATGTCCCTACTTGTTCAATCTTTTGCGAGTATAGTTTTCGGGTAGAGATCCCCTTAGGTTATTCCAACTTGAGGGAGAAAGTTGAAGAGATCTCAACTCTCGAAATTAAATCAAGAGTAAAGATTTAGAGTCGATAATTCTTTCAGTTTTATCCCTAAAGTAACTTGAGGGAATTCTCACCCATAATTTTCTCGGACAAAACATCATTTACATGAAAACAAGATTAATAAATTCATGAGGCCAAGCTCCACTTCAATAGTGACAATTTATTTCTTTATGAGAAAAGTAAGTATGGAGTTGTTATGTATCAAACTTGGGTGAAAAACTACTCATATACCAATATTTTAATATTTTGAATAAATGATTGCCCCTCATGATTTTTACGGTTTAAAAAAAGGTATGTGAGAGGTTTTTCACCCAACTTAGGTACCTAATAGCCTCATATTCCCTATCCCTTTTTTTTTAATTTGTCTTTTAACTTTGGTGAATGTGACTTCTGTCTTGAACATATAAAACTAGGTCTATACCCGGTCGTTGACCGGGTTACAAATAATAAATATGTATAAAGATACACCGAATTAATATCTAAAGTGCAAATATCTAACGTTTATTAGTAAAGATACACCGAACATATAAGTACTCGAAACATGTTCACCTCTATATATAAAGATACACCGAATTAATTAAAGTGCAAATATCTAACGTTTATTAGTAAGACGTAACATAAACATTTCAAACTCAAACGTAAGGTAGTATCACTTTTGTTAATTCATTATATATTATATGTCATATAAAAAGTTAAACATGTTTTAGGTACTTTTAAATATAAATATATATATATATATATAATATTTACTGTATATAACCCTATCAAATATCACGTATAGATTTACTTCATTTGTGGGGAAGCTTATTTGTTGTGCACATTTAGCATGTGAACGGGTCAAACGACGGCACGATCTGTGCAGACCGTGACCCTACAAAGCAACAAAATTGAACCAGTGACCCGGCTCTTTACCCGTCGGACGGGTTAATCGAATAGGATTCAGTCGGGTTCGATTCAGTTCACGAGTTTAAGGGACTTTTTCTCTTCATTTGTCATAAACCGACCCGGCCAGACCAAAACCCGACAGAGCAACACAATCAAACCCGTGACCTGACCCGTTACCCTATCGGGCAGGTCGGTTTGTGCCGGGTCCGGTAGTACTTAGCCGAGTCGCAAATTTTCGGTCATATGCTCATCCGAGGAGTACACTAATTTATTAGTTATATCTTTAGTTTTTTCAAAATAATCTCTTAAAAGATGTAGATATTAAATACATTTTTCAAAGCTAAGAGGCATGGATTTAGCTACCGACTTTTCTATCTATCTATAATATATTATAAAAAAAATAACATTTTATTTTTGGAAGTGTTTAAAAAAATGTAATATTTTCACTTAGCAGCGCCTTTAAAATAATTTCACATACACTACCCTCTTAACATTGATGATTAAATTACATTATCAATCATTTATCTTTTGAAATATCTACATTAAATCTTTACATCATTTACATTCATATAATTACCTACACCATTCGACGCAACCTCCACTACTAACACTCGCACCCACCACCACACCGTCACGACCACTGCCGTATTACGCGGGTACCATGCTAGTATTTATCTAATTGATATTAACGTAATTTGACTTTTTATTACATACTTTCCGTTTTTGAATGCTTAATACTTAATAGTTTTTTCATATATTAAATAAATAATGGATTTTATGGTAACATGGATTCGGTAGTAATAAATATAGTAAAAGTATATATATATGTATATAATGAATTTGTTTATTTAGCATGAATTTTTATAATTAATATACTTAATTAGCAGTTGGGCATTTTACCTTTTAAAATAACAATTGGGGGAGTTTGGTTGAAATATAATAAATAAAAAATATTGAATTTAGCATGAATCATGGTTGCCATATGTTCTTGTGATGGACAAAGTATTAAATGCTTTTTTTAACATCAAATGCTTGGTATATGGAATATCATTTGTTGCACTACTGTTTGATCTCATTTTTAACTTCTTTGACATGTTACTATTTTTCTTTTTTCTTAAATATTCTTTTGCTCACAAAACATATTATTATTATCACTTTCTTTCAAAACTCATAAGTGTCATACATTTAGGTTCACAAATTAACTATTAACAGTACTACATAGTGACAATAGTAAAAAATTAAATATAATCTTACCCCAAATGGTATGTCTTTTAATACGATAGTATTAAAATAAATATTAAATATCATAAAAGTTTATCATAATTAAATATCAAAGTTTTCTTTTAATTTTGATGGTTGAGATTAATTTGTTGGTTTATTTTCAATGGTGAAGATCAAAAGACAATTTATATTTTTTTTCTCTTTGTAGTGATAGCCATATATATATATAATTATAGAAATAACTTACGTACGTATTTGACATTTACTAAGTAATTAAACTTAGTAAATTAAAATTAAACATTTACATACGCCAAAATTAAAATTAGTTTTTAACAAATTAAACATATTTATTTGGGGATGATGATAGTTACTTACGATCCACCAATTTTTTTTAAAATTATTATTTACATTTAACCTATAGAGTGGATACGAGTCTATGTTATCATGATACTAGATGTTTGCACGATACGACGACAATGGTGGTAGCTGTGGTAACGGTGGTGATGATGTAATTATTAATGTAAAAGAATTTAATATAAAAGAGAGTAGTGTGATTATTATATGTGTTTTGAGAATTTATGTTGTAAAATATTTTATTATGAGTTTTTTATATATATACTAGCCAATCAACCCGGGTTCAACCCGGACCAATTAAAAAAAATTAAAAACAAAAAAAATATATTGAATTATGTATGTAATTTGTTGCAAATACATTATAATTTGATATTGAAATAGCAACATATTTGTAAACTTGTAAAAATAAACATTAATATATAAAACCCATTAGGGTGATGAAAAGGTAAAAAATAAGTACCATAAATCAATGGTAGATATGAAATTAAAAATAAAGTCGATCATTTTTCATGTTAATTAAGAAAAAGTAAGGTTAAAAATTGGAAAAAAATGACATAAGTCTTAATATAGAAAATAGTTTTTGAAAGAAAAGAAATTTTATTATGACATCATATATTTTTAGAAAATAGCCTAAGAAAAAATGTTGGCATGACACATAGAAAAAAAGTTTCTAGAAACAATTTTGTTTTATTTATATAAAAGATATATATATATATATATATATAGGTTTTAGGTAAAATAAAACAAGTATTAAAATAAAACAAATAAAACAATAGCTTTCTCTTTACTGAAAATCACCATGCATCATAAAAATCATCGTGCATCAATTGTTTCATGAATCTTCGTGCATTAATTTAACCATGATTTAATGGTTAAAGTCTTATTCTATTTGTTTTACCTTAATACCCAACCCCTATATATAAATATACACACACACTAGATTTTAGACCCGTGTCAAATACACGGGTTTTACAACATTATCAATCTAAGAATTATTGAAACAAGTAGGACCATTCAAATCGCGACCAATTCGACTACAAACTTGCGGAATCCGATTGTAATCAACTTTGAGGTTTCTGTATAAATAATGGACATACATACACGAATTGACAAAGAACAAGATAAAACAGATGCAAAACCGGTAATATATCATTAATCATATGACCATTACACCAAATTAAGTATACATCTGACTGACACGGGGTATAGATCTCTACCCTGTGCGAGATGAACGAAATCTGTTGCAACTTAAATCGTTAACCCTAAATTGTAACCTAAGTCTTGTATATATAGGTTGTTGAATGGGTTGGGCTTCTATCATGTTCGTGGGCTTCGAGCTCCTTCACACGAACTGCTGCCTCGTGCTGACGTCATCACGACCTTGATGATGCCTTCTCTTTATCACGACCAACCTCTAGAATTGTATTGCGACGGACAATAAAAGGTGCTCAGAAACTGCACCTACAAGAATTAACATATTGAATAAAAAATACTTATATGTAAAAATGTAAAAATATACTTAAAAACAAATTAAGATAATCAAATGTAATACTGAATGCTAAATTATATAAAGGCTGGAGGGTGTAGCAGTGTTTCTTTTATACAAACTCTTCCAAAGAACCTATCTTTAAACCTTGATTTCACAACTGACCGAGTTTTCATTGATGACTTGCAAAAAAGTAATTTTATTTTCATTAGCCATGGTTCTTAAGAACAATAAAAGTAGCAGTTGGTTCGTGGGTTTTCAATAATTTCGTGTGTTGTGATTTTATTTGTAGGGTTCGATTTATATAAGAAGAATTTGTATCTTAAATATAGTTTGATTCCAATTCCTAATAACAATAATGATTATCCAAATTATAGTTTGATTAGAATTATTAATGAAAACGACATTACAATTAGTTTGATTATAATTAGATATGATTTTGAGAGTTTAAACCTTCTTGTGTTTATGTAGACAATCGTTACTGCATATTCGAAAGGAGATTAGTTTTAATTCGGATTAAACCAAATGTTGTAACCTCTCTAACTTTTAGCTAAATTTTGTTATTGGATATGCATTATGTAATAAAATATTAATTATTTTTAAATTGGTTTATAGTGTAAATTGGTGATGAAAACTAAAAAGTGTACATTAATTTTTATTAAATTGGGTTAAAGAGTAAATTGGTGATGAAAAACCAAAAATTGTAAATTAAAAATTTTTAAATTGGGTTAAAGTTTAAATTGGTAATGAAAAATTAAAAAGTGTAAATTAATAATTTTTATATTGGGTTAGTGTAATTGGTGATGGAAAACTAAAAAGTGTAAATTAATAATTTTTAAATTGTGTTAGTGTAAATTGGTGATGGAAATTAAAAAGTGTAAATTAATAATTTTTAAATTGGGTTAAAGTGTAAATTGATGATAGAAAACCAAAAATTTTAAATTAATAGTTTTTAAATTGAGTTAAAGTGTAAATTGGTGATGGAAAACCAAAAAGTGTAAATTAGTTTAGACATGTGTTGATTTAATTAATTTTGAGAATTTGAGAGTGTTGATTGGTCAATTGAGGTTAGGTTAGTTGCCTTTTAATATATACTAGATTTTAGACCCGTGTCTAACATTGGACACGAGACTTACGATATTATTAATATTAGATATTCATATATTTAAGTCATAAAAGTTTATAACTTTAAATTACAGTTTTACGTGTTATACTTTATAAGTTGTAATAAACTTTTTTTAGAACATTCAAAACTTTTATTCATGATATGAATACTAGCAAGTTACTAGTAGTTACATATGCAAGGATGTAAACAGAAAATACAAAGAGATTGGAATAAAAACCACAAAATCAGAGTGTGAAACTGTTCCATTGAGCCCAACTCACGTCAATATTGGAGGATCTATTTGCAAGCCATAAGAAGCTGGAACTCTTGAGTTCTTTGATGGCGAAGCGCAGTGAGGGATTCTTGTTGGAGAAAATGCGGTCATTTCTGGTCTTCCATATAACCCAGCAAAAGGAAATTATGACGAGTTGGATGAGATGCCTCTTCATAGGATTTGTTGAGCTGGTGATGTGAAACTTGAAGAGACCTCGAACCGTGGTGGGATTTGCAAGGGGAAGGTGACACCAGTTCTGAGTGAAGCTCCAGAGCGAATTGGCAAAGTGACAGTTGAGAAACATGTGCTCTACACTTTCATTAAACGAGTTACATAGGGGGCATAGAGATGATTGAAAAGGTATATTCCTAAGAAGGAGCTGATCAGAATTTGGGATTTTGATCTGTTCAATTCTCCAGCATAGGACGTTGATTTTTAATTTAAAAGTGCACCTTGTCCCATGGGAAGGACCAGTTGTTAGGCCCATATGAAGCTGTTTGCAGGAGGTGTCTCATCGATCTAACTGTGAACTTTCCAGAAGTGTCGTGATTCCTAGTCCAAGTATCTTCCTTGAATGAGGTATGTACATTGGTTATACGTGAAAGAAGATCTTGCAGTTGCTGCAATTCTGTCATGGAGGAAGGTGGCCTCATCCATGACCATTCCCATTGTGAGAAGTGTCCATTACCTGTGCATCTATCTCTAACCAAGCAACCCTTATATTTTTCGAGTTTGTAAAGTTTAGGGAAGACAAGGTAAAAGGGTTGTTCACCACACCAAGAATCAATCCAAAATCTTTTAGTAGAACCATCTCCAAGAGTCCCTGAAAATAAGCACTCCAAAGAAGCATTAAACTGGTCTAGGTGGGAATTGAGCTTTGCAATGGAAGCCCAAGTACCCACCAGGCAGGACTTAAGAGGAATTAGGTTACAATTCCTAGAGCAGGAATGAATAGAAGAGATGGTACGTCCCCAAAGAGAGTTGGGATGTCGTCGGTAACGCCACTACCATTTGGAGAGCAAGGAAATGTTTTTGATTATAAGACAACCCAACCCAAGCCCACCCGATTCAATAGGAGCAATAATTTAATCCCAAGAAATCCATGAATTTTCTTATTAGCAATTGACCCACCCCCACCCCCCCCCCCCCCCCCCAAAAAAAAAAAAAAAAAATCTACGAATTGACTCAAGTTTATTAAGAACACTTACTAGGGCCTTGTACATATAAAAGTAGTAAGATGGGAGACTGTCAAGCATAGAGCGAATTAGGGTGATCCAACCACCAATAGATAAGGTGGAGGCTTTCCAGAGTGAGAGGCGATGTTCAAAGGTTTGAATTAAAGTAGTCCAATTCTTGATCAGATTCATGTTCGATCCAACTATGAGTCCAAGGTAAGTTATTGGAAATTGGCCAATGTTGCAAGATAGAATAGTGCTCGAGATTAGGTTGATATTTGGGTTGAGGTTGATGCCATAGAAGTTGTAATAAACTAATCACAGGTTCGTCACTATTATTATTAGCTTAGACATATTGATGAAATTATTTGTCTTAGTCATTTCATAAGGCACATATTATAATAATTCTTTTATTATATATTTTTTAAAATTTAGCTGTCATATGATAATTAGATTACAATTAGATTATTAAATATAGAAATTTAAATGTAAAAAGTATAAGTGAAAACAAATTTAAAAGAATAGAGTTCTAGAACATTGAACATATATATGTATTTAATCTTTTGAAATAAATTTTTGTAGACAATAATTTCATATGTTGAAATTTTCTTAATTTATTTAAATTGATTAAAAATTTTAAAAAATATAGTTAAAAATAAATATAAATTAAGTATTCAGAGACTAAAGTGTAACTTATTGATGGAAAACAAAAAAATCTGTAAATTAATAAGATTTTTTCTACAAATATCAATATAATAATATATTTGGATAATTATTATTAGAAATTTTAATTTATAATTAAATTAAATGATGACATAAGCAGGAGTCAAATTAATGAAATTGAACGATTTGATTGGTTAATAAGTCATTAATTCAACTGTCTTATATTATATACTAGATTTTAGACCCATGTCAGATACACGGGTTTTATAACACTATAATAATAAGAATTAGTATATGGAAACAAAAAAAGTACTTATAGGTTAAAATGTATAAATATACTTTAAAAAAAATTAAGATATTCAAATGTATATAATGAATGCTAAATTATATCAAGGTTGAATGTTGTAGCTGAGTTCAAGTGTAAATTGGTTTTGGAAAACCAAAAAATGTAAATTAATTTAGACATGTGTTGATTTAATTAATTTTGAGTTGAAGCTGTGATTCGTCAGTTAAGTCTAAGGTCAATTGCTTTTTAATATATATTAAGATAAGATTAAAAGTAATATTATGATTGTATGAAAATAAAAATAAGAACGCTCTTCAACCTACCATTAGAGACAACCTTATTATACATAAAAAAAAACCCAAGCAAACATACATATATTTCTACACACAAAAGATAGAAGTAGATACGTATAATTTCGAACAAATATCATCTACTTTCACAATGCAACAAATCATATAACATATTAAAAATCAAAAACATAAACTGCACACAAAAACTTATATAATTAATTTGATAATCATTTATAAACCAAAAAACCCATAAAACTAGTTAGCAATTAAAATTCAACAAAAGCCCTGTTAATATATATAAAGCTATAGCGTTTTGATGCTAAAAACATTAAAAGAAAAAACAAAATATATGAGCTTATATGAATATCAATGTCAGATTGATCAGCATGTCGAGAACGATGATGTTACGAAGATTACTTCAGATGATTGGGCTGGTTTTTATAGTGAATTAGTACGTATTTGTGTTTTAGCGTGTAAAGTATGTCAGCTTTAGATCTATTATTATATTTATATTTAGTTAAACTAAATTTATCTATTTAATCATTATCATTAATTCATTATTCATATTGATGGATGCTAACGTAAAACTATTAAACTTAAACGGAAATCCTACGTGCTATTATTATATTTATATCTATTTAAACTAAATTTATCTATTTAATCATTATCGTTATCCATATTGGTGTTTGCGTAAAACTATCAAACTTAGGGTAAATCTACCTAATTTATATTTATAATTTTATTAAACTATTTAAATAATTATTAGGATTAAATAATGACATCATCAAATTTTAATTTTATAAAATTAAGATTTGTGATTGGTTAATAAGTCATTAGATCAGTTGTTTTTAGTATATATAAAAACATTATTATTATTATTATTATTATTATTATTATTATTATTAAAATTAAGATTAAGATTAGAGTTACTAAATTATTATTAAATAAAAATGAGGGGTAATTTGTGTAACACTAAAAACTCCAACCTTTTCGAGAAAGGAAAGAAAAGGTAACACGTTAGATTATCATATTTAATTATAAATTTAACTTACACTATTACGAAATTAAAATAATATTTTATTATACTAAAACACAGTTGCTCATAATAGCTTATCAACCAATCATAGCTCTCGATTTTTTAATGTTGACTTTTGTTTTCAATTTTGACTTTAATTTACACTTTTTTGTTTTTCATCACAAATTTACACTTTTACCTAATAATTTTAATAAGAATAATATAATTTTAATATAATAAATAAATAATAATAGCTATTATTTACTCAATTAAATAATAACTAATATATATCCAATAATATGTTCTATCATTAAAAGTAAATTAAAATTAATTTAAATATAATAAGATTTTAATAATAGTTATACTAAAAGACAGTTGAACTAATGACTTAACCAGTCATATCGTTTGATTTCATCAAATTGACTCTCGCTGATGTCAGCATTTAAGTTTTTACATAATTTTATTTAATTAATAAAAAACAAATAACTAAAATAATTATTTTTAAAACGTTAATAAAATTGGTTTTTATCTACAAAGCCCGGTTTTCACATACGAACAATTGTACATTGCAGTATCCTGAGTTAAGTCGAGAAGGGCTTTAAGGTGTTAATATGTAACAAATATGATACATCCCACGGTGTAGCAATATACAGAGTATATTATACACAGAACAGTTGTAGAGGGGGGTGAATACAACTTTACTTGATCTTTTTCACCTTTTATTGATAGTTTAAAGATTCAGTTAATGTAAATATTTAAATTAAATGACATAATCAATGAAACATTAAAGTAGAAAATAGAACATTCTTAGACATAGATTGGTTTTCAAATGTAATTCTTTATTCAAGATATAATCTATACAAAGAATTACTGGGTGGTTGTGCAAACAAAATAGTTTACAGATATCTAAACAACCCTTGAACTTACAAACAACAATCAATAAGTTCCTACTCACGAAGACTCAGTCAAAGCTGATCTTCTACAGACTAAGCTGTGTATTAGAGCAGAGAACTTGTGTGAAGAATGATTCTCAGGAATGTCACACATATGGTTGTCAAGGAGTGGAGCATTTATAGGCGAATGCTCTACATCACTTGGTGTCCAATTTAACCACATAAATTACTCTGGTTGGGTGACAGAGGAATATTTGATCATGCTCTTTCATCGTACTTGTGGTCCCCATGTACTACTGCACATTCTTTCTTCAACCAATCGTTGTATGGACACGCATACGTAAATGTTACCACCAACCTGAATACAAGGAATAATCCTAGTCACATCATTTGTCATTATCTTCAATTCAGGTTGTTATCTTCACTTGATTGTCAGGCACAGATTGGGCCGTTTGTCAAAGCACCAATCTGCACAAGTATCTCCAAGCTAACTGCCAGTCCTAAGCTGTCTTTCACTCTCAGCCTAGTCCTCTATCTTCAATCCTCCTCTTCGACTTGGATTGAATGCTATTACATTTTGATGCAGCTTGGATAATACAAGCTTCCATAATATATAACAATTACAACATATGAAGCATGATCTGGGTCAGAGACAGAGAGCAAGCTGTGTGAACTTAGACTGACCCAGATCAGATCACAAGAACTCAAAGATTTACTAAGTGATTATACATCAGTTTTGTCATCATTAAATTTACAGTTACATTGGGACTCAACAATCTCCCCCTATTTGATGATGACAAAACCTAATACACTTTTTCTAACTATCAGCTTGCAAAGAGTCAAATAAACATAAACAAATAAACTTTGACCCTTTGAATCTTTTGGGTTCTTTTCAATCTGATATGAAACAGAAACTGCTTTTAATTGATAAACATGAAATACATTTGAGAAATTACACTACTTGTTGAGCTATACATTTAATTTCCCAACATCTCTACAGCTTCATGTTTCACTTCAAAGGATGGGGCAATGGTTACATCTAATTTTCTATCAAGGCCTTCATCAATCACAAACTGTTCATAACCATTCCCTATCTCACTAAAAGCTTGACAAAATCTATAAAGAGCAAAGAGATACATATGAGGTACCTTCTTCATTTCAACAGTTCTTTGGAAGACCAGCTTACCTCTTGCATTTACAAAGTACATTCCAGGCTCAGGACTTTCAATGAACAAACCACTTCTTGGATTTTCCACACTAGCAGGTAGAGATAGATTGAGATGTTCAAGCAGCTTGTCAAATGCAACTAGTGATAGCTGACCAAGAAACTCTGAAGGATTTAAATTCCTGATAAAATCTACATGATCACCTTCAGGAACTTTAGGTACAGCTACTCTTCTTTTCTTGTTTCTCAAGGGCTCAACTGTCTCATCTTCTCCAATTACATCATAAGTGTCAGGTCTTGGTAGCCCAGACACATCAATATTGAATTTTCTGATGATGTCAAACTTCTTCTCCAGGGCTTCAAGAGTAGTCTGTTGATGGATTCCTGGTGACCTTATTATGATGTTGTGCAGTTCAACTCATTTAGTGTAACCAAGTTCATACAACTTACCTAGATCACAAGTTTCACTATTTATTTCAAAACCAACTCTTGTGATCCCGATACTTGGTTCAGCTTGTCCTCTTTTTCTCTTTAGTTGTACACCAGTGATCTGCTCAGGATATTTTCTTTTATGAATTCTTTCAATAAATTTTGTCTTGTGATGAGCTTCCCACTGGTCATGAGCAATGGCACTTTGCTTTACATCTTTAACTTTCTCTGAAGGCTTGGTTTGAACCACCACAGACTTTCTTTTCTTTGAAGTTGGCTTGCCAGAGTCAATTTTTAAATCTTTATCTTCATCAACTTCCTTCTGGTAAGCTTCTTGCATAGCTTGTGCAATCTGTGGGTCATTTTCAGTTTCATTTCCAATTTTAGCCTTCCTTTCCCTTTCCAGTCTATCTTCCACCACCATCTTGTGTGCTTCTTCAACTGTGACACATAATTCATGAGCTTTTTCTGCAGCCAACTCCCAATCTAATCTATCTTGTTCAGACATCTTCACTCCACTAGGACCTTCTTCTTCATTTGTTCTCTTCTTGAGCATAAATTGGTCCAGAGTAATATTGTCTTCACTTGATGATGAATCTTTAGGTTTTTCTTGGGAAGCTTGGTCAACTTGCAATGACATAGCTTATACAGGGACAGCTTGGACAGACTTGTTAGATTTGTCAACTTCTTCTTCTTCCACAGATTTCTTCTTTATATCTTCATCACTTTTCTCCCCTTCGGTTTGATTCTTCTCTCCTTCATTTGTTTCACCTTTATCAGACTCAGACTCTGATACTTTTATCTTTTCTTTATCTCCTCCTTCACTTGATCCAAACACAACAACTCTTCTATCATTAGCTTCTCTCTTCCTTTTCTCTTTGAGCAGTCTTTCATCCAGCTTCTTTATGTACTCAGCAACCTTCTTGTTAGCTTGATCTCTTTCTCTTTGCATAGAAGTTTGTGATACAGTGTGCTCTGTAGAGATCTATGTTGTCATTGTGGAGATTAGCCATGTTTTCTTTCACACTTTTAGCAACATCAACCAGTTCCTTCTTGAATTCAGCTTGATTCTTTGTGGAAGTTTTGAGTTCACTGGTGACATCTCTTGTGAATTTAGTTGCTGCCTTCTCAATCTGACTCAAAGTGCTCTTATTCACTTCTTGTTCTTCATTAATTGCCTTGGTGAACAGATCCAGAGACTTAGTCAGCTTCCTTTGATTTTCTTGCATCAAGTCAAATGCCTTCTTCACATTTTCTTCTAGTGCAGTCGGAGCTTGAGACAATTTTGTAACATTTAAGTTCGTCAATTCCTGGTACTTTTGGATCTTGTTCAAGCTTTCAACCAGCTTTGAGTTCTCAACCTTATAGGCTGATGTGAACACAGTGAGCTGATCTAACACATCTTTTAATGAGATGGTGGCAGCTTGAGAAGAACTTGCAGTTGGCTTAAAAGCCACTGACTCTGGAAAGAGCAGCCTACAATCCTTAGAATTAGGGTCATTAGGCTCATATAGAAAGGGGTGGAGTGAAAGAGAGTTTTGGTGAATTTTCTCATGAGAGTGAGTCTCATGAGCCGATCTTTCAGAAATGATGTTGAGTTGTTTAGTCTGAGTAGGATTGTCTTGAAGTTCAAACTAAGGGCCAGTGGGAACATGTTGATCAACTCCTCTAGTGGCATCTTCCATCAGATCATCCCTTGAGGATGGATGGGCAAGCTCTTCATTGAATGAAGAATCACTCCCGGAGTAAGTGATTTTGTTTTCATTGACATCGTGAGGACCATCAATGGTTCCCTTTGCTACACAAGGGGCTAACATGACCTCCCTAAAGAGAGCCATGTAACCTACAGGATCCCTCTGTCCAATGACAAATGCAGACACAGCCCTGCAGGTGTAATGTTAAGGGTAGATGATTGCCCTTCAACAGAGGTGTGTTGTGTCACCAAAGTATCATGAGGGAGAATTGAGGCCTGTACCCCTCCTTGTGATGTAGAAGGGGCATTGACAGCCAGTGTAGACACAGAGTGTAAGATAGAGGGAGTCTGATCAGCTTGGGGAATGAGAGCAGTGTCACCTAGGCGTTCGATACTAACATCCTTTGGCTGATCATCCTCAGGCAACATGTGCACAGACTCTGACTCTATTTGGATCTGGGTTGGATCCTCTGGATTCCCTTTAATGATATCATTAACCTTTTGGAAGGCTGATGATGATGAATCTGGTTTTGACACAGTATGACCTTGGGAGGAGGTCTTTCTTTCAATATCGTCACCCTGTTGGGAGGGTTGGATAACAACAGTTGTCCCTTTTATCTCGTCTACATCCTTTTGGGAGGATGCAGATGGGTTTGGTGTAATCAGAGGATCAGCTTGGGTGGCAAAGTCAGCTTCGGAATGTTCCTCAGCGTCCAATGCACCATGGGGGAGTTTAAACTTTAAAATTGGAATTTTCTCAACCCCAGAAGTAGATCTTTTTCTTTTGGATCTTTTCTTTTTAGCATTGGCAGGCACTACGTCCTCAACGATGTGTTTTGGAGAGATGGATTGTAAAATTTTGGTGGAGGGTGTGGTTAGAGAGGCTGATGATGTGGCCAACTCTTCATCCTCTTTTGGTGTAGAAGAATGAGTAGATTTGGAAGAGTTTGAGGGAATAGAAACATGTGTACCTTGGTCCCCCTATTGGCAGATTGAGTATTAGACTCAGATCGCGTCGAATAAGGGACAACTTCCTCACTTCCTTCTTCCAATTCTCTGTTTCTGCAAAAATCAAGGTAAACTTGCATTGCTTGGGTCAGACCCTGCGCAGTTACCTTGGGACTATTGAAAATATTGCTGTTAATGGGCTTGCAGATAACAGTCTGACCAGAAGCCATACTGAAATCGTTTTCAAGGGAAGCCTCAATAATCAAAGCAAAAATTCGTCCATAAGGAATGGTGAGTGTCTTTTTACTTACATGATCAACCATATCCTTAAAGATTGCATCAGCAAAGTCTATTCTATTCATAGTTACCATGGCATGAAAAATTTGAAGTTCAAGAACATTAGGTTGATCAAAACTGTCTGCCTTCATTTGTAAAGATTTGCAAATTGTACTCAATAGATAATTCCAAATACCAGTTAAATGTTTCATTTTTATTACAGATGCTATTGGACTAGAGGAATCTGTTAAGGTCAAAGCATTTTTAGCATCTGTGTGTGAAACAATGGTTTCGTAATCATCTTTAGGCATATATGACAGTTCAAAAGCAGACCTAAGTCTTTCACGAGTAAGGAATACCTTTTTCTTACCATTGAGAATGGTGCCATAGATGGCAGTATGCTTCTTCTTGGTTTGACCAACAAAGTAGCTCGCCCAAAATTCACACAAAAGATCTTTAAACACCATATTTGGCTGTTCAATCAACATCTTGCCAAGGTAGTGATACCATATGAATGCTACAATATCATCATAACCTTCTGCCCAAGAAGGAGGATTAACGTTGGCACAGACTAGATTGATGATCTTGATTTTGCTTGTATCAAGATCAGCCGGTACAACTGTTACATTGTCACCCACCACATATGGCGACAACTTGTTTGCGCTAACAGGAGAAGGGTGTTGAATCTCATATTTAGATGAGGAATCTGCATTCGAGTTAGTAGCAGAAGCAATAGAAGCAGATGATGAAGTCATATTAATTTATTAAATGATTTTAAAAAGAAGAAGATTTTGATGAAACAGATATACAAATTTGAGAAATTGAGAGAGAATAGAGATTGATTTGAGAATATGAAGGAGTGATTTGGGAATTAGGTTTCAATTGGGTATTTATAGTTTATTAAACAATTGTTTAAAAGTTACCGTTTGGAGGGAAGAACGAGAAATAATCTCATTGGTGGAGAACAAGTAGTGGGGTTACCTTTTTGCAGGAACAAACCGTTATACCCATACGTGTCAGTCACCAAATGAGTTGAAACGGATAAAAAAGTAAATTAAATAATAATAAAAATATATAAAATGCACTGAGATATTTAATAACAAAAATAACCATGAAGCTGGGTCAGACTCAGCTTACTCTAATTTACTTGACAATAACCAAGTATAAGAGAGTAATCTGTCTCAGACATAGCTTCCCCTTAAGATGTGAAATATTTACAAGGGGTCAGATTTGTCATTAATTATCTCACTGCCCTTTATATATTTAGCATACCTAACTTACTTATGAGATAATTGAACCGTTTTTCATCCAATGGTTTTGTGAATAGATCAGCTAATTGATTTTCAGTTGGAATGAAGTAAAGTTCAATATCTTCTTTCATCACATGGTCTCTGATAAAGTGGTATCTTATATCAATGTGCTTTGTCCTTGAATGTAGAACAGGATTATTGGAAATGGCAATGGCACTGGTGTTTTCGCAAAAGATTGGAGTCTTTGAAGTAATGACACCATAGTCTTGAAGCTGATATTGCATCCGAAGGACTTGTGAGCAACAGCTCCCTGCAGCTACATACTCAGCTTCTGTAGTTGAAATGGAAACTGAATGCTGCTTCTTACTTGACCAGCTTACAAGTCTATTACCAAGCATTTGACAAGCACCAGATGTGCTTTTCCTGTCTATCTTACTGCCTGCAAAGTCAGAATCTGAATAGCCAATTAGATCAAATCCTGAGTCTTTGGGATACCAAAGACCAAGATCGGGACTACCTTTAAGGTATCTAAAGATTCTCTTCACAGCTTTTAGATGAGATTCTTTTGGACTAGCTTGATATCTTGCACAAAGACATGTAGCAAACATGATATCTGGTCTACTTGCAGTTAAGTTAAGTAAAGATCCTATCATACCCCTATAAGCTGTGATGTCAATAGATTTGCCACTTTTATCTTCACTCAGCTTATCACCAGTTCCCATAGGAGTTTTCATAGGTGAGCAATCACTAAAACCAAATTTCTTTAAAAGATCTTTTACATATTTCCTTGGTTTATAAAAATTCTATTTTTAGACTGTTTAATTTGTAAACCTAGAAAAAAGTTTAGTTCTCCCATCATGCTCATTTCATACCTTTTAGACATTAATTTTGAAAACTTTTCACAAAGTCTTTCACTGCTTGAACCAAATATGATATCATCTACATATATTTGCACAAGATATCATCCTTATATTTTCTCACAAACAAAGTCTTGTCAACATGACCTCTTTTGAACTTGTTTTCAAGCAAGAATTTAATCAAAGTATCATACCATGCCCTTGGAGCTTGCTTCAACCCATAAAGAGCTTTGTCAAGCTTGAATACATGATCTAGATACATGGAGCTTTCAAAACCAGGAGGTTGTTCAACATAGACTTCTTCCTCCAATTTCCCATTGAGAAATGCACTCTTCACATCCATTTGATAAACCTTGAAGCCTTTGTGAGCAGAGTAGGCCAAGAACATTCTAATTGCCTCCAATCTGGCCACAGGAGCAAAGGTCTCATCATAATCAATTCCATCTTCTTGTTTGTAACCAAGAGTTACCAGTCTTGCCTTGTTTCTAGTTACCACTCCCCTTTCATCCATCTTGTTTCTGTAGACCCACTTAGTGCCAATCATAGTCTTGTGATGAGGTCTTGGAACAAGTTCCCAAACCTTATTTCTTTCAAACTGTGTTAATTCATCTTGCATTGCATTCACCCAAGATGGATCTGCCAGAGCTTCATGAATTTTAGTTGGTTCCATCTTAGTGATAAAATTAACAAACATGCAAAAATTTCCCGTTGCCTTTCTTCTTGTTTTAACACCAGAAAGAGGATCACCAATGATTTGATTAATAGGATGACATTTTGTCCACTTGGTAACATGAGTTTGATTACCAACATTAGGAAGTTCAGACTGATTCAGATTTTGTGGTCCAGCATGATCATCTTGAGGAAAAGAATGATCAGCTTGCACAGGGGAGTCTGGGTCAGCTTGAAGTGGGACAAAATTTTCTTCAGGAATTGGAACATCAAGAGCATCTTCAAAGATTGGTACATCTTCATCATCTTCTATAGGTTTCTCCCCTGAGTCTGAGCAATACCAGAATTAACTGGTGGATTTGATGGAGGCTCATTCTTAGGTTCTGTAAGTTCTTCAAAATTAATAGCATCCACATCTTGAAATTCCTTAGAACTAGAACAACCTTCTTCAATAGTTATATTTACAGAGTTTTCAATTGTTTTTGTTCTCTTATTGTACACTCTGTATGCTTTCATCATTGTTGCATATCCAAGAAGGATACCTTCATCTGCTTTCTCATCAAACTATCCAAGATGGTCTTTCTTATTTAGGATATAGCAAGGACTTCCAAACATTCTTAGGAAACCTATTTCAGGTTTTCTGCCCCTAAGAAGTTCATATGCTGTTTTCTGATGTCTTTTTACAATTAGGGATCTGTTTTGGGTAAAGCAAGCTGTGTGAATTGCTTCACCCCAAAAGTGAGACTTCACATTATTTTGAGCCATCATTGATCTGGCAGCATCAATGAGAGTTTTGTTTCTTCTTTCTGCAACACCATTTTGTTGAGGAGTTCTTGCTGCTGAGTACACTTGTGAAATTCCTTTTTCACTACAGAATGTGTAGAGAGTGATGTTTTTGAATTCAGTTCCATTCACTCCTCAACTGCCTAACATGCCTTTTGTAGAGGACTTCAGCTTGTTTAATAAAATGAATAATGACATCAGCAGCTTCACTCTTGTGCTTTAGAAAGAAAACCCATGTATATCTTGAGTATTCATCAGCAATGACCAAGGAATACCTCATCCCTGTGAATGATGAAGTACTAATTGGTCCAAAGAGATCCATATGAAGTAAATCCAAACAATCATTGATTGTGGAACAGGTTTTAGACTTAAATGAAGCCTTGTGTTGTTTGCCTTTTTCACAAGCATCACACAGCTTGTCCTTCTCATAGATGATCATTGGAAGACCAGACACCAACTCCTTCTTACACAGCTTGTTGATATCTTTGAAATTCATATGAGATAACCTTTTGTGCCACAACCAATTCAGCTCATCTTTAGTCTTTGACATGAAACAGACTTCTCTAGTGACAGTTGGTCTTTTGATATCAAAAGAATATAAATTCTCATCCCTTTTAGCAATCAGAACCACATTGCCTTCTAAATTAAAAACAATTCCCTTATCAGCTCGGAATCTTACTTTATAACCAGCATCACACAATTGACTCACACTAATCAGATTGTGTTTCAAGCCATTAACATAAGAAACTCTTTTGAAGGTAAGGGGACCATTAGAAAGTATGTCGAAACCTTCAGTCTTTCCTTGAGAATCATCTCCAAAAGTAACACTAGGACCAGCGCGCGTCCTAAAGTTACTGAGCAGGGGCTTACATCCGGTCATATGCTTGGAACACCCACTATCCAAGTGCCATATATCTTCGTTTTGATAGCCCTGCATGCATTGTTAAGAGATTAGTTCATTTTGGGAACCCATCCAGAGATGAGTTCACCAGAGTTGACAGTAGCGTCTGACTCAGATTCCGACACAGAACCATCATTCTTAACAGACTTTGTTACCCATTGTTGCTTTAATTGCCCTTTGCCAGAATTGAAATTCTTTTTAGCAACACTTAAACTTTCCTTTTTAGAAAAACCTTTGCCTATTCCATTTTTCTTACACTCAGCTCTTAATTTACTTTGATTCACAATGTTTGGATCAGAAACATCTTTAAGTAAATTCTCATTTGAAGGACCATCACCAATTCTGGACTCAACATGTTTAGAAATTAGTTGATCTGAGTCAGACTTGGTGGATTTTGAAATTGACACAAATTTGCTTTTGGACATTCTTTCTTGAGAACCAGACTTCTCACTTTTTGACAACTTAGTTTTCTCTTTTGGAACACTATGATCTCTGGCTTTCCTTTTGTTTTTCTTTGAAATGACATTGTTTGTTTTAGATTTAGAATCTGATACAGACTGGGAAATGGTCACCTTGGACAAATCAAGACTTTCCTCATGTTTTAACTCAACAATTTTATCAGCTTCAGACACAGCTTCAGCAATAGTTTGACCATTAACTTCAGGATCATTAAAACCTATCCCAGTAATCCTAGCCAACTTAATTGGTTTGGATTTCTTACCCTTGGTTTGGACTTTAGGAGGTGAAGGAGGCTGATAACAGGGTTCCATAACACATACTTCACTTATAGCTATAGCCCTATCATAGTCACCATCAAACACAACTTGGACTTGATGAGGAACTTGAACATTAACACACTTAGCAGCTCTTTTAGAGTTGATACACCAAGATTCAGTAATCTGTTTGACCTTTAAAACTTTTCTTCTGCAATTTTAGCTTATTTTACTAAGATGGAGTTTAATTGTTTTTGAGTTTTAACTTCAGATTCAAGTTTTTCAATAGTGTGACTCTTAGAACTGATATCAAGTTTCATCAAGGAAATTTCCTTTTTAAGTTCTTGATTGAAATGCTTTTGTAAAAGAACCTCATCACCCAATCTGTTAAGTCTGGACAGCTTATCATTGTCAGATAGATTTGAAAAAGAAATTACCTCAGGTGAAGTGGTTTGACTGGTTGAGGCATTGTGAGCTGACCCAGATTGCTCTTGAATTTTCTCAAGATCTTCATTAAACTTCTGAGTAGCTTCTTTAGCCATGAGACATGTTGCATTTTCATACATTTCATCATCAGATGAAGTAGCACTTTCAGCCCAATCTTTAGCAACAAGACTTTTCTCATTTGATTCAACCATTTTATTCAGTTCATCAGCTTGTGCCTTTAAGGCCTTATACTTTCCTTTGAGCTTTGAATATTTTTCACTTCTTCCACCTTTGGATGACCCAGCTTGCTTAGTCTCTTTGGATCTACAATCACCAGCCATATGTCCAGTTTTGCCACATTTGTAACAAGTAACACTGGACATGTCAAATGGCTTCTTAGACTTATCAGCTTGGCCACTTTTTCCTTTTCCTTTGACTTTATTAAAAGACCTTCTGATTTTATCAGCCAACATAGCAACCTCTTCAGCCAAATCATCACTATCAGATTCTTCACATTCAGAATCGGAACAAACAGTGTTAGTGTTAGAAACAACATGAATAGCTTCATTGACATTAGGAATGACCTCATCAGACATTGGACTGGGATGTTCAGTCAATGATGCAACAAGTGCAGTAGCAGTCTGATTGTAGGAATCACCCATAGCAATTAGCTTTTCAGCCTCTGAACATTCTTGGTTATGGAGTAAACCAAAAAGTCCAGGGAGATCAAGATTTTTATACAAAGAACTTAGTTTCACAGAAGAGATATAATTATTCTATTTTGGTGGTAGTGAGTCAAGAAATTTGCTCTTTAAAACTTCATTAGTTTTAGTTATACCAACAGCAGCTAAATCATTAACCAAAACATTAAAGCGGGTATGTGTATCAGTTAAAGATTCATTTCTCAAGGAGAAGAATCTTTCATACTTCCTGGTTAAGGTAGTTATAGTAGATTCCATGGAAGTAGAGCAACCCTCAAACATGACACACAAAGTACCCCACATTTTCTTAGCAGTTGAGCACATTTTAATAGAATGGTAAATATCTTTGGGCACAGCCTGGACAATGAAATTTCTAGCCTTCACATCCAGATTTGCCAATCTCCTATCCTCATCCCCCCAATCTGCCTTGTCCTTAACAATGGATTTAACTGTGGCAGGTATGGTTGGTTGACCATCTCTGACCACAGCATCAACCACAAGGTTCTGTGTAGGTACATAAGGACCATCATTTAAGATGTCAGGCATATTGTTATCGATGGATTCAAGCAACAAAGACATACGACCTTTCCACCCACTGAAATCATCTTTGTCAAACATAGGTGGTCGAGTCGATGAACCATTATCAACATAAGATGACATAATTGCTTTACTAAAAGATAAATGAGTAAGGATCTAGCCAAGTTAATTCTTAACCCCTGCTCTGATACCAATTGATACGTCCCACGGTGTTGCAATATACAGAGTATATTATACACAGAACAGTTGTAGAGGCGGGGGTGAATACAACTTTACTTGATCATTTTCACCTTTTATTGATAGTTTAAAGATTCAGTTAATGTAAATATTTAAACTAAATGACATAATCAATGAAACACTAAAGCAGAAAATAGAACATTGTTAGACATAGATTGGTTTTCAAATGTAATTCTTTATTCAAGATATAATCTATACAAAAAATTACTGGGTTGTTGCGGAAACAAGATAGCTTACAGATATCCAAACAACCATTGAAATGACAAACAACAATCAATAAGTTCCTACTCACGAAGACTCAACCAAAGCTAATCTTCTACAGACTAAGCTGTGTATAAGAGCAGAGAACTTGTGTGAAAAATGATTCTCAGGAATGTCACACATATGCTTGTCAAGGAGTGGAGCATTTATAGGCGAAGGCTGTACATCACTTGGTGTCCAATTTAACCACGTAAATTACTCTAGTTGGGTGACAGAGGAATATTTGATCATGCTCTTTCATCGTACTTGTGGTCCCCATGTACTACTGCACATTCTCTCTTCAACCAATAGTTGTATGGACACGCATACGTAAATGTTACCACCAACCTGAATACAAGGAATAATCCTAGTCACATCATTTGTCTTTATCTTTAATTCAGGTTGTTATCTTCACTTGATTGTCAGGCACAGATTGGGCCGTTTGTCTAAGCACCAATTTGCACAAGTATCTCCAAGCTGACTGCTAGTCCTAAGCTGTCTTCCACTCTCAGCCTAGTCCTCTATCTTAAATCTTCCTCTTCGACTTGGATTGAATGCTATTACATTTTGATGCAGCTTGGATAATACAAGCTTCCATAATATATAACAATTACAACATATGAAGCATGATCTGGGTCAGAGACAGAGAGCAAGCTGTGTGAGCTTAGACTGACCCAGATCAGATCATAAGAAATCAAAGATTTACTAAGTGATTCTACATCAGATTTGTCATCATTAAATTTACAATTACATTGGGACTCAACAAAATATGTGAAGATAAAAAAATGCTACAACAAATTTCATCTATATAGAAGTTTTTCAAATGATGAAGGAGTGTATATGTTTTCAATGTTCTTTTATTACATTAGTTTTCTTTATATTAGCTTAACATTCTTGACATTTAAATTAAACACTTAGTAGATACTTATATCTTCAATATTTAACTAATAAGGTTTTATGGGTTACATGTGTTAATAACTAATATTAATAATGTCATAAGTCTCGTGTCCATTGTTGGACACGGGTCTAAAATCTAGTTATTATTAAATATTGTTGAATATCACCAATAAAAATCAAATATTCTTTTAATATGAATTAAAATGTCAATGAAGTACAACCGAGCTAGTCAAAAATATTTTCTGTTTTATTTAAGGTTTTGAGTTCAATTATTATTAGAGATGACAAGGTTTGAGTTTTTTTTTTTTTTATCTAAATACTAGCTAATTAACCCGGATTTAATCCGGGTATATTCATAAAAATTTTATAAAAACGTATTTTCGTCACTGAAGTTGTGACAGTCTAATGGTACTCATAACCTCGAAATAGTACTTTATAATTAGCTTATCAACCCGCATGATATACGGATAATTTATAAATATATTATGAGAAATTTATTGAGATGATGAAAATTAAAAGACCATGTATAAATTATTAGAGTTTTTGAAAGAAAATAAAAACATTTTGTTTGAAAAAATAACAAACTAAAAATGAAATAAATTTTAAGAAGGGAAATGTTTGTGACATCATAAATAAATTAAATAAAAAAGAAAAAATTTGGAATTGACAAATAAACAACTTTTATTAAATGATGATTTCACAACATTTTTCTTTTATTTAGTATAAATATTTGTAACAGCTCATACTTGATATCTTGTTATTTAGGCCTCTTCCTAAGCTATAACACCTTTTCCCTCTTCCACACTGACACGTCAGCTTTTCTCTCTCTTCATCCAGCTTTTCCACAATCACTCCCTATAACCCCTCTTCCACACTTTTTATTTATTTTATTTTATATTTACACAAAGTTAAAACTAAACTTAATTTTATTAATATTAAACCATTACAATAAAATTAAAAAAACATTACAATTAAACATTAACTAAAAATAAAACACATAACACACTTAAAAGTAAAACATTATAAGGAAAAAAAAACATTACGATTATTAAAAAATAAACTACTCGTCGTCGGCGGTCTGGTCGTCCTCGTCCTCCTCCGGGTCGTGGCTAGGAGCTGGTGGTGGTGCCGGTGCATAAAATGAGCTACCGAAGTTCTCTTGCAAGTATTGGCGATATCTAAGTGCTTCAAAGTCGTTTTCCGACAAGCCCATTGGAATTGGTCTCGCCAAAAACTTTATGGCATCTCTAATCTCGGCCCGTCACAAAGCATCTTTTTTTGTTCTTCAAGATAAGAACTAATCTGTTGAGCCGTTTCAGAACCCAAAGATCGGCCCGATGTGGCATCGGATGAACTAGACAACCTACGGCTAACGTTACGATCCGGTAGTCGCCTAATGGGGTCTGACCCTAATAAGGCCTCAAATGGGGCCAGGGTGGGGGTGGGAATGGGAGTGAGAATAGGGTCCCGCCTGATGGAACGTCATCGGCGGTCAAATCTACTGCCGGAACTTGTCGACTACTCGTGGCCTCGTTTTCATTCCAAAAGTTGGACAAGGTTTTAAGAAGGTCATATCAACTCTAGTAATGCCAATATTTCTCCCCTGTTTGTTTCTTGTATGGTTTCACAGCCGCATCAGCCACCTGTCGCTTATTCGCCCCACTTTGTCGGCCTTGCTCGCTAACCTTCTTCAACGCCGCACCAAATTCCTTAACACCCCTTTTTAATCTTGTTCCATTTGCCATGTATTTGGCTCTTGGTACGTGGTGCATATGCCGTTTCTTTGTTGAACATCTCCACCAATTTTTTTCCAAAAAACACCCTCCGTCTGACTATTATCCACCACCGGGTCCTGCGACCAATGCACCCAACACTGTGCCAACAACAGTGTATCATCATTCTCCTAGTTCCTTTTCTCTATCGATTTTGTGACGCGTCTCTTCCCACGACCCACCTCCACAACTTCATCTTCATCTTCATCATCGGCAGACGCGACACTAACTTTATCGGGGACATTTTCATTGATAATCAATGGCGGTTGTGAGGTTCTTGGTCTTTGTTGTTGTTGGTGAAAGTCAAACACCATTTGAGCTTGGATTGGAGCTTGCATTTGAGTTTGGGTTAACGCCAAACGTTGAGACTCGGTCCAATTTTGACCCATAATTGGATTGTAGTTAATTTTATTGTAATACGGTTGAGAATATGGGTTAACGAGGCAAGGGGGTGGAGGACCCATTGGGGGCGAGTTGGATGAGGTTGAAGCATGGCTTGTTTGGCCTTGGTTAGTTGACGACATAGCCGGCATCGAGTTTTCAAGAAATGTATTCCAAAGGTCGTTATTTTGATTTTCGTTGTTTGACATGATTTAGAGATGGAGTGGCAGTGAAAATTTTTTTTTGATATTGTGAAGAAAATTAAAGAAATTGTGAAAAAAATGGAATGAGTGGTGAAGAATGAGATGTGAAAAATAGTATATATAGATGAAAAGTTAAAAATAAAAACAAAAATAAAAGAAAAACTAACTGTTAGTTTCAAAAAAATTTTGTTTTTTTTTTTACGTTACCAGGCTGTCCCACCATGCTCCATTCTACTCGTCTACATGCATCGATGGATCGAAAGGGCTTGAAGGATGAACCCGTCGACGAGCTTGCTCTTTATGGAGTCTTGGTCGAAGACCCATCGACGGCTTAAACCTTAAGAGGATGCTATCGAATGTGCTCTTGGCGCACGTGAGGGATGTGACCTATGTTAGGAGAGGCCTTATAAATTAAACTTTTTTAATATTTTATTATTAATTTGTAAGCCAAAAACTAAACAAATGCAACGCATACCACATGGCAAACCCCATTTCCAAACATCACTACAACATCCCAAAACTCAGTTCCAAAATTTTGACCATCTAACCAACCAACCAACCAAACCCTTATATGATATGATGGACTCAAAGTTCGCCGGAGGAACCTCGTCAAACAACAGCATGTCGGAAACTACCACAGACCACCATCATCTTCCCCTTCGTGGGCCCCACCACCGCCGCGCCCAATCAGAGACATTTTTCAGATACCCCGTAGAAGAAGAAGATGACATCCTCTTAGACGACGTCGTTGCAGACTTCAATTTCGCAAGTCTTGACCTCCCATCACTTTCATCTGACCCTGAACCACCATCTCAATCTGAATCGTCGGAAGTCAACGCTGGTCAATCTAAGAAGAAGAGGCAGGTGGGTTATGGGTCGACCCATCAACATCTAAGAAGTCTTTCAGTCGGGTCCGATTTTTTTGATGAGTTTAGTCCTGTTGAGAGTGACAAGGATGGTTTTAGAGCGCATAAACGAGGTGGGTCGGTTGATGAAACGACGTCGTTTGATGGCACAGGAATTGGGGATTCTGTGTTGATGATGGTTGATAATTCCAAGAAAGCACTTGGCCCTGATAAGTTGGCTGAGCTTTCTTTAATCGATCCGAAAAGAGCTAAAAGGTTGGGCCTTTTTTTTTGTACTTATGCGATATATCTTCAGCATTCGTAATTTGTCCGTTCTAGACCGTCGAACCCTCTGTTAGGCCATTTTGTTATCGAAAAGACGTCGTTATGAGCACTAATAGGACAGTTAGTTTGTTGCCAAAAACAAATTGCTTTGGTAACAAAATGCTCTAGTAGGGACATATTTTATATGGAAGGGACAAATCATAAAGTATACAAGACTATAGGAGTATGCGATAAATCCTTAGTTTTTCAGTGTTATGTGTTTTGCTTACATGGTTTAAGCTGTAGAATGGAGCCATACTTTCGAGTTTGTTCTGACATAGGCATGAAACCCAATCAAATAGTACTAATATAGTCATTGAACTTGTTTTTATGTTATTATCAAGTTAAAACACAATTTCTTACTGTAACGGGACTAAATCTGGAAGCATGTTGACTATTTGGGAACAATTTTTTCTCTTCAAGAGTGTCACATAATTTACTGGTTCAATTGGTGATCAAAATGACATTTTCGACAAAAATCTGAAACTAAACTTGCTAGGTAAGTATATTATTGTGTATTTTATTTATATTGGGACAAATTTTCAAGTAGGTTGAACTGCTTAGGTTGGTATATATCATGTTCTCATGAAAAATCAGAGTGTTTGGATGTGTGTTTTTTTACTTATGTAAATCAAGTAGAAAGAGTGGTGATAACTAAATTCACTTTGTTCAGTTAATCATAAGTTTGGTTGAAGCTAGTTCTAAAATGTTTATGAAAACTAGTTGATGGGACTTGCATAATAATGCAAAAGTAGGTCACCAACCAATAAATTGACTGAAAAGTGCATTTACATAAATACCCTTTTAACTAAATTGTAGTTCTTTGTTTGGGTTGATTTTGTGAGTTAATCCTGGGCTATTGGAATGCAAACAATCATATGTGTTTGATCTTTTGTTTTCTTGTTTTAGGATTCTTGCAAATAGACAGTCTGCCGCTCGATCAAAGGAACGCAAAACAAGATATACTAGCGAGTTGGAGAAGAAAGTGCATACCCTTCAGAATGAAGCAACAACTCTTTCTGCAGAAGTCACGAAGCTACAGGTACTTGTCAATAGTTCATATTGTTGTAGCCAACTAGAATATGATATTCATACCAGAAGCTTTAAGATAAGAGGGTGCACTTATGTGTGATCATGCTGATATACAACTACACTAGTATACGATCACCGATTTAAAAAAGAGTTACTTGTTTATCTTTGGGCAAACTACACTAAATGGTACACAACTTTGTATCTTTTTAGCTGTTGGTTTTCATAGAAATCATTACATTATTTACACATTTTATTCGTAAAAGTGAGTAGCTGAAGTGTGACTGCTACTTTGATTATACTTATATTGCACAAGGCATAAAATTCATAACTATAATGCATTTATTTTGAAATGGTGTCAAGTTATGTTTATCAGAAACTAGGTTTTTTTAATGTATGTTGTAGCAAAATGTATCACCAGTTCGGTTAATGAGTTCATAGTACCAGAGTCCATAATCACGCAAAGTAAAGTATTAGCAAGTCTCTTTCTCATAAAGATTATGTGCTCACAATATCCTTTACTTAGGTAATAGGTTTGGTCATCGGGAAACTGTATATAATTTTGCCCTGTTGATACAATTGGGGTGCGTTGAGCTAGGGTTTATCTCAAAAAGGTGAAATGGGATAAGCTAAAACATTAGCTATAAGGGAAATGGGTGAAATAAGCTGAAAGAATTCTATTATGTATCCAAATTCATACATCATGCTTTTTTTTTGGTTTTGGGGAAGGGGGGGGGGGGGGGGGGGGGGATGGTTATAGTTACTTCCATATTTTTCCTTGTAGGCATGCGCATAATAGTCATATTTTTACATTATAAAAAAAACTAACATGAACTAGGCTATTTGAACACAAAGGTAAAACTCGATGCATATACTTTTCCTGCAAATCGAGGTAACCAGATTGTGCTTGGTAGGGTAATAATTTGGTCAATAAGAAAAAGATGGGAAATTGGTAGTATAGGTGGATATGTCGAGTGGAGATCGGATATGCAAGTATCTTTATAAATCTCCAGGTTTTGTGTTGTACCAGTTATTGCCCTCAATGTAAAACATAGATAGGTTGTAGCGTAGGCTTGTGGGACTAAATATGTATTGTTAGTTGAGACAAATATAACTAGCCTTATGTTTCAGTCTACTCTACTATCACTATGTAGCAACATAACATATGTATTTACATATAGATAAAGGCTGAAGAGAATAAAACTTGTTGTAATCCTACATGTTTGAGATCTTCACATATAAAGGTTTATGTGCGCTGGCTCCAAAATTTGGTGGATTTTTATATCTCTTGTTAATGATTTCTTGGCTGTCATTTTAGTGAAGTACTTATCCATCTCTTGAATGTTACTAATTTGGCGATCATTTGGGATTATATTCTTTTGAAAAGACATTACAAATTGAAAACCATCTGACGCTATGACCTTTCATGTAATACAGCGTGATACTACTGGCTTAACATCTGAAAACAAGGAGCTCAAACTCCGGTTAGAAGCATTGGAACAGCATGCCCACCTTAGAGATGGTAATACTTTCAACTTAATACCATCTTTACTTGGTCGTCTATGTTTTCTTGGAACCTCATTATATCATGCATAGTACAGGTAGCAGTTTTAACTCATTTAAGTGACGATAGGTTGATATGGGATTTACTAGATAGAATGCTAACGAGTCAAACAGGCAAGTTTAAAATCTAACCTATGGGGATGGCTGAGCTGGTTAAAAGGAGCCCGTTACATACTTGCTGATAATTATTCTTTGATTTTGTCAGAAGATTGATTGCTGATAGGTATTATTTATTTTTGTTGGAAGATCAATTGCTGATAATTATCATTTATCTTCTTTGGAAGATCAATTACCGATAGTTATTGTAATTATCTGTGTGTTATCAAGCATAAGATAACATTTATTTATAAGAATGGAAATTATCTGTGTGTTATCAAGCATAAGATAACATTTATTTATAAGAATGGAAAAGTCAGAGACGAAATGTTATAGCAACCCATAATGTAGCATGAGATTCCCTTTAATCAAACAAACCGGAAAATACAAGATTGAGGTCAAAGACTATTTTAGGGTAGGTTTTCGAAAGATCTAGGTTGCATCCTAGGCATTCGCGTAGTTTAGAAGGAGTATGATAGATTGCGTTTAAAAAGAACTATTATATAATATATGTGTGTGTATGTGTATGTGTATGTGTATGTGTATATGTGTATATAAATATAATATGTATTAGTTATGATACCAATTGATCATAGATCAACTGGTATGTCACCATGTAACCACATGGGCCACAAGATGAAGACTGCAAGAGGTTCAACTCTTGCCAAATGCAAGTGGAGAAATATATCTTGTGCTCCATGTGTGATGATGTTATTTCACCGGGCTTGAGTTCTATGCGGTGTGCGCTCTAGGTACCAAGATGGTACATGGGACCATGGGGTTCCCACCCATCTACCCTTTTGTTTCTATATATATCAGTCATGATGTTGACCTTTCAACAAATAGAAAAATGATGTTATTGGAACAAAGAGGAGATATATAATTTGTAAAGAAATAGTATTTACTTAAAGTCAAAACATACTACTCTCTGGTATGTTTATATACTTATGATATTATGTATGTACTGGTGGTAATCCACGAACGGTGCTTTCATGGCTATATAGATCATACAGCAAACAATACATCTATGATAACAATTCAACAGTTAGATACCGACCTATATGTGGTTCAATGGCTTCAAGGAGTTAACTTGAAACCAAAGACCACAAGTTCGGCGTTGGCATCCTTTAAGAAAGGTTAATTTAATTAGAAATGCAACAGTTAGATGACTCTTAATCAAAGTCGACAGTCAAAAGTCAAAGCTTACTATTCCATTCTAAATATCTTTCTTGTTTCACAGCTTTGAATGAAGCACTAAAAGAGGAAGTGAATCGTCTTAAAATTGAAGCAGGTCAACTGCCACTCCATAACGGGATGAACTATAATGCTCCATTACCACCTCAATATTCATCACACCGCCAACAACTCCATCACTTTGCTAATCCGAATGCCCAAATGCCTAACTCAAATGCGAAGGGCGGCCTCAAACCTAGCTTCATGGACTTTAATTAAATGGTCAAAACAAGCACAATGTAGGAATGGTTATGCGTCATCTTGTAGATAAGTATGGGATGTGGGGAATGTATACAAAGTGGCTGTTTTTATAAGTTCTATCCATTGTGAAAATGTTATGGCTATGTTATTGTTATAGGGTAGATATTACTTAATAGGAATGTTATAGATTCACAATGTAAATCTGATGATGTAGCGACTCTTATTTCCGTATTTATGAACCATACTGTGCTGTGTTGGATAAAAATTGCTAATCTAAATTTCTTTTGACACGATCAGCATCATACGCATGTGTTAAGAACTTTTTTTTCTAAATGGAGCCGCTACTTATGGGAATGTGTTTTGGACTTTTGGTCACTGCTTCAGTTAGCTGCAATACTATTGGTTACGTGTTTCGTTTTAGGTTTAGTACTAGATTTTTACTCGGGCGTTGCCCCGAGAGGCACAACGTTACATAAAATTTATGACGTGGTATAGGCGATTTCCTTCTAAGTAGAATCAACGACTCATTACACGGAGTGAAAAGTATAACTTTTATTCTCAAAAATTGGTATGTAAAGTTGTTATATTACATACTTAAGTTGTTAAGAATCAGAAGTACACTTGATATATGAATTTTAATTGTAATTAAAATATAAGTATAATTCTCAATTTATATACATTGTCTTTTACTATCTACATCTACATGTTTAATAAACGCATATCAAAATCTTCAATTTGTTCTTTAAATAAGTCAACCCAAATGTATAATGAATTTTCCTATAATGTATATTTATTAAAAACTAAATATATCAAAAAATAAATATAAACTCCAAACCAAGTGGTTTACAAAAGTTTGAGCCATATACATGTCAATTCATATTGTGATACACTATGTATATCTCACATTTGAGTTGTCAATATCAAAAAGGTAGGTGTAAGAAATGAGTTTCCTCTATTTTTTCTTTTTTATCTTTTTTTTCTTCTCTGTAGGAAAGCATTTTCATTTTAATCAACAATTCAATATATATCATAAAGTGCCTTTTGTCAATTTTTGTTCTATAATTTGAACGATGATCAAAGCAACATCAACAATCTTACCACCACCGCATCAACCAACCAAGCGCTATTTCCACCACCGTCGTCACAACAATTATTGGTGCTGCCATCCCCGTTCACCGCCATTGCCTCTGTTTGTCACTAACTGCCACTAACCCACTCAGCCGCCTCAATCCTTACGATTTCAAATTGTGATCTACTATTTCCATCACCGTCACCACAACGTACAGTTGCTTTTTGCTTTCAGGAGTGAAACCTTATCATCGATTTAGTGATTCGAAGTCTTGATGTATCGATAGTCAGTTCATCACTTATGCATGCATCAATTTATATCCATCTCGTAGAGATATTCAGTAAAAAAAGATAATGCAACCGGTAAACAACATGCCACCACCAATGCACAAAGAAATGCGATCAAAAGCTAGCTTGCTCGCAAACTCTTTTTCGTGCAAAATCTCAGTAGTAACCATCTTCTCGTATTAATTCTATGTAACTTATGTAACTATGTAAGTAGCATCGACTTTGCATTTTAGAATCTCTATATGGGTTACGTTGAAGAAGATCTTAGTTGAGCATCGATTGTAAATTTGGGATGTATCTATATTTGTATTTCTATGTGTGTGGTTTGCTGAATACCTAGATGTGTGTGAGACTTCTATGTATTTTGTAAAGGAGCCGGGGGGGGGGGGGGGGGGAAGAAAGATGTTGTAACTTATGCATATGTATTTGTACCTTGTAGGTTTGTATTTTGTGCATATAAACTTGTAAAAAACAGGTTGGTTTTTAGTATATAGGTAAATGACTGTATAAGTTATACCATCAGATTATTAAGTCATACAATTACAAACCACCTCCAAGATGGTCTGGTGGGTTAATATCTTTAATTTTTATTAAATGGTCGCAGTTTTGAAGAATCTTATGGGTGGCTAGAGAAAATCGGAACCGTCACAGAAAACCAGCTTAGGATGTGTATATCTATATCTATAATCTATAATGCTTCTTCATCAAATGCCCCTAACCGAAAATCACCAATGACTGTCGATCAAGTGAATGACAGTATCACGGCATGACTGATATCCTTGACCACCAAATGTTCAAAGAGGAACTTGTTGCCGTTGGTCGAAAACTAAAGGCGAAGAGGCAATGGTGTAAAAAAGAAATCGATTATATACAAACCGGGCATTGTACTAATCTTGAGTGTCAATACTTTACTTATTTGCAGGGTAAGATCAACAAGATTGAAAGTGCTATGGAAGAAGTTGCTAATGCGGTCATCAACTTGAACCATTTGATCATAAATGCCGAAGCAGTTTACGAACAAAAAAAAATTAGTGTTTAATATGTTGTAATGTTAAGTACTTTTAATTATGTTGTAATGTACTCTTTTAAATAATAAAATGTCATTTCAGGAATTAATATGGAGTGTGTTGTGTTTTTAGAAGTTTAAATGAGACTAGGAACGAAGGAAGGATAAAAGAGTGGTGTAAGGAAAGTGAAAGACACACGACAGAAAGGTACATAGTTGCTTACCGATAGTGAGAGGATTGAGAAAAGCTACAGCGATGGAAGAGCGTAGGGAGAGGATGAAGGCTTAGTTAGAACTTTTGAGGTACGATAGCTAGAAAACTTGTGCTTGTTGTTCCAATAGGAATGGAGAATGATAATATAAATAAGAAAATAATAATAAAAAAAAACTTTTATCAACTTGTCAACTTTCACCCTTGGCTCTTTTGTCTTCCCCTTCTAGTCCTCCAACGGTCACACCCACTTTCACAAACTTGCCACTTCTGGCCCTTTTCTTCTTCATCTCCCCGCGAGTTCCCAACTCGCCCGACCCATCTCGCCCCCATCTCCCTCCACTTTCAGCCGAAACTCGCCAACCTTTCTTCATCTCGCCCCCATCTCCCTCCCAACTCTCTTTCGGAGTTTCGGCTCCCTCCCCCCTAATCTATACTATATTATAAAGCATATAGGATTTCAAATTTCAACTTTCAATTTTAACAATTTTACACATGATAATACATAATGTACCATACATCATTGCCTACAACTTTCTCTCTCCTCCATATAAATCATTAATTTTATTCATCTAATTCTTTCAAAGTCTTTTATATCAAAAACCGGACCTCAATAAATTATAAAAATTATATGGGTGTTTTTAAAATTTCATGCTCTTTCATTAGATATGTCATTAGATATACTATCAACGAATTTTTAAATCCGAGGACGGAGCCCGTACGGCTAAGACATGTGGCTGTGACACTCTATGACATATCACCTACCATGACCTATCATACTCTATGACCTATCACCCTCACCATCTCACCGCCGCAACGCAAGGATACTTGCTCACCTTTTTTGAAAATCTCAATTAATGAATTAAATCGCCTAAAATGACCCTCTCTTTTTAAAGATAATTACCCCTGTACCACCAACCCTCTCCAAACACCACCACTACCACCACCATAGACCACCACCAACCACCACCAGCAACCACCTCCGTCTACAACCACCAACCTCCGCCGTGTACAGCCGCCACCGTCTACAACCACCACCCGCTGCCGTCTGCAACGACCACCACCCGCCGTCTTCGACAACCACCACCAGCTGCCTCCGTCTACAACCACCACCACCTGCTGCCAACCACCCGTCACTGCCGCCTGAAAATTCATGAATATCGCCGGAAAACATAGATCTACGATTGCTCCATTTCTTCGAATTAGAGATCGAAATTGTCACCAAAATGCTCAGAAACGAAATCCGCACAAACCCTTGCCAAAATAAAACCGATTCGCCGGAAAAATTCGAAAACTCGCCGGAAATGTGAAATATGTCTGCAACCAACGATCAAACCCGGTCAACGAATCAGAAAGGGTAGAATCGAGTTGGCAGAGAGGGATTTTGCAAAGTCATGGTGCTATGATGAACTGGATCGGGATTTGAATCGGCATGAGCCGGTCAACGGACGGTCAAACAATTAAATGTCGCCGGAAAATGGGATGTATAGCTGATGAAAGATAGATCTGAAGAGTTGCTAGAAATGGGTTCATAGCCGGAGATGGCCGGTGGAAAGTGAATCTGAAAGGTCGACGGTGCCGGCCGGTTGACGGAGTTGGATATACTACCGGAAATTGATATGTCGACGAAGTAGGCTGGCTTTTGGATCATTTAGATGGTGGTGATGAGTGAGTTCTAGGGGATGATATGATTTTTTCCGATGAAGAGGGTTTCTGTTTTGTAAAATTAATATAAAAATGATGGGTGTGAGGGTATGCAACAATATAATGAAAAGATTGAAATGAGACTAAGAACGTATAGTTGGGCCCGCTTATGTTAACTACCAAATAGGACTACAAACTTTATCAGTAATTTTACTTTCATTTATTTGGTTTCAAAATAATATGACAAAATAATATTTGGTTTCAACTAGTTCTTTTGTCCTTGAGGTTGTCCCGAGAGACATTACGTGACATGTAAACATGTGAAAAATTATATAAAATGAAATTTTCATGGCAAAAGTTAAAAAGTAAAAAGTTATGTGATAAAAAGTAAAGAAAAATGAAACGTTGGTGGCTGAAGTTGAAAAAATAAAAGTAGAACAAAACTTTGTGTGAAAAGTAGAAAAAATAAAAGTGATGTGGCAAAAAATAAAATGACGAAAACTTCGTAAATTTATGTGATAAAAAGTAAAGAGAATGAAACTTTCGTGACAAAAGTTAGAAAAACAAATGTATAAAAAGTAAATAACAAAAAATTTCCGTGCAAGAAATAAAAGTTATGTAACAAAAAGTAACAGTTTAAAAGTTTCTGTGATATAAAGTAAAAAGAATAAATTTTCGTGGAAGAAATTAGAAAAATAAAAGTTTAAAAAACTAAATAAAACAAAGCTTTCGTGCCAAAAATAAAAGAAATTAAATTTAATTGAAATAAAGTTAAAAGTTAAAAGTTTCCGTCATAAAAAGTAAAAAAATGAAACTTTCGTGGCAAAAGTTAGAAAAACATATGTTTAAAAACTAAATAAAAGCAAACTTTTGTGTTAAAAGTAAAAAAAATTAAAGTTATGTGACAAAAGTTAAAAGGTTAAAGTTATGTGGCAAATATTAAGAAACCTAAAGTTAAAAGGTTAGAGTTAGCTGATAGAGACTATTGTTGTAACAAATTTAACGAAAGGGACTATAATTTCAGGAAAAAATTAACAGCCGTTAGATGATGAGGACCATTGCTGCAACAAATTTAATGACAGGGACTAAAAGTGTTAAAAATGTGTGGTGCACGCAAACCGATTCATGCTTTCTAGTATATATAATAATATGAAAAAGAGATGCCATAAAATGAGTTTATAAATCAAATACCCGCCACTGATATCATATATTTTAATTAATAATAATTCGCTAGCTTGGTAGTGTGTATCTTTGTTTTAGCACCGACTAGATAATCAGGAGTGTTTATTATTTAGAGTTGTCACCGTTGCATTGCGCGGACAATATATTTTATTCATATTCGATTTCTACACCGGCAACCACCACCGTCTATACACACCTCTGGCCACCGCTGCCACCTCCACCACCGCCGTCTATGAACAGTTTACTCATATTCGATTTTCCCATATATATATATAACCGACAACAAAAGTTCTGTAGATGCAGATTCGTTGTGACAATCGCAACATAGATTTGATTATCGTTTATGTTTTTAGGAACTTGTTTGTAATCATTTAAATAAGAACTTGTGTTGATATTTAATGATTACGTTTGAACTTCAATATTATATCTGTTTGTGTTTTGTATTGTGTTTGTGTGTTATATATTGTTTTGCAGGTACAAGAACATAGAATCAAGGTTTATAAGTGTCGTAGAACACTTAAACGGTGATTGGATGTTGTGTACGAGTCAAACAAAGTCAAAACAAAGGTCGTTCCTCGTGCTGACGTCATCAGTGTGAAGGATGAACCTCGTGCTGACATCAGCACGAGGCAGAACGATTAGTTATTGTTCGGGCTTAATTACGCAATTAAGGCCTAAGCCCACACGAACCCAATATCAATTAGTATAAATACAAGACCTAATCTACGAAATTAGGTTAATGATTTACGAATTCTTGAGAGTTATTCACGAATTAACGATCTAAGGTTATTTGTTCCTTCGTGTGATCTCCTACACGAACCACAAGCCTTGTGCATCTCCTTGGGTTGGTTAATTGCTCATTAATCAACAAAAGGCATTAGTAATCTAGTTATCTCAAGAGGATTCCGCACTCTTGACATAACGAATCATGTCTTATTACGATCCACGCAACAATAGGGCACCTTACAAGTGGTATCAGAGCCCTAAGGTTGATTACCAGAAGGTTTAAGATTGTTTGATTAGCTATTGATTGCAATTTTCGTTCGAAATTCGTGTTAATTTGAAAATTCGTGCTCTTCTTCGTGTTACTTTGTGTATACGTCAGCACGAAGTGAACTTCGTGTTCACGTCATCTGTTAACTTCGTGTTAGCTTCGTGCCACGTCAGCGCGAACCACTCTTCGTGACTTAGGTCGTGACTAGTGCTTCATGCTAGCTTCGTGCCACGTATTCTTCGTACTTCGTGGAAGTCATACAGCTTCGTGCCACGTGACTTCGTGCTTCATGCGACGTGACTTCGTGCTTCGTGTACTTCGTGCCACACGAACTTAGTATTTCGTTTCACTTGAATTCAAAAGATTCAAAATGACGACTTTACCAGCTGCCGCAAACTCACCCAATGCCTTACTAATCAACCAGATGATCATGCACGATCATGAGGTTGGTCGAGGTAATACACCTCCAAAGCTTTTCCGTATGGAAAATTATTGGATGTGGAAGAGACGTTTTGAAGACTACATTCGTCTCACTGACATGGAAATGTGGCTAGTGATAACTCAAGGTTTTGATTGGCCTTCATATGAGAAGAACGGTGTGATCAGTAGGTACACTTATGCTGATATGCCTATTGAAGAACGTAAAAGATACGCTGTTGAGGGAAAGGCATTGTCTACTCTTACTATGGCCTTGCCTCAAGATAGTGTACATTTGTTTAAAAAGTACACTACTTCAAAGGATTTATGGGATGCTCTCGAAAGATATTGTGAGGGCGATGTAACTTTGAAGAAGAACCGTATCAAGCTTCTCAAGCGCCAGTATGAAGCCTTTAATGGACTGAAAGGGGAATCTCTTGATGAGATTATTATTCGATTCTGTCATTTGACCACTGAGTTGTCGTACTTTGAAGTTGTTTATCCTCAAACTGAGGTAGTTGATAAGTTTTTGGATTCACTACCTAAGACATGGACTGATTATGTTCATCAACTTCAAGATGATTAGGAATACAATACATGGGATTTTGAGAAGGTAGTCTCCAAGCTGAAGAATAGAGACATGAAGAGAAGGATTAAAGATACTCACTCAGATTTTATACAAGATCCATCCTTATATCATGCTAAGTCTGTTCATTTAGCAAGTTCCAGCTCAGGAAATAATGCATTTCTAAGTGGTGCAGAAGCTACACCAATAGTAGATGCTGATGGTATTGCCGGATATGTTGCTTATGACAATACAAATTCAAATGTTAAGAGCAATGCACAATCTTTCCACTCTATGCCAATGAGTATGAGTTCTGCAGAAGGAAGAATGAGTATTTACTTAGCCTTTTGTAATGCTCATAAAGCATTTATTGGGGGAAAGGTTACTGATCCTGCAGTAATTGATGAGGATTACAATCAAATAGATCCTGATGATTTGGAAGAAATGGATCTACAATGGCAGCTTGCTATGCTTACTATTAAGGTCAGAAGATTCACTCAGAGAACTGGTAGACCTATAGGTAATTGCACTAAAGGTTTTGACAAATCCAAGGTGAAATGTTATAATTGCGATGGATTTGGTCATTTTGCAAGAGAGTGTCAACGACCTAAGAGGATTGATAATACTGTTGTTGGTCGTCAAAATTATAATCAAGGCGGTGTTACACCAAATAATCATAAGACGCAAGTGATGATTACATATTCTGTTACTCCACAGCAGCCAGTTTCGTCACCATTTTCGGAGTCAAAGGTGGTTGTTGTTCAAAATCCAGATGGTACTTATCAATGGGATACACAATCCGATGATACCTCGAATCATGACTACATGGTAGAATTATATGATGAGGTAGCCGCAACGATTGATTATGCTGTGTACTCAAGTGAAGAAAGTGCATCTGAGACAGTACAGAAGAATATGTGTAATGTTGCTGAGACAGTAAGATCTGAGAGTGAACAAATGACTGCAGTAAAAGCATCTGAAGAAAAGAACGAGTCATCAAATCCTGTTGATAACATTTCTATGAAGAGCATTGAAGAACAGATGAAGAACTTTGAGATACCTGAAGGTATGACAACTGAAGACTTTGTTGCATACATGGCAGATTGCAAGGCTGCAGATCAGAAGGTATCCTGTTCTTTATCTTCTATAATTGACGTGTGTAGAATGGTGTCAGATTTAAAACAAGAAATATTGAAACTAAAAGAGAATTCAACTAGTTTAATTAATGAAAATGTTATCCGTGAAAAGGAAGGTAATGAGTCTAAAGATTCCGATTTACTTCTACAAGATTACCAACAAACTAGATTAGTTTTTAATCCAGATGAAGTAGTATACTATACTTTGAAGGACTGTGATACAGTTTTTTATGATAAAGAAGTATCTATAAATAGGATTGAACCTAAAACAATAATTGATAAAGTTTGGTGTGTAGAAAATAAAGAAGAATGGTTAGCTGAACAAATTCCATATAAGGATAGACATTATGCTCCTTTTAAACCAATAACAAATATGGAAGAAGCAATATAGACGCTTGATACCATAAATGAAATGAAGGAGTATGGTATACTAATTCCTGATATAGAGAATGGTCAATTTAGAAAACAACAAGTAAAGAAATACTATACTTGTCGTGAGAAAGGCCATATAGCTATTGAATGTCCAAATAGAAAGGTCAAGAATCCTAAGAATGACAGTCAAGTCAAGTCACGGGATGTTAATGATATTCCTAATACTCAAGGGAAGGGTAAACTAGTTGAACAAGTAGCTTCACCAAAGTTTATGAGTGCATATAAAAAGGATTATTATGAGGAGTATGCAAAAAGACATCCTGATAATAAAAATGCACAGAATTATGTTAAGTTACTTAGAAATGTGTCATATGGAGAGTCTATTGTTACAGATCAAAGGAAAAGTGTCAATAGGGCTAAGACTCCAAAACGACAGGGACCTTCACAGAATACTACTTTTAGTAGTGTAAGTCCGAGTCGTTCTCGTACACCTCAAAGGAGTAATTCACCTAGGAAGATGACTCAAAAAAATCGATCCCCTCCTGTTAGAATTAATAGTTCGTCTAAATTCTATGATCGATTAGGGAGTCAACCTAGATTTGGTACTCACTCACCAAGGAATTCACCTCCTAAGACGCGTTTCACTTCACCTAAGAAACAGTCTGTGACACCATCTTCATCCAAGGCTCCATTACAGAGCGATGGATATTGGATCGAATTGATCATTAGAGATGAATTCGGCAAACCTAAACCTCAAAAGGTTTGGGTTCCCTTCAGAAACTAACCATCTTATCATCTAATGTGCAGGGAGAACCAAGGAAGCCTATTAGTCTTTGGTATGTTGACAGTGGATGCTCTTGGCACATGACAGGGGACAAGAATGTTTTGTCCAATTATGAAGATGTAAATGGTTCGTACGTTAGTTTCGCTGGTCCCAAGGGCGGCAACATCTCGGGCCAAGGTGATGTTGTCAATGGGAAGATTACGCTGGAGAAAGTCAATTATGTGGAACAATTATCACATAACTTATTAAGTGTTTCTCAGATTTGTGACAAGGGTAATACTGTCCATTTTAATGAGAAAGAAGCACTTATATTGAAACCAGGATATGTTATTCCCGAAGACTGGATCCTGCTGAAAGCTCCTAGGAAGAGAGACATCTATGGCCTTGTGTTAGGTGTTGATAATCCAGAGGAGTCTGTTTGCTTGTTATCAAAAGCAAACGAATCTGAATCGTTACTATGGCATAGAAGAATGGGACATATCAATTTCCGAAAGATGAATGACATTGTCAAACATGGTTTGGTTGACTGCATTCCCATGAAACGGTTTGGAATGGAAGACAAATGTGTACCTTGTCTGAAAGGTAAACAACAAAAGTCTGCACATAAACCGAAACAAGAAAATTCTATTGCCAATCCTTTTGAGTTACTTCACATGGATTTATTTGGTCCAGTAAATGTAAGAAGTATCGGTGGCATGTATTACTGTTTGGTGGTTACTGATGATTACTCAAGATTCTCATGGGTATTCTTTCTTAAGTCGAAAGATGAAACTCCGCAGATTTTGATAAATTTCTTTTTCGAAACTGAAAATATTTATGGAGTTCGTGTTAAGAGAATCAGGAGTGACAACGGAACTGAATTCAACAATAATGTGATGGATGTCTTTTGTTTGTCAAAGGGAATCCAACATCAATACAGTTCTCCGTATGAACCACAACAGAATGGAGTTGCTGAAAGGAAGAATAGGACTCTAATCGAGACAGCCAGAACTATGCTTGCAGATTCAGGGCTTCCTACTATGTTTTGGGCGGAAGCGGTGAATACAGCTTGTCAAATTTTAAATAGGGTTACTGTAGTTAAGCGTCATAATAAGATATGTTATGAGCTTCTACATAAAAAGAAACCGAATTTACAGAATGTTGAACCATTTGGTGTACCGTGTACTTTCTTGAAGTATCTACCTTAGTCAAAGTTTGATTCAAAGGTTAAAGAGGGATTTCTCATGGGTTATAAACCGGGAACATCAATTCGATGGGTTTACAACAAACAGACTGGCAAAGTTGATTTGGGAACAACTGTCAAGATTGTCAGTCATAAGCCCGCTATACATTCTGGATGTGGCAAAAACTTCAATTATGATAGTGTGTTTAGTTCACTACATGGTCCTGATTCTTATTCAGATCCTGAGAAAATTGACGATGTAATTATTTTAAGAGATCACATGGATAATACTCCTATATCTCCGCCTACTCGGAATGTCGATACTACTCCAACCAACGTTCAGTCTACTACTGATGTTGATGAGAGTGGTAAGGACAAGGATAAGACACCAGATTCAGACAATAATGAACCCGCAAAAACTACACCACCTACTCTATCGAAGGTTACACTGCCTGATGATGGTCCTATTTCTGAAGAATCGGAAGATGATTTCAGCTCTCCTAAGTTTCAGATTAGAACAACTTTAGGAGAAAGTATGAATGTTGATTCGGTTCCTCAATATCGAATTAATAAGGATCACCCAGTTGAAAATATTCTTGGAAATGCTACAGAACCTGTTCGAACTAGAAATCAGTTGAATAAGGATTTAACTAGTTTGTTTTGTGAAGTGAAAGACACCGGTTTGATAACTGAGTGTTTGTATTCTGGTTTCATTTCACAAGTAGAACCTAAGAATGTTAAGGCAGCACTTCAAGATCCATGTTGGGTTGAAGCTATGCAAGAAGAATTAGCTCAATTTGAAAAACTTGGAGTTTGGGAGTTAGTAGATGTGCCTAGAGGTAAAGAACCGATTGGAACTCGTTGGGTATATAAATGCAAACGAGATGACAAAGGGATCGTTACTAGAAATAAAGCACGTTTGGTTGTTCAGGGGTTTGCACAACGAGAAGGATATGACTATAACGAAAATTTTGCACCAGTTATTAGGATTGAAGCTATAAGGTTATTTTTAGCTTTTGCAAGTTTCAAAGGTATAAAGGTGTATCAGTTGGACGTTAAGAGTGCCTTCTTGTACGGAGAAGTCAAAGAAGAAGTGTATGTTTACCAACCACCGGGGTTTGAAGATCTGAACTATCCAAGAAGAGCATATCGACTGGATAAGGCTCTTTATGGATTGCATCAAGCACCCAGAGTGTGGTATGAAAAATTGTCAACGCATTTGTTGACAAATGGCTTTACAAGAGGATCGATAGATAGCACATTGTTTATCAAGTGGAAGAAGCGAGATTATCTAATTGTACAAGTTTACGTGGATGATATCATTTTTGGTTCATCCAATATAAAGATGTGCAAAGAGTTTGAAATGAGCATGAAAAATGTTTTTGAAATGAGTGCTATGGGGGAATTTCAATTTTTCCTCGGACTACAAGTAGATCAAAGGAAAGATGGATTCTTTATTCACCAGTCTAAGTATGTCGATGACATCTTGGAGAGGTTTCAAATGCTAGAGTCCAAGACATATGGTACTCCTATTCAACAAAATCATGGTTTAGGGGTGCTTGATCCGAAAGATGAACTTGTGGATGCAACTTATTATCGTGCTATTATTGGCTCATTGATGTATCTGACTGCTTCACGTCCAGATATTATGTTCGATGTTTGTCTTTGCGCTAGATTTCAAGCTAGTCCGAAAGAGTCACATTTGATTGCAGCAAAAAGTATTCTACGTTATCTTAAGGGAAACCAAGGGCTTGGTCTATGGTATCCAATGGGAGGAACGTTTGATTTTGTTGCATATACTGATTCGGACTTTGGCGGTTGTAACAATGACAGAAAGTCTACGACTGGAGGTTGTCAGTTGTTAGGAGGAAGATTAGTATCGTGGCAATGCAAGAAGCAGACATGTGTTGCTCAGTCTTCATGTGAGGCAGAGTATATGGCTGCTGATAGCTGTTGTTCCCAAGTATTGTGGATTCAGCAACAACTTCGTGACTATGGTATGGATTTTCTTGATACTCCTATTAGAATAGACAATAAGTCAGCTATAGACATTACAAATAACCCTGTCATGCATAAGGTCACCAAGCATATTGATATTAGACATCATTTCTTGCGTGATTGTGGCCAAAAGAAGTTAATTCATTTGGAAAAGGTTATAACCGATGATAATTTAGCTGATTTGTATACCAAAGCATTTGATAAGACTCGATTTGAGAAGTTAATTCTTTTCAATGGGATGAAGAATGCTGATTCATATTAAATCTCTCAAAGAACTAATTTTGTAAGTTTGTGTCTATAAATAGCTAGAGTCATAAAAAATACAAAAAGAGTTCTTAGTGTCATAAAAACCATAAAAATGTGAAAAATGAGAAAATGACAAAAATATGGGAGAGATTTAAGTTAATGCTGTCAGATGATTAGAAGTGAGGATACTTAGCTTTTAAGTCTGCTTAATCGTAATATAACTGCTTAGTTCAGTGATTACAATTTGGGATATATTGGTAGACACAAAGTAGCAAGGTTTCCTTAATCTGAACTTAAATTATACAATGTTCTTGTGGGAAACATATTCAGATATATGGCTGAGAATGCTTGCTTTTCAGTAAAGAATTGATCTAGTCCTTAAATTTTGTGAAAGATCTAGCATTACTATAAGATTTGTTCAATGTATAGGCAAAAAACCTCTACCAATCATGAGCATGAAAGCTAAATGTGATATTGTTATGCAAATGAAATGAATGTAAATTAAGGGGCTAATGTGGTCTTTGAGATTCGGACAAGTATGTCCTCGGGGTGTCTTTGTATGCCTAGCCTACCTAAAGCTTCAAACTTGGAATAGGTTGTCAGAAAGTTCGCTACATGGGTCTCATAGAAAATCACGGGTTTCTTATAAATAATGAAATGCAAAAGCAAATAAGTGAAATCACAAAGTAATTAAATTCAGTTATCTAAAAAGTGTCTCATGATTTGTTAAGGATGTTTTTGAATATACATTGAATTTTTGTTATCTTAGTGCTTGTATCGATTACGGAAGTATATCTGAATGTGGGTCACATAAGTTCGCAAACTATTCAATGGCATATTAGGCTACTCGGGTTACATGGTGACTGTCCTTGGCCAGGGTATGTCGAAAGTGTCATAACTCAAAGGAAACTGGAAGTACCGAGTGTTTAAGAGGACAAATATACCGGTAATCGTGGTTGGATCACTGTTCATAATTAATAATAAGAGGATTCTTTCTCACTTGCAGACTTATGTAAATGCTAATCTGATATAATCTGCATAAACTTAGAATTTCTTGTAAATAAATAAAGTAGCTTAGTTTATTTTTATTTTTATTTTATTTTTATTTTGTTTCTCTTTATTTTTATTCTTGTAATAAGTGTCAGCTTGTGTGTCAAACTAGTTCTTATTGCACGAGAGATTTGATAAAGCATAAAAGTATATGATTCTTAGTGAATTGTATAAGTCTTATTGTTTATGGTATAAGTGTTTTTAAAGATGGATTTTCTAATTAATGCATAAGTTGTTTAATTTAGAAAATGAAATGTTTTGAAAAATGAAAAGTCAAAATATTTTTGAATATGTTTCATGTAAATTTTTGAAATTTCAATTGTTTTTGGTTGCTAAGTATGCTTGACAAAGATTTGACTTGCCTTAGATTTATTTTACCGATAGGTTAAGATTTTGGTTGTTTTGCATATTTATGATTTTGATGCATTAATGAAGTTTGTTAAGTGTGCAGGTTATAGATAATAAACTCATTTTAAATGTAATTGGCATCAAAAGTTTTAGATTGTAATTGAAGGCAGAATTGTTTTTGCTTGTTTGTCAGCCCATAGAATTGCATTGTAATGGACAATAAAAGGTGTTCAGAAATTGATTCTACAGAGATTACAAGTGATACAAGGATGATCTGCTTTAATAACCTAAGACTTAGTGTGATAGGTTATAGTTTTATTATCAAGATCACAACCTAAGATGTAATGTGATAGGTTGTTGATATGATATGTTGTCATACATTATACATTAAATGTGTTTTGATGTAAGTTTGTATTTGTTTGAGTTAAACATCAATGAAGAAATGATCGTTTTTATGTCAAGATAATAATGTAAGATTTATTTGATACATTATTGTGATGACAAGTTAGTACGGATGATTTACGATAGCATATTTGAGTAGATACAGGTTTTTAGTAACGAGTATCTACAGGTTTATGTTTCTGGAATTTCTAGAATTTTTCCTTGTTTACATTTCTGGAAAATTCACGAAATTTGGCTAAGGAATGAAGCTTTTGTGGTTTAAAAACTGAAACTTCGAAATCACCTCGTGCTGCCGTAAGCATGCCTCGCGCTGATGTCATCACGAAGCCCACGAACTGCGTGTTCGGCCCGGTCCATGTGGATTCGAATATATATGGGTTATTACTATTCCTTAATTACCATTTACTCGAAATTAACCCTAAGTAAATCACACGAACTTCATCTCCCTCGTGCTACTGTTCATTCGCTCCTTAGTTCGATCGATTCCTTCTTTCTTCGTGTTATTCTTCCAGATTTGTTGGTATAATTCCAATCTAGGATGATTGATTGATGTTTTGACCATACAAATTAACGATTACAAGTCGTTATAATGCCCAAATTTTGGTTTCTCTTCGCATGAACAGTAACTAGGACGAACCACAAATTAGATCTTTGATTTTTGATGATTGGATTAATTAATGTTTAAACATGTTAAATCTAACAAAACTTTAGGTTAACAAGTGTTAACTCAAGATTAATCAATGAGATTTGTGTTTCGGTCACTATTCACACGAAGAACACGAACCAACTTCGTGTTCATCGAATTTGTTTTCTGGGCGTACACGAACCATAAACAAGTCCACGATGATGTTTTTGATCGATGTTAACATCATATGGAGATGTTTTTACTTCGTGTTTCTGGGTTTCATACTGGCTCGTGCTGACGTCACGACGAGGGAAAACCTCCTCGTGATGACGTCATCATGAAGCAGAAAGCCAAAACCCTAAATTGTATTTTCGTTTATTCTAACTTTGTTTTTCTTGTCGTTTTTGTCTGTTTTTGTGCAGGTATGGCAGGACAAGGTAATAATGCTCGTGTGTTCGTCAAGGAGCACAATGTTGCACTCGATCTCAGCATTACGCAGACGGGGTGCACTGCAGAGTTTCATGGCGTCCTACAGTTTCTTGCACGTTCTCGTGTTCATTTTGCGTTGACAGAGAACCCTCCGTTGGTGATAAGTCTCATTAGAGAATTTTGGAACTCCGCCCGTTCAGTGCAGATGGGTGATCATACGTACATTCGCACTACTGTTGGAGGACGTTCATTCTCTTTTTTTGCTGGAGACTTACGGACGATATTACACTTAGGTGATGTCGTGATAGAGCAAGGTCCGACTGAGTTTTCTGAGGATTTCTGCGACGGTGCTCTACGTCGTATGGGGTATACTGGAGCTATTTCTCACCTATACTTCAGGAATCATCTTCTTGGCAAATGGAAGCTTCTTGCTTACTATTTGTTGAGGGCCATTAGTCATCGGAGTACATGCTATGACCAGATGAATATCCAGAACGCTTCTTAGATGGTTGCCTTGGTGCTGAACAAGTCATATAGCTTCTTTCAGAACATTTTTGATAATTTGGAGAAGCAGTTGAGGTCATTTGGTACAGACAAGAAATTCTTTCTGTTTCCAAGATTTGTGATGATTATCATTCGTCACTATGCAGATGATTTGCCATTTGTCCTACGTTCAATTTAGGTCGTCTTACTTATAAGGCATTTGCTGAAAGTTTGAAGCACATGTCGGGAAGAAATGTTCCGATTGAGGTTGATAATCCACCTTTGTTCGGACATTTGCTTAATCCTAACTATGTCGCACCTTGACAAGGTTGGGAGGATGAAGAACCCGTTGCTGCTGCTACTGGTGGTGATGATCAGGCACAGGATGCTCCTCAAGAAGAACGAGCTGATCAATTTGAGGGACTCAATGATGTTCCTCTGTATGCTGGAGATCTGGAGGATGATCCAGATATGGATGCTCTTATGCAGGATGTTGATGATCCCGCAAATCTTGTATCTACATCTACTGGAGTCTCTACTTCTACCTCTTCTCCAGTTGATGTTGACATAGGTCCTTCTGAAGTCTCGGTTAATGTTGTTGAGGACTCGGAAGATGAAGAAGAGGAAGAAAGACTGCCAAAGAGAAGAAGAAGACATGCAAGATCTCAAGCTGAGGTTGATAGAGAGTTTGTTGCATATAGTGAAGCCATGGAGAGGTCTCATGCACCTACTGTTGGTCATACTCCATTGGTTGCTGCTTTAAGAGCTTCTGTTTCTGAGATTCCTGCTTCTGTGTCTACTACTTCTGCTGCTGGTGTTACTGTAGGGGAGAGAAGGTCGAGACCAAAGTTTATAATAAGGGGAATTGGTTCTCGCGCACAAGTTGTCACTGAAGCTACAACTGTTACGATTCCTGCTGCTCCAGAGTCTACAGTTCTGACACTTGTTGCTCCTAGACCTTCGCCTGCTCCTATTCAGGCGACAGTTCCTGTTTCTACAGTTATGGGACGTCTGTTGGCTCCTCTACAAAGACCACAGATGCCTCCCACAGGAACTTCTAGTGCTCGTATACCTTCGTTTGAGGCTACGATGCCCCCTCAGGTCTCTACATCTGACGTTGCTTCTACTTCACGTCCACCTGTACCTGTTCACGTGCAGCTGAGTCGTTTATTTTTTGAGAAAAAGATGTTAGAGTTGAGGGTTACAGCTTTGGAGAATCAGCTAAAGCTCCAAGCTGCTAAGCATCAGGAAAAGATGGACATGATGACAGCACTTGTTCATTCTCTTGGATCTAGACTTGACCAATTCTTGGCTCAAGGGGGAGACAAAAGTAGTTGTAAGGATGATGAGCTTGCTAAGAAGATTAGAGATGATGATCATGAAGATCAAGATCGAGCTCAAGATCCAAATCAACATCAAGCAGATGGTGAGCCAGAGAATATAGGTCAAGATCAAGATGCTGCTGATGATGCTGCTATGGATACAGAGACTGCTGATATTCAGGGGGAGTCATCAAGACAAAAAGAGTCAGAGATTGCTGGTACAGCTGGTGCTAGTACTTCTGGGACTCAATGTAATCAACACGATTTTCTTAACCGAATTCACATCAACAATGGTGTTTGGTTAGTGTGTGTGTTCTTGGTGTTTTTGTGTGTTTTGAGAGAGAATTGGAATCAAGAGTATAATATTCAGGTGTAATTGTATGAAGAATGTGTTGTTAATATGCCAAAGTTATGATTTCTAAGGAATTGAAGGCTATTTATAGTCTAAACTAACCAACTATGCTAATTATCACAATTAGCCCCTCAACCTTAGAAATCATCAACTCATGTCTTAACTACAAGTAAGTCCATAACTTAAATTACAATGTATCACTATTTTTGGATTTCTAACATTCTCCCCCTTAGTGATATATTGTAAGGTCTGAAGTACGTGTTGGTTTGTCTTGTAGGAATGAATTTGATGAGCCCGGTGATGAAGACAATTGGTAAGTTGAAAGAAGTCTTCAAAGCTTTCTCATTGTCTTTGGAGAACTTGATTCAGTATTGGTTTTGGACTTCTTGAAGTTAAATCATCTGTTGTTTCTCAATGTTCTTTATAGAACAGAGAATGATGAGTGTGTGTATGTCTTGAATCTTTGAAGATTGTTGACTCATGAATCAGAGTTGTCTTTTGAGGTGCGGAAGGTATGAACTTGTCTTGAATTCTTCAATCTTCGAATCTTGAAGTCATTTCTTTGAAATCTTGGAATGAATTTTCAGAAATATGTACTCTCCCCCTTGATGTGTGCAATGTAGCTTTAGATAAAGTGTTTGTTGTATGACGTGAAGATCTTTAATTTGACGAAGACTCTTTTTGAAGCTTTTCTTCTTTGTCTCGAATCTTCAATCTTTTGTCCTTTGAATCTTTGATCTTTGTCACATCGTCTTGAATACTTTTGAGAGTAAACATTTCAAAAAGGTTTTGGAAAGTCTCTTATGAAGTAATCATCTTGTATTATACATATACATTCATATAAGACTACTTGGAAGTACACAAAGGCGTTCAATTCCACGTTATCTTATATCAATTTATATGTATAACAATATGAATTAATTCCAACTTTGAAACATAAATAATTTTTCTTTTTAAGACTGGGTTGCATACAGAGTATATGCAAGCCATTTTGAAATAAATAACACAAATAAGCACGGGTTATACACTGAGTGTGAATAAGCCATCTTGAAATAAATAGTTCAATGAAGAACGGGTTGCATACTGAATATACGCAAGCCACTTTGAAATAAAAGAAAATTAAGAAAATCTTTTTGTTATTTTTCAAAATTTTTATTTTTGTATTTGATTTTTGGTTTTTCAATTTTTAATTTTTTTGAAAAATGAATCAAGAATTCCTTCCATGGTAAAGTGAATCAAGGATCAAGATTTAGCATACCAAGTTTAGAGATTAAGAAATTAAACCTCTTTTCGTCCAGTGGTTTTGTGAACAAATCAGCAAGTTGGTGGTCAGTTCCCACGAAATAGAGTTCGATGTCACCTTTCTCAACATGATCTTTGAGAAAATGATGTAACAACCGTACTTTTAATATTATATATGTGTTAGTTAGGTTGTTTACGTTCCCGCAAGCCCTAGTTATACTTGAAGCTAGTAGGTAATGCCCCAAATTAGTAATCTAAAGCTAATGATATGTAAAAGAATTTCCTAATGAAAGTACCTCGAAACAAAAATTTTTAGAGGTGATCAATCGATGCGATAATAATAACTTAAGGCTCGCAATTTGAGATACCAATCAAAATTCCTATGGATTGCCCAACAAATCAAAAAAAATAAAACCAAATCAAGAGGATATGATCATGATAAATAAAATTTTCAACTGAAAATATAATTGGACGTATTATGTACGTAAAAGCGTCGAAAACTTAATAAGTAAGCATATAAGCTTAAAAATTAATACAAATTTACAACCAATGACCTATGTAACCAACTAAAAATACAAAAATATATCCACACACATAAATATACATGACTTATACACATATATACATATTCCTAACTAAAACAACCAATTAATTACCTTTTACTAACAAAACACTTACAAATTAAATCCACACTTAACATATACCTACATTTATACTTATACAACAAAACTTTATAAAAAAATAAAATGTGTCTCTCCCTTTTCCCCCTCCTTTTGGCCGTTCCCCCCCCCCCCCCCCTTAGATACACACACACACTTAATTCAAAATACACACTCTTACACTTCCAAGGAATTTAACACTCAAACTCTCTCTTCCCCCAACACACACATAACTCATTTTCTCTCAAAAACTCTTCCTTTTCTCCCTCTCTCCCTCTTGAATTTCGGCAGCCATTAGAGAAGGAAGAACAAGACTAAAAACTCATCTAAACACTTGATAATAATAAGGGTTGTAGGTTAGATAAACAAAGGGTTGATTCAAGAATAGTTTAAGGGTTGTTTCAAGTGTTGAATAAGGGTATTCTTGGAGATATAGGCCACGAAAATCTACCATTTTTCATCATCTAGAAGTGATCTTCAAAGGGTATATATCTTCATCTCTTTATTAGATTAATCTTGTTCTTGTTTATATTAAAAAGGTTTTATCAAAAGATTGTGTTTTCTTCATGTTTTCTTTTGAATATACACTTGATGAGGGCAAAGTTGATAGGATCTTTCTTTCCATGCTCATGCATGTTGAATCCATGAAGAAAGATCCAAGGATTCAACTAATTTAAGACCCAAAAGTGTGGATATAAGTTTAATAGTCTTTGATGTGATTTTTCCTTTGAAAGATGGCTATATTCATACATATTATGAAAGTAATATTTCTGGAAATATTTATAAAAATATAGATTTTATTGATAAAGTGTTGGATCTATAAAAGCTAGCATCAAAAAGGTGGATATGTGTTGATAGATTGTAAAGTAACTTTTTATATAAAAAGATGAACATGATGTATAAATATTTGTATATATATTTCTGGAATATTTCATGAAAAATATATTTTTATGTTGATGGAGTTTTGATAGTTAAATCTTTATGTTAAAAAGTATTGATTTAAGTGCATATATGCTAGATTTAAGAAGGTTGGATTATTGTTTGGATTATGAGATGAAGCTAGGCTTGTCATAAGTGAAAAATGTGTTAAAATCAAAGTTAATGTTCTGTAAAAAATATGTTAATAACAAAAATATGATTATAGAACCAAACAAGGCAAAATAGGCTTGAAATCGAAAACCGAAAACTTGTTAAAATGCATTTTGAGCACACACATGCACCATAACTATATGACCATGAAAATGTGATGAACATACTGGAAATATGACATATTAAAAGTATAAAACTCAAGTCATTTGATGCATGGCAAGAATAAGCTCAAAAATAGTCTTTTCGGGTCAAATAATCACCAACCGAAAGCACAAAATTGCACATAGCACACCACCACCACAATCACGACTTAGGTCATCAAAATATGATGGACATTCTGGACAAAATGAAATAAGAACAAAAATCCCTTTTGAAGCATTTAAATTGGTTGAGAAATGAGGCAAAAATCACTATTTCGGTAAACGATTTTATGTTTAAAAGTCCTCAAATTATAAGAACACAAGAGAGATTGAATGGTTACAAATTTTATTTGATAAAAGTTGCCTAAAAAGGGCCTGGGATTTTAGACAAAAGCTCTTGTGATGATTTCTAAGTGTTTTTATAATTTAGTGAATTTAAAAGGGATTTTAAGGAATAAATAAATCAATAATAAATTATATAAATCATGAACTTGGAAAAAATCACATAAATAGGATTAAAATAACTTAAACCTACTGGAGAAAAGTAATTTCAAGGAAAGAACCAAGTTTTACATAATTTAAGAATGACTAACTAAGTTAAAAATCACTAATTAATCACTATTATTAAATAAATAAGTAATAAAGCTTAAATAAATAAATAAATAATATTACAAGTTTAAAAGCATAATACTCAGTAGATAATCAAAATATAATTATCTATAAATTTTAAAGGTAATTTAAGAACCTAAGAATAATTATAAGGAATTATTTAATTAATAAATGAATAAATGGAATAAATAATTAATTAAATAATAATAAATCAAGGAAATTAATATAAATCAGAAAATATATTTTAAAATCCAAAATACTACTGTACCAATATCAAATAGTAGTACAAAGCAAAGTGTGCAAAAGAAATCTCGCGAATCAAAGCCGAATTACCGAAATTCCAACAAACGCGCAAAAACGCTTAACGCAAAAACTACTCTTACCATCAATTCCAATTTAACCAAACATCTTGAACATCATAATACACTTTGATTCCATAATGAAGTAACAACCAAAGATAGGCAAGCCTACTAGCATAAATCTCATGATCTAGTTCACTAGTTCATGTAACACGCACTTACGTTGTGTATATTTGAATACCATGGTTTAGGTTTGCTTGGGGAACGACATCACTAGGCACACATCTCGTATTTTATCAGCCCCCATTACTCTCAAATCAAGTGAGTCATAGCCCCCTTTCAAACTCTTTTATTTGTTTTACTTTTGGGGTGAAAAGCATGATAAATGAAACTACTTTCTATATATGCAATGTTTCTTGAAAGAGAGTTTGTTATATGAAATGATTCTTGATATATGAGTATGAAATGATAATAAAGGATTTATGTGATGAGCTTGAGTTCTGTCAAACCGCGGCGTTCGGTACACTACTATTTACTCCGAAAGTGGAGGCCTGTAGTTAGTTAGTTGCGCAACTAGGTTTCGTCCGCCCACCCAAAGCGTACCGTTGGAAGGTTGGTTGCCTTCGTGACAACCTCCACTTCTAGTCTGGCCCCCGGGTGTTCTAACTACCTTAAGATAATCGAGCGTCTCCATGGCACGACCCATTATCATCATTGTTATTAATGTTACGGCACTTGATTGACAGCTTGTGCTATGAATTGAATTATTGAATTGTAATCGGACTTGAATAAAATGGTAGTAGTAGTGGCTCAAGTATATACTCATCTAAGATAATGGAATTAGACCCTTGTGGTCATATGACAAGGATTTATTTACATGGGTTAAAAGTGAGTTGAACAAACGATTATCAAAGGATGAATTGGAAATGTTCATGGAAATTGGTGATTCCTAATTTATTTCGTGATGATGTGTATATATGCTTATTGTATTAGTTAAAAACCTATGAACTCACTCAACTCTCGTAGTTGACACTTTTTCTTCATGCTTTTCAGGTTTAGAGCAGTAGGTTTGCCTATGGACCGCTTTTGGACATTGTGTTTGCATGGTGAACAAAGACTTGTAATGCAAACAAGTTTATCTTTTATTTCGGATTTGGACTTATGTTATGATTTTTAATAATTTACTTTGAACTATGTAATCGTTTAATTTGGAATGGTTTTAAGACTTTAATTAAGACGTTTTCCATTTAATCTTTTGTACCATGTCGTTCTGTGGCATCTCGTGTTTCCGCCGTAGTCGGGGTGTTACAAATGATATCTCACATCAATGTGTTTTGAACGTGAGTGGTTGACTGAGTTGACGGCAATTGCAATGGCACTTTGAGAATCACAATATATAGGGACACGATCATATTTCAGACCATAGTCGGTAAGTTGTGTTTTCATCCATAACACTTGAGCACAACAACTAGCAGCAGCTACATATTTAGCTTCTGCTGTTGACAGTGATACGCAATTTTGCTTCTTGGATGACCAACTTCCAATCTTATCCCCTAAGAATTGTAAAGTACCAGATGTGCTTTTGCGATCAAGCTTACAACCTGCATGATCTGCATCTGAATAGGCAGTTAAATTGAATCCAGTATCCCTTGGATACCAGAGACCAAGATTGGGTGTACCCTTCAGATAACGAAAAATTTGTTTCACAGCTTGGTAATGTAAATCAGTAGGAGCGTCTTGATACCTAGCACACATACATGTTGCAAACATTATATCTGGGCGAGATGCTCTAAGATACAACAACGAACCAATCATGCTTCTATACCTCTTTTGGTCAAATGGTTTCCCATTTTTATCAGCATTTATGTTTGTACGAGCAGCCATTGGGGTTGAAATTGAAGAACAGTTAGTCATTTCAAACTTTTTCAACATATCTTTTATGTACTTACCTTGTGATATAAAAATGCCATTTGGTAATTGTTTGATTTGTAGACCCAAGAAGTAATTCATTTCCCCAATCATGCTCATTTCAAAATGATTGACCATTAGAGATGAAAAATTTCGACAAAAAGTTTGACTGGTTGACTCAAAAATAATGTCATCAACATATATTTGGACAAGTAAAACATGTTTACCTTGCTTACGAATAAATAGGGTAGGGTCAATAGTACCTTTGGTAAAGCCTCCTTTGAGTAACAAAGTAGATAAGGAATCATACCATGCTCGGGGTGCCTGCTTCAAACCATAGAGAGCCTTGTCTAACCTGTAGACATGGTTTGGCTTCTTAGGATCAACAAAACCTTCAGGTTGCTCCACGTAAACTTCTTCTTTAAGTTCTCCATTCAAGAATGCTGTTTTAACATCCATTTGAAACACTGTGAAGTTTCTGAATGCGGCATAGGCTAAGAATATACGAATGGCCTCCATTCTTGCAACAGGAGCGAAAGTTTCATCAAAATCCACACCAGGTTGTTGACAGTAACCCTTTACAACTAATCTAGCTTTGTTCCTTACCACAACTCCATTTTCATCCTTCTTGTTCTTGAAAATCCACTTGGTGCGAATTGGTTCTTCTTTTCTTGGATTTGGAACCAATCTCCATACTTTCAGTCTTTCAAACTGAGCTAATTCATCTTGCATTGCTTTAACCCACTCTGGATCACAAAGAGCTTCAGAGACGGTTTTGGGTTCAATGTTACTCAATGAAAGTGCAACAAGACACTCATTGACTGTAGTACGAGTAGAAACACCAGCTTGTGGATCTCCGATGATTTGTTCTGCAGGATGATCTTTGCGCATACGTGACCACTTGTTGTCATGAGGAAGAGGATTTTGTTGATGAAGGTCAACATTATCATCATTAAATCCAGAGTTCTGTTGAGCAATGGAATCATAGCTTGGAAGAACTCTTTCCTCAAAATTTGGATGATCAAAATCCAGTGGTACATACACATTTGGAGTATATGATGGATTTGTTGTTTGGGTGATTTGAGAAGGTTGTTCTTGATCATTCTTTTGAGAATAAATATCACTTGAAGATGATTCTTCTTGCTCTGTAGAATTTGAAGATGATTCATGATTGTTGTCTGGAACTGATTCATTTGTTTGAATGGGGTCATTATTCGGAATTGGTTCAATGATGACTTGAGGTTCCTTTTCTTGAATCGGTTTTGAATTGTAGAATTCTTCAAAAAGAATATCTAGCTCTTCACTTGTTGGAGTTGGATATTTCTTGAATTTTGAAGCTAAGGTAGACGTCCTTGAGGAAGCACTTGAAGTACTTGGATCACTGATTGTTGGTAGCAAACTTTCTTGTTCAAATATCATGCCTGACATCTCGTCAAACCAAACATTCATGGTTTCTTGAATCGTGTTTGTTCGACGATTGAAAATGCGATATGCAATCGATGTCTTTGAGTAACCAACAAAGTAACCTTCGTCACCTTTCCTTTCAAACTTTCCAACATTTTCCCGATCATTCAAGGTATAACAGACACACCCAAAAATATGGAAGTAATTGATGTTGGGTTTGCGTTTGTTAATAACCTCATAAGGAGTCTTCTCATGACGCTGATTAATGATGGACCGATTTTGAGTATGACATGCAGTGTCAACAGCTTCAGCCCACATGTTTGATGGTAACTTGGAATAAGCAAGCATTGTTCTTGCTGCTTCCGCCAGCGTACGGTTTCTCCTTTCAACAACACCATTTTGTTGCGGGGTGCGAACAGCAGAGCATTGGTGAGAAATGCCTTTTGATTTGCAAAATTCATTGAAGATGGCATTTTTGAACTCAGTACCGTTATCTGAACGGATAGAACGGACTGGAAGTTGAAGATTCACTTGAGTGGAAGTGATGAAATCGATCAGTATTTGAGTTGTTTCATCTTTTGAAGCAAGAAACTTGACCCAAGTGTATCTAGAATAATCATCAATGATAACCAGAATATATCTCTTCCCGTTTCTACTTTGTACTTTCATAGGCCCACAAAGATCCATGTGAAGCAAATGAAGAGGTGTCAAAGTGTGTGGAGTTTTCTTTGGTTTATGAGAAGTTCTTTTGATCTTCCCAACTGCACAAGAAGGACAGACATGCTCACTTTCATATTTGTAGTCAGGCAAACCTTCAACAAGTTGCTTGTTGACTAAAGCATTGATGGTTTGATAATTCAAGTGAGAAAGCCTTCTGTGCCACAACCAAGAATTTTTCGAAGTAGCTTTTGAAACAAGATAGATATTATCAGTTGGTTGGTTATCATCAAGATTAACTGTGAAAAGATTGTCTTCACGATCTCCGCATAGGATATCCACTCCATCTAGAGTTTGGACTTTGCACAGAGATTGTCGAAAAAGAACTTGAAGATTGTTGTCACAGAACTATCCAACACTGAACAAGTTATGACTCAGGCCTTCAACATAATGAACTTTCTTAATGACAATTCCGTTTCTTTCATTCTCTCCATAACCTAGAACTGGAGCGAAATTGTTGTTTCCGAAACGCACAGTTCCCATGAATCTTTCAACAAAATTCTTGAGCAATGATTTATTCCCAGTCATGTGTTTTGAACACCCGGAATCAAGTATCCATACACAGATGGTTATTTCCTGCAAACAAAATTTAACCGACTTTAGGTACCCACTTAAAGACGGGTCCTTTGTGGTTAGTTAATACAGGCAGGGGGTATAACTTAGGAAATGCATACAAACATGCTTTCATGTCAACATACTTGTTAACAAGCACATTATCAACAAGCACATTTGGATTAAACAATCGAATATTAATGCATGAATCAAAAGTAACATGTTTACCAACATTCAAACCATGCATATAAGAACAAGAATTAACATTGTTTACAACGTCACAAGGCTTAGCCTTGGCACTATTAACATTGTTTAACACAGAGGACTTAAAAGATAAATTGTTTGACGCAAAAACATGCTTCTTCTTTCTACCATCTTTTCTTCTTCGCCTTTTCTTCTTTTTATCAACATTAGTGAACTTAGGTACTAATGACTTAGCTACCCATTTAGTCTCACTAATTAAGCTCTTTCCACCTGTTGGATTGGCATTAAGAAGATTAGAATGAATGTTTTGAAGCACTTTTATCTTTTTAGACTCTTTTAGAGGTGCGGAAACTTCTTGTTTCTTAGGTTTATCATGAGAAAACCAGCCATATCTATCCCTATACCTAGTTGCACCATTTGAAGCATCCCTAGTTAGCAAAACTGAGCTAGACTTAGACACTTTAGAGTTTGAACTAGAATGAGGGCTAGACAAAGAAACATTTGAATTGATTTCCAGAAGTTTCACTTTGTTGTATTTTATTTTGGGATTGGTCTCATCTTGCTTGGTTTTGACATGCTTTTCTGGGGTAGGACACTTTGTTTTTAACTTATTGATTCTTGGTTTGGTGACAGTCTTTGGTTCAGTCTTGATGGGTTTGGAAGTAACCTGTTTCTTTGAATAATATGAAGTTGGAGTTTTGAAAAACGATTTTGGAGATTCCTCTTTTGATTCAACTTTGATTTTGGTAGATTCAATCTTTTTCTCAGTTTCAGAATCAAAAACATATTCTCCCTCCATGAATTTATCAAAATCAGATTTGTTGAATGGTGAAACCGGAGAGAATTTTGAAAAATTAGGAGTTTTGTTTTCCAACTTCACACTATTGGTTGTCTCAGGAATAAAATCAACTTGAACTGACGCTTCTTTGGTTTCACAATAAAATTGAGTAGAAGTATCAACACCTATACTAGCACAAGGCTTAGGGTGAACAACTAACTCTTCAGGAAACTCACAAGTAAAAAACCTAACGTAGTACGATATCAAAACTAAACTATGCGCAAGTTCGTTATTCGATAAATCAGATTGCACATAATCATCAGCTATTTCAGTAGCAGTATTTCGACATGAATACTCAAAAGAATCAGTCAAGGTTTGGGTGGAAGAACAAGTAGATGAAACACAAGCAGTCTGAGTTGAATGGTCTACTAACAGACTGAAATCAGTTTGTGTAGAAACATTCACACAAACTTTCTTGATATCAACAACAATTGATTCATTTTTTGAATTCGGACTTTGAGACTTTAGATTATTGATAAGGTTTTGTTGAGATTCCACCTTTTGTTGTAAACCTTCTATTTGTTTTTCCAAAATTGTGGATGGAACATACACTTTAGTTGGTTTAGGTGGGGAAACGACAGATTCTTGGTTTTGAAAATTAGACGCAATCTCTTCTAATTCAAAAATTGAAGACTTTTTCATTTTGTAAGAAGTGTTGATGGCATCATAATTAACCAAAAATTTATTGTTTTGAATTTTCTCAACTTCATCAGTCTCAAATTCGTCATCCAATGGACGTATGAATTGTTGAACCATACCAAGTCTCAAAAACTTTTCATCATACAAGGGTTCAATCTTTTCTTTGGCTTTTTGCAATGGAGTGATATTCTCAAATCCCAACCCAAGAAGAAGTTCTGATCTATCAATCTTTGACTTATTGAAATAGGCAGTGAAATCCAAAAGAGGGTTTTGTTCAACTTTGTACAACTTTTCTTGATAGAAAAGTATATTCTTTTTATGTTCCTCAATTTGTTTTCCAAGATTTTCAATCTCAATGCCTTTTTAAAAAACAGTTATGATTTAAATCAAAAACTTTTCTTTCAAGTTCAATTGTTTTTGGTGTAGCTTCTTGAAGCTTTTTATTCAGAATATCAATATCCATTTGTCTCGCATTTGCACGAAGCCATTCATTGGTCTTTTGAACTTCAAGATCTTGATTGGCCTTTTCAAGATCAAGTATGGTCTTTTCTAAATTATAACACTTTTTCAATAACTTAGAGTCAGGAGATGCATTCATTTCACATTCTTTGACCAACATTTTTTCTTTGTAGTTTTGAAATTCTTGTTTCATAGCATCATAATCAAAAAGAAGTTTAGAATTTTCTTCAAGAAGTTTTGTGTATTCCCTTTTTGAAAAGACAATGCTATTTTTCAATTTCTTGTTTTTGTTGGCTAAAGAAGTGTAATGATTTGTCAGGTTTGATAAGGCAATTCTACAAGACTCTTTATCCTTAATTGTTGAAAAAGTAGAGTCGAGATTTACCTCATCATCAGGATATTCCTCGTCAGTGTTGTCAGCCTCCAGCATCTTTTCTTTGCTCAACCTTGTCATGAAACATACATTGGCAGACAGATCTTCATCTTCATCATCAGTAAGCAAGAGCCACTTGTCATCTTCAGCAATCAAGGCTTGACCTGCTTCAACTTGCTTTGCTAGAAGCATCTTCTGCTTGTAGTATGCATAATCCTTTTTGCGAGGCAGTTTGCAATCCACAGCAAAATGACCAGGAAATCCACAGTTGTAACACTTTTTGTCAGATTTCTTCTCTTTCTCCATGATTTGTTTCTCATTATCTGCTTTCTTGTCTCTTTGCTTGGAGACAGTTGTTTCACCTTGTTCAAAACTCTTGTGATGATATTGTTCCTTCTTTGGAAATGCACTTGTTGATGAAGTTCGAAGATTGTTGTTAGTTGGCCTTGCTTTGAAATATTTCTTCTTGAAATGCTTGGTAACAGCGGCAAGAGCTTGGTAGAATTCATCAGGAACACCATCTCTTGGAGCCAAGTAATCTTCTCCTTCCTCATCAGATGAAGAAACAATAGTCATTTGTCTTTTAAGAGCCTCAGAAACCTTTCGTTCAACAACCAATGCCAAAGGATCAGTAGATACAACTTGTGGCACTTTGTTGACTGAATTTTTGCTTAGAACTTTGCTCTCATTCAACTTGAAAGATTCATAAAGAGTATGAATGGTGAATTTGGTCAGATCTTGATGTTGCTTGATTTGGGTTCCATATTCTTCCCATTCTGAACCAAGTGCTTTGATAAACTTGATGTTCAACTCAATCTCATCTTTTTTTGACCTTGTTCTTTCTCAGTTCATTGATCACATTGCAAAATCGGTATTAGACGGACTCAAGAGATTCATTTGAAGATTTCTGAAAATTGTCAAATTCGGTTAAGACATTTGTCAGTCGAATTGTTGAAGTTACATCAGAACCTTCCATTTGTCTAGCAACTTCATCCCAAATCTCCTTTGCTGTGTCGTAAGAATCAACCGAGCCATAAATCTCATCAGGAAGTGCTTGGTACAAGCATGACCTAGCTCTGTTGTCAGCAGCAGTACGATCTCTTTGTTCAGCGTTTAACAGATCAGGAGTCAAAATAGTACGGGTAGTAGGATGACGATGCATAGCAAGTCCATTGATGATTGAGTCCTTAAGCATGTGACCATTTGTCTGACGTTCAATGTAATCCATGAATCTTTTCTTCCAAAGTCCATAATTACCACGATAAAGAACTGGTGGTCTTGTATCAGTACCCAGAGACAATGCTTCACGAGTAGTCATTTGAAATTGATTTGAATTGAGAATTGAATTGTTTTTGAAGAAAGAACGAAATTATGAAACGATCTAATTTGAGTTGAAATGAAACGATTTGAATTTGAAATGAAACTAAAACGATCTGAATTTGAAATAAGAATGAAACGTTTTGATTTGGATTTAAAATGAAACGATCTAATCTGGGGTTAAAATGAAACGATCTGTTTTGAATGAAGAATGAAACAATGTAGAAGAAGTGTAAATGAAACGATCTAAATTGAATGAAGAATGAAACGATCTGAACTTAAAACGATTTTCAGAAGAAGGAAAAATTCTAAGTATTCTGAAATGATTTAGGCAGAGTTTTGGTATGAGTTGGAATGAAATGAATTGAGCAAAACCAATCACGAAGATCAGTTACCCAAACCAGAGAAAATTACTCAAACCACCTCTTCAGAAATTACTCAAACCAGAGAAAATTCAAGTGAAACTAGAAACGATCTCAAATAGATCGTTTCGGTTCCTCTTCAGATTTTCTCAACCTCTTGTATTTTTCAAGAATTGAATTGACCAAAACCAATCCAAAGGATCAGTTAGCCACAATCAGTTCTTCACAACACAACACTTTGTCAAAACGATCAAAATCTGAGTCGTTTGACAATTCACAACACTGATACGAAAGTATGAAGGAAAGAAAAACTGAAATGATCTAAATTAAGATCGTTTTAGCTTTTTACAGTCGTCTTCAACCTCTGAACATGAACAACTCCATTGTCGATATTTAAAACTTCAATATCTTTTGATTTTCTGAGAATTGAATCATGAAACCACTTACAAACAGTTTGTTTTAACCTCAGCAATGATCCGATTAACAAACTTTAGCTTATAACACAACAGAATCAAATCCCAGAATTTACCGCCAAAAACTCAAAATCTGAACTTTTGGTCCAGATTGAATTAGAACATGAAACTTGAGAGAATTATGTTATTAACTATGAGGAATCGAACGGTGAACAAACATCTGTGATTTTATGTGATTTGAGAAGTTAATTTTTGGATTTTCAGTGAGAAAAAAAAATGACGAACAGAAACAGAAATAAAACAGAATTAAAGGTGATTTTTGATGAAATGTGATTGAATTCAGTAGATCGAGATCAAAATGATGTTTTCTCTGATACCAAATGTAATCAACACGATTTTCTTAACCGAATTCACATCAACAATGGTGTTTGGTTAGTGTGTGTGTTCTTGGTGTTTGTGTGTGTTTTGAGAGAGAATTGGAATCAAGAGTATAATATTCAGGTGTAATTGTATGAAGAATGTGTTGTTAATATGCCAAAGTTATAATTTCTAAGGAACTGAAGGCTATTTATAGTCTAAACTAACCAACTATGCTAATTATCACAATTAGCCCCTCAACCTTAGAAATCATCAACTCATGTCTTAACTACAAGTAAGTCCATAACTTAAATTACAATGTATCACTATTTTTGGATTTCTGACACTCAAGATAAAGGCAAAGCTGTGATGACCACTCCAGATGCAGATCCTGATGATCCAAATAACGATGATGGGGAAGATTCCAATTCAGGTAACTCCGATTCTACTTCTAATAGAATAGAAAGGGAGACAGTGAATGATCCTCATAGTAATAAAGAAAAAGAAAATCTTAGCAAAGGAAAATCTACTCAGGATAGTGAGTCAACTAAGACTGATTCTACTACCAATGCCTCTACAGAGTCAGATTTGCATTCTTTAATTGTGCATAGACTAGAAAAGAGATTGGGATATGATCCACAAGCTCATATGATCCACAAGGACATGACAATATTTTTGATCTATACTGGAATATAGATGCTACACGAGAGGTTGACCTTGGAAGATTTAATATACATTCGGTGCAGCAAGATCATGAGTTTATTGTTAATAGACTAACTCTAGGTTATAGAGGACATACTGGTTTGATGATACGTGATACGTATGAACCATCGATGTTTTGGGAATATGTCTCAGACAAGGATGCACCCAAATACTTCTCAGTGATACAAAGTTGGTTCTATGATCACAGAATCAAATTGTTTATTATCAAGAGAAAGGAGTGTTGCCAGTACATGTCAATAAGTCGAAGACATTTCCACTCTCTCAGTGATTCAGACATGATAGATTTGGGAAGACACTGGTTCGTTAATCTTCAGAGCAATGGACTTGCAGATTTCTACTGGAATAGATTCAGAAATGAAAGAATTAAGTATTTCAGTGATAGAGGTCTGAAGCCAGAAGAAAGGTTGATAAAGCCAACACCTTTGTAGAAGATTAAGAATCCAGATGGCACATTTCGATTTGTCCAGAAGAGGATTAAATGTGTTAAGAAGGTTCCCGCTATCAGATGGGATCAAGATATGCTGACGGAGATGACATTTTGGCAAATAGATATCAAGTCAGGCGAAGCACAGATGTTTGTTGATGATTCAAAGAAACAAATGTTGCTACGCATGTATGATCCAATGCAGGTTGTCAACTTGTCAAGAGGTGATCAAAGAAGACTTTTGGATACACCTTGCTCAGCTGTGGATTTTTGGAGAGTAGAGGAAAGACGCTATCGCAACATTCTCGCTCATTGTTTACAAGAGAATTCATACGAATAGCACAAGACTTTTGTTTAATGGATAGCTTTGAAGTTCAAGTTCGAAGACTTTAAAGAGATCTAGTTGCAATCGTCAAGGGGGAGTTTGTAGATGCAGATTCGTTGTGACAATCGCAACATAGATTTGATTATCGTTTATGTTTTTAGGAACTTGTTTGTAATCATTTAAATAAGCACTTGTGTTGATATTTAATGATTACGTTTGAATTTCAATATTATATCTGTTTGTGTTTTGTATTGTGTTTGTGTGTTATATATTGTTTTGCAGGTACAAGAACATAGAATCAAGGTCTATAAGTGTCGTAGAACACTTAAACGGTGATTGGATGTTGTGTACGAGTCAAACAAAGTCAAAACAAAGAACTAAAGGTCGTCCCTCGTGCTGACGTCATCAGTGTGAAGGATGAACCTCGTGCTGACGTCAGCACGAGGCAGAACGATTAGTTCTTGTTCGGGCTTAATTACGCAATTAAGGCCTAAGCCCACACCAACCCAATATCAATTAGTATAAATACAAGACCTAATCTACGAAATTAGGTTAATGATTTACGAATTCTTGAGAGTTATTTACGAATTAACAAGCTAAGGTTATTTGTTCCTTCGTGTGATCTCCTACACGAACCACAAGCCTTGTGCATCTCTTTGGGTTGGTTAATTGCTCATTAATCAACAAAAGGCAATACTAATCTAGTTGTTTCAAGATGATTCCGCACTCTTGACATAACGAATCACGTCTTATTACGATCCACACAACAATAGGACACCTTACAAGTTCTAATTCACGAAAAATAGTTATCATTTTGTACATTGTCGTCATCACGGCATATCATATGCTATGTTATCAATAGCGGCGCTATAGCGGTTAGCGACCCTCAAGCAAAATAGTGGTCCCGCTATTAGCGGCGCTATTTTACCGATATGAGTTCTATAGCGGTCCAAAGAGTGGTAAAATAGCGGTGCTATAGCGTTTTTTTTTTTTTTGCCAAATCTTGGAAGAAACACTAATTTTTGCAAGTAGTAACACTAATGTTTTAAATATTAACATTTTTAAACTTGACTTTTGTTATTTCTATTAAGTATAAAGTATTAATTGATATTTTTACTAAATATTAAGTATTAAGAATTATATATATATTGCATAATATTTTAATTACTGCTATACCACCGCTATCTCATCGCTATAACCAATATAGTATATAGTGGACCTTGACCGCTACACCGCTATTTTAGTAATTAACTACTTAGATCGTACGTTGTAAATTCTCGTCGCTGCATCGCGCGGGCACTATCCCTCGTTAGTCTAAAAGAAACTTGCTTTCGCCGGATAGGTCGAATAGGGATAACTTCATTTGTTTACCCGTTTATTGTTAAGAAGACTACATATTATCTACTTGCATATGGCGTATCATTTTACATGTTGTGCAAAAGATAACTATGTGACATGTCATCTTCAACTTTTAAAATGCACTACTAGGAAGAATTAATTATATTTTCTATAACACATTATCAACAAAACTAACTTTACATATGTGTGGCCGTGTGGGGTATAAAAATATAAGTTAACAAAATGTTAACGTAGTCTCTTGATAATGTGTAACTAAAGTGTGTATTTGAAGGAATGTTGTGACACGGTAATGATATATAGGAATATGCACCCACATGAGCAAGCTTACAAAGTACAAACCCATAAACGCGTATTCCCATCTTGAATATCTAATTTGTCCGAATACTTTATAAAACATATATCGCCAGTAACACCTCGACTAAGGCGGAAACACGAAGTGTCACAGAACGACATGGTACAAAGAATTTAAAGATAAAACGTCATCATAAGGTTTCAAATGCCATTCAAATTCAAAGGATAATAAGTTCAAGTTGATGTTCAAATATCATTACATAACCAAAGTCGAAATCAAAAGATAAGTTTGTTTACATTACAAGTCCTTCAAGTAACAAGTAAGTACAGGCCATGAGGTGGTCCATAAGGCTAACTTATTGCTTTAGACCTGAAAAACATGAAGAAAAAGTGTCAACTACGAGAGTTGAGTGAGTTCATAGGTTTATACTGGCAACACATTTATATTCCATCAACATTCAAGGATAGTATGCCATAAAACTTTCAAGAGTTCTTTCATAAAACTCATACCCAAACCGTATGTTCAAAACACAATGTCCAACCATAATTGATTTCAATAACATTCAGCCAAAGGCATTATTTGATGAGTAAATGCTTGAGCCACTACTAAGACCCTTTCATGTCCAAATAATGATAATAATAACTTGCCTCGAAAAATTATGATATAAAGACACATGCTGTCAATCATGTGCAATAATTAATAATAAAGAAGTCGTGCCATGGAGACGACTAAATATAAAGTAGATTAGAGCACCCCACGACCGACACCGTTGAAGGCGGCCAAACAACCTGTCGCCGCTGATGTGAGTGAGGGGACGAATCCTAGTTCTCTAACTACATGCCTCAATGAGTTAATAGTAGTGTAGCGGGGACTAGACTTTAACAGTACTCAAGCTCATCAAATAATATATATCACATTGAACATTCTTTCAAAGTATCATTTCATAAAAGATAACAATTTTAATTATCATGTTTTTCATCCCGGAAGTAAAACACATAAAAGAGTTGAAAGGGGGCTATGACTCACTTGTTTCAAGAGTTAAAGAGGGCTGATCAAATTCGTGAACTTCGCCTAGTGGTGTTGCCCCTCAAGCAAGCCTAAACCATAGTATTTAAATATACACAACGTAAGTGTGTGTTGCATGAACTAGTAAGCTAGATCATGAGATGTATGCGAGTAGACTTACCCATCTTTGGTCGTTGTTTAATTATGGAATTTAAGTGCATTATATTGTTCACATCATTTGGTTGGAAGATATTTGCTGGTGATGGTCATTTATACAATTTTGTACGTTTATTGAAATTTCGATAGTTTGACTTTGTTTTACATATAATTTCTTTTGCATACTTTGTTTAATAATCTTATTTGACATTTGTGATCTTACAATATAAATGTTAATATATAATTCTGATTTTTATTTATTTATTTAATTTAATATTATTTATTTATTTTATTTATTTATTAATTAAATAATTCCTTGTAATTATTTTTAAGTCCTTATATTATCTTTAAAATTCATGGATAATTACATATGGATTATTTACTGATTTTTTTGCTTTTTGATTTATAACATCATGATTTATACATTTATTTATGCATTATTCTTATTTATTTAATATTAGTGATTAATTAGTGATTTTTATTTAATAATTTACCTTTAAATTATATAGTTTTTGTTCCTTTACTTATAATTATTTTTCTCCAGTAGGTTTTGGTCACTTTCAACATTGGTTATGTAATTTTGATCAGATTCATAATTTATACAATTTATTAATTAATTTATATATCTTTTAATTACCATTTTAATTCATTAAATCATAGAAATTCTGACAAATAACCACAAAAGCTTTTGTCCAAAAATCCCAGGCCTTTTAGGCAACTTATATCAATAAAAATTTATATCAATTCAACCTCTCTTGTGTCTTTGTAATTTGAGGACTTTTAAGCATAAAAATCGTTTATCGAAATAACGTCTTAAGCCTCATTTCTTAAGCCTCATTTCATATTTTGATGGTTCAACTCGTGAGAGTGGTGGTGGTGTGATATGTGTAATTTTTGTGTTTTCGGTTAGTGATAAATTGACCCGAAAAGATGATTTTTGAGCTCATTCTTGCCATGAGTCATATGACTTGACTTTTATACTTTTGAAATACAATATTTCCAGTAGGTTTATTATACTTTCATGCTCAAAAGATTTTGGTGCATGTATGTGCTCAAAATGCATTTTTGCAAGCTTTCGGTTTACGATTTCAAGCATATTTTAACAAGTTTTGATTTAAGCCTTATATCCTTAATATTTTGTAAATTTTTCCAGAATATTCAACATCAAGATTAACATATTTTTCACTTATGACAAGCCTAGCTTCATCTCATAATCCAACAAAAGATCCAACTTTCTTAAATCTAACAAGCATGCAATTATCTCAACTTTTTAACAATAAATCTTTATCCATCTAAAATCCATCAACCTAAAAACGTACTTTTATGAAAAATTCCAGAAAATTTCCAGAAATATGAACATAAAAATTATATAAAACATGTCCATCATTTCATGCAAAAAGATTATCTACAACTATCAACATATCTCAACACTTTTCATGCTAACTTTTATAGATCCAACAACACAACATCAAAAGTCCATATTTTTATAAAATTTCCAGAAATCATAACTTCAAAATATATAAAAAAAAATAACCATGTTTAAAAGGAAAAACTACTTTAAAAGCTATAAAATCTATATCTACACTTTTAGGTCTTAAACTAGTTGAATCCTTGGATCTTTCTTCATGGATTCAACATGCATTAGCATGGAAAGAAAGATCCTATCAACTTTGCCCTCATCAAGTGTATATTCAAAAGAAAACATGAACTTTTGATAAAACCTTTTTAATATGAACAAGAACAAGATTAATCTAGTAAAGAGATGAAGATATATACCCTCTTGAACTTGGTTTTGAGGATGAAAAAGATGCAGATTTTCGTGGCCCTTGAAGCCTTCAACAACCCTTTTTCTAATCTTAATATGACCCTTAAATCTTGGCTTACAATAACCCTTGCTTTGTCTAATCTTAACCCTTATTATTACTATAGTTTTAGTTAGATTTTTCTTCCTTTTTGTGGCTTGAGGGCTGCTGAAAATGAAGAGAGAAAAGGGAGAGGAGAAGAGTTTTCTAGAGAGAATAAAAGTTAGTGTGTGTAAAATGTGAAAAGTGTGTTTTGTTTGTGAGTTTCAAGGGTGATTATGTGATAAGTAAAATTCAAAATGGAGTGTGTGTGTGTTGTGGAAGAGGGGGGGGGGGGGGACGGCCAAAAGGGATTTGGAGGGGTTTTGTTATATATATATATATTTTTTTTAAAGTGTAAGTATATAAGTGTATGTATAGGTTATGTATGTGTATTTGTAAAAGTAATTGTATTTATTTGTAACATAGGTTGATTATTTTTCTTAGTGTACATGTATGTGTCGTGTATGTATGTATACATTTTGTGTTTTTATTTTGTTACATGGCTCATTGGTTGTATTCTTGCATTTATAAAAAGGCTTACATATATATATATACTTATTATTATTCAAGCATTTCCATGTACTTAAGGAGTTATAAATATTTTTATGATGTTCATGGCATTTTCATGACCAAAAATTATTTAGTTGGCTTGATGATTAAATTGTTGGACATTTATAAGAATTTTTTGATTGCTATCTCAACTTGTGAGACTCACTTATTATTTATAACTTGAACATTAATAAAATTTTTGTTCAATGGTATTTTATTAAATTGAATTTAGAACTAATCAATAGCTTTAGATTACTAATTTAGAGGAATTATCTACTAGCTTTAAGTATAACTATGGCTTGCGGGAACATAGACAACCTAACTAGCACGAATATAATATTTAAACAGTAGGGTTGTTACATCGCCTCCTTTCTTTATTCAGAAGAAACTACCTATTTTACCCTTTTTACATATTATTACTTCACCAACCAATTTTCTCAAATACCTACAATTTTTTTTAGACTAAATGACATAGATGGTCCCTGTGGTTTGTCAAAATGATCATGTTTCGTTAACCTCTCTCCGTTAACCCCCCCCCCCCCCCTTCACGTGCTACCCACGTGAGGGGTACTCTTGACATTTCCCTTTTTCTTAATTATATTCGATAAATATATACATATATATAGAGAGAGACAGACACACACAATTAATACATCCCCCAAATTAGTATAAACCCTAATTTTGCTATTCGCGCGCGTCTGAACTAGTATATCAATTTAAGTATGGTTTTTTGTGGTTATAAGCAAGCAATAATCCGAACCTCATGGACCTCTGAAAATCCAGGAAGACGATTCTATGCTTGTCCCAACCAGGTTTGTATTCTAAAATTTAATTGGGGTTATGGATTATGACTTAAATTGAATTGGGGTTTTATATTTTGAATAGGGTTCGAAATGAAAATTCATAGGATGGTTTGATCCCCAAATGTGTCAATGTGCCATGGATATCATTGTTAAGATCCAAGATAAACTTGAAGAACGACTCAAAAATAGAGATGGGGAAGTGAAAAAATTGAAGATAATGCTACTGTTGGCTTCAATTGTTATTCTCTTTCTTGTATCTTTGTTATTAGTTTGAAATATTTGGTTGTATCAAGTTATAAACATCAAGTATTTTGGCAGTGTTTTGTACCAAGTATGAATGACAAATATTTATGGTTATCTAATGATAATGATTATACATTTTGCAAGATTCATGTATTTATGTATCAAAAAAATTGTCTGTTACAGAATGTATCATAAAACATGAAAAAGAGAGGGAGATTATAACTAGCATATTGTTCCAAAAATTTACAAAATAAATACTACAAGCAGCAGATTACATAAAGGAGCAAAAGAAATCACCAACAAGTAGCAGATTACATAACTTAGCAAAAGAAATCACAACAAAGTTCCATTGTTTGGAAATGTAGCAACATACATGACAAATTAGCAACATACATGACAAATAAGTACCATAATACATAATGTAGCAAAAGACATGACAAATAAGTACTATAATACATAATGTAGCAAAAGACATGACAATTAAGTAGCATTACATGACTAGCAGATTTCAAATTACATTAATTTGGCAATGTGGTTTTCAGATAACAATTTTTGCCTCCTGGACTGGAACTAAGTCTCCTCTTGCTTGCTCTCACACTAACAGTTGGTTGACTTGGACCTCTCATACTTGCACTTCCTTGGCTTGGACCTCCAGCTTGACTTAGAGCTTTGTTGAATGATACTTTTAGCAATCAACTTAGATGTAAAGTGTTTGATGGATCTAGATTTCAAACATGTATGTTCTTCATTCAGTGTCTTCACCATCCATGTCTCCATACCATGTAGCTTGGAAACATGTAAAGTTCATGGACATGTATTTTTGTTTTTTTTTGGACTTTTTTCCCCTACCACCTTTATTCTTGGTAATAGATTCTCCACCTGCCACCCCACTTGTTTTTAATGACTCTTTTTCCAAAATTGTCTCCTTATCTAAAACAGTATTTGATTTCTTTTTTGACCTGACTGGTTGACTAGGCCCAACAATTGTTGCTTTCTTTTTTGGCCCATCCCTGGCCCAACTACATTCTTAACAGGCCTAATTCCAGAATCTGTCTGACTTGGCCCAACTTCATTATTAGCATCAAATACAGGCATTTTGCCTTTACATATCACTCTCATTCTTTTCTTATCATTTTTCACTATTTTCAGTGCCCTCCTGGTCTCTATTGCATGAGCCCTCACCAAGTCTTTCACCTCTTTAGCATTTCCAAAAGTCTGAGACAAATGAAAACCAGTTTTGGTAACTGCATCATCCCTAGTTGAGTTCTTTTTTACCATTTTATTCAACAGTCTATTCCTAACTCTATTAACATCATTTTCTGGGTCAGATGCACTCTCAAACTCATCATTTTATATAACATCTAGGTCATCCTCTTGTACATCATCTGGAGCTTGATGCATAGGTGTAACACCGGTAAGTTGACCACGGAAATTTCAAAGTCAAAATAACTTTTAAGTGAAAAACAACCTCGTAATTGTAAAACGACATCGTATTTTAGTATTGACATTGTATTTTATAAACGACCTCGTAATCTTTTATCGGCTTCGTATTTCACTCTGGCATTGCAATTCGAGTCTAGCATGGAACCCTTCTATTTTACCCTACATATAAATACTCTTATTCTCTCACAAACCCTCATTTCCATCACCTTAGCCACCTAGCAAAAACACATACATCTTTGCTACCCCATTTCCCCTTACTACCCCATTTTTATTATCTCGCCTTTACTACCTCATAAACATCAAGTATTATAGAAATTGAACCTTACTTTGTTTAGATTTAGTGTCAAAAACTGTGTTTCTACCTTCTAAGTATCATTACAAACATCTATTTTGGTCAGATTTGATGTAAGAATCAAAACCCTTTTTATGCTCTTCTTTTGAATATTTTGGGTTTTTCTTTTAATACACACACTACACCCGCTAAGTATCAAACTTTTTATGCCCAAAATGTATAGAAACATATACCAAAACTTTTGTCAAAGTCTCGTGTGATTTCATTAACAAAATCTTTAGTTATAAGAATTTTTGTACACTTTTTATAAACTTTGTTCAATTGGGTTTTCGGGTTTAAGTCTGTTTCTGAGTTTCCAACTTTAGTATTGTTTTTCTATCATATTTGGGGTCTAAAAGTACAATATGATGTTAAAACACCTTTAAGATCGAAAGAAACAATTAGGGTTTTCTAGAATGAATTTTGGGGAAGAACAACCCAGTTTGTGACCCTGCCGATTTGATACCTCGTATTTCCATTTGCGACCTCGTATTTCAAATGTGACCTCGTATTTCAAATGTGACCTCATATTTCATTTATGACCTCGTATTTCAAATGTGATCTCGTATTTCAAATGTGACCTCGTATTTCATTTGTGACCTCGTATTTCAAATGAGACCTCGTATTTCAAATGTGACCTCGTATTTCATTTGTGACCTCGTATTTCAAATGAGACCTCGTATTTCAAATGTAACCTTGTATTTTAAATGTGACCTCATATTTCAAATGTGACCTCGTATTTCATTTGTGACCTTGTATTTCAAATGTGATGATTAGGGTGATACCTCACCTAAAAGAGCCTTAATTTTGCGTATGAATGTGTTTGAGCCGATCTGTTGAGATAAAAGGATTGTTAAAATCAGATCCTAAAGATCAGGGAAAGTCGAAACCTAATGTATAAAACCTAATACATATATATATATATATATACATATATATATATAACCTGTCGAAAGCCTAACCAGTGGAAGCTTGAGGATTGGCAAAGAAGATCGGATCTTGGGTAAGGTAGGAAAGACAGTGGTCGACACTTGGAAGAAAGATAAAGGAGAAGAGAATCGGACCCGGGTAGCAAGTTTTCTGTCGACTTGGAAGCCTAGCTTATAGGATCAGGAAAGGAGGACTAGGACTTCGGATCCTATAGGATCGGCTCTCAATGTGGGACCGTCAGTCGGAACCAAAAGGCTTAGATGAAGTCTAAATAATATATATACATATATTTACATATATATATATATATTTATATAAGAACCTGTCGGATCCTAAGGAGGAGAGAGAGAGTCTTCTGTCGGATCCTAGGGAGGAGAGAAAGTCTTCTTTCGAATCCTAGGCAAAGGTATAGCGGATCCTAGAAGCCTAGAAGATTGGATATTAGTTTACATATATATGTGGCTGGATCCTAATAGTAGAGGAAATCTGATCCTAAAGTCTAAGGCTAGACAAGAGCGGGCTTGAGGCTTCTTTGGCTTCCATTAAATCTTATGAAGCCCAATAGACAAGCTTTCAATACTTTTCCTATAAACATCAATTTAAATATAACTATATTTAAATTGATAATTTATAGTTTAAAGGACGAATGGTTGACTGACAAGTAATGATTTTGGAATGTTCGATACCTAGTATTTTCATATCAAGTACTGGGCCAGGGTCCATATCTACAAGGCCCAAGTTACGAGAAAACCCTAATTTGACTGCCTATAAATACTCCTGATCATTTGGAGTGTGGGAGACACATTCACCATTAATTTAATACACACACATTTTATATAAATTCTCTGTAATACCAGAGAATATACAGTAATAGTACATCATACAATCACATACATTCATCATCATTCAATCATTCTATAAAAATCATATTACATTTAATATCCTCCATAGATCGATACATCTCTATGGGAAAATCATCATACACCTTAGATTCACCAAGAATTTACTAGGTTTGCACAACTTCATAGGAGATCTTGATGATTTTCGTGGTTAAACCCTCCTTGTAATTGAGCTCTTCATTCTCATGCTCAAACATTGGCGTCATCCTCTAATTTACGGTTAACTGAACGGTGATTCTTTATTGTTGCCAAACACAAATCATATTTGTTCTTATTTTGTTTGTTGTTTGTTTTCTTTGCTCAAATGACTGATGAATTCACTCCTGTTTCTCAAATTGTATCTTCTGGATTGGGGAAAGGTGTTGATGTTGATGGAGATGATTCTTCATTAAATCTGGAAACTTCTGAGTTCTCTAATGCTGAAAATATCTTTGGTGAAAAAGTGTCAGTTTTTGCTTCTAGATTTAGTGAGGTGGTGACAAGTGCACCCAATGTTGTTCTTGGTAGTGAGTCTAGGCTACCACCCAGGATGGGCTTTAGATCTAACCTTGGGGGTGGTAGTGCTAGTGTGGGATCACTCTTTTCCTCACCTTCACCAGCTATATCTCCTTTAGTATCTTTATTTTCAACACCCCCAACTAGTTCATCTCCTATCACTATGTCCTCTTCTGGACCTGGCCAACTAAGTTCTCACTTAGCAGGCATGGCTAGCTCAACCATGAATGGGGGTCAGACATCCTTGCAAGCAATGGCAGGCTCCTCCTCTCAATCTGTAACTATCACAGAGAATCATCTGTTAGAATTGTTAAAGCTAGCTGCCACGGGCACTCAACAAGCACAGACTCCACCACCTCCTCCAACCAACTGGTTTTCTGAACTCTCTGCCAGGTTAAGGCCAACTCCACCTCAGCCAACCCCACCATCTCCATTGGCTACATGTATGGAGTCCATAATGAAGCTGTTGGTGGACGAGATGAAAAAACAAAATCCACTAGAAACCTCCTCCTGAACCAGTTAACCCAGCAAAGGAGTTGTTAAAAATGCTAAAAATTGCTGCTGGGAGGAAGCGGATGAGCAGGCAAGGGTGGCCAGAGTAACTAAGTCTGCAACTAAGTCAAGGTTTTGTGACTGGGTGGCAAACTATGCCTTCCCAGACGGTCAAAAGGTTCCCACTATTGTTGGCACTTATGACGGAACCAGAGACCCAGAGGATCACTTGGCAATCTATGATCAAGTCGTACTAACTGAAAAGTGGGTGGACCCCGTGGCGTGTCACTTGTTCCTAGGCACCTTATAAGGTTATGCCTTAGAATGGTTTACTAAACTTCCGGAAAAAAGCATTCAAGACTATGCAGATTTGAAGAAACAGTTTATAGCTCAGTTGCTCAGCAGAAGAAGCGTCAAAGAAGCTCACTTGATCAGGCAAAAGGGTGGTGAATCGCTGAGGGACTTCATTGCAAGATACACCAAGGAATGTCAGAAGATACCGAGTCTCCCCGAGAGCCAGCAGGTATCAGGTTTTACCTTAGCATTACTCCCTAGCGATCTTCAGGACGACCTAAGTAAAAGAATTCCATTGATGTTTGGAGAGGCTACAGAAAGAGCTGTCGATTTCATCCGATCCAGGGAAACTGCCCTTCTTGTGAAAGGGACAATTGGAAGGGATAGACCTGGAGGAAGTCTGGGGGCCGGAGGCTCTGGAGATGGAAGATATGATGTTAGAAGAAATGATAGAAGGTTTGATCATAGAGACACTAAGAGGAGAGAAGAAAGGAGAGATGATAGGAGGGATGACAGAAGGGAGAAGAGAGGTGGCCCTTATGACAGAATAGTCAACTTGATAAAATCTCCAAGGGAGATCCTTAAGACAGAAAGAGTTGGAGAAAACTTCAAACCTCCTCGGCCAATGATACATAGGTCTGGAAAGAAAGATATGTCCAAGTACTATGAATTCCATGAAGACCATGGTCATGAAACAAATGCTTGTAGAGAGCTTAAGATCGAGATAAAGAGAGCCTTAGATGAGGGAAAGTTGGAACACTTAGTCCCTGGTGCAAAGCAAGGTAAGAGAGCTACCCAGGCTAAGAAGACTTACACTTGGCAGAAGCAAGATGGGAGGAATGATCGACTTACACTTGGCAGAACCATGGAGAATGGTCTCAATCTCATTCCCTCCTGTAAGGCTAGTCTCTTCTAACCTAGTGGTAATACAAGCCAGGGTGGCAAACTTTGAGGTTGGAAAGGTATATTTAGATAATGGAAGTTCCTCCGACTTAATATATGACCATTGTTTTCAAAAGTTACCTCAAAGAGTTAGAGATCTTAAGTGTCCATCAAGGACTCAGCTTGTCAGTTTCATGGGAGAGTCTAACAGGCCGGTAGGAGAAGTTTCAATGGAGGTTATGATGGGAGAATACCCGTTTCACCGGATTGAACTCATTGAGTTCATGATAATAAGAGCCCCCTCTGATTATAATGTCATACTAGGCAGACCTTCCATGCAAAAGTTTGGGGCAATTCCATCAACAGTTCATGGAATGGTGAAGTTCCCAACTCCGGTTGGAATAGCTACAATTCGAGGACGAATGACTTGGCCAGAAGAGTGCAGGCAAATTGAAAAAGTTCTACCAAGAAAGGTTGAAAAATTACAAGAAATTCAAACGCAAGATGGTCCCGAAGAAAAGGTGATAATCAACAAGAAATTTCCAGAACAACCTGTAATCATCGGGTCACAACTTCCAAGAAGAATCAAGGAAGAGTTGGTTCACTTGTTAAAAAATAATTTGGACGTCTTTGCATGGCAGACATCTGATATGACAGGAGTCCCAAGGGAGTTAGCTGAGCACGCATTAAATGCCAATCCCAACATTTCACCAATAAGACAAAAGAAGAGGGGAATGTCTCAAGATAGAAGCAAAGCTGCATGTGAGCAAGTCAATGAAATGGTGGAAGCTGGAATTCTTAGAGAAGTTAAATATCAAACCTGGGTAGCCAACCCAGTCATGGTGAAAAAGCCAGATGGTTCTTGGAGACTTTGTGTAGATTTTAAAGACATCAACAGAGCTTGCCCGAAAGATAACTACCTTCTCCCAGAAATTGACTGGAAGGTGGAATCTCTTGATGGGTTTAGATTAAACTGTTTCTTAGATGCTTATAAAGGGTACCATCAAATTTCTATGAAGAAGATAGATGAAGACAAGACAGCCTTCCATACAGAGATCAAATTTATTGTTTTGAGAAAATGCCCTTTGGCCTAAAGAATGTCGGGGCTACTTATCAACGTTTGATAGACAAAGCATTCAGAGATCAAATTGGAAGGAATGTGGAAGCCTATGTGGATGACATTGTGATAAAGAGTCAGGCTGAGGAGATAATGTTGGTAGATGTACAAGAGACCTTTGACACCCTAAGAAACATCAATATGAAATTAAACCCGTCAAAGTGTAGCTTTGGAATGGAAGAAGGAAAGTTTCTTGGACACATTGTGACTCCTAAAGGAATCAAGGCAAACCCTAAGAAAATTCAAGCAGTAATAGACATGGCATCCCTTCGAACCAAGAAGCAAGTTCAAAGTCTTAATGGGAAGTTGGCTGCCCTGGCAAGATTTCTGTCAAAGTCTGCTGAAAGATCTTTACCTTTCTTTAGAACATTAAAGGGATGCTTAAGGAAGCAAGACTTCTCGTGGTCGGCCGAAGCAGAAGAGGTATTTAAGGATATGAAGAAGTTCCTTGCTGATCTCCCAACTCTCACGGCTCCGATCCCAGGTGAAACACTTACTCTATATCTTGCTGCTTCTAAAGAATGTGTTAGTGCTGTATTACTTGCAGAAAGAAGCAATGGTGAAATGCCAATATATTTCTTAAGTAGAGCCTTAAAAGGCCCAGAAATAAACTATCCATGTTTGGAAAAATTAGCTCTTGCCTTGGTCCATGCGACCAGACACCTAAGGCGATACTTCCAAGGTCACCCTATTCGGGTTCTGACTGACAAGCCAATAAGGCAAGTGCTAGCCAAACCTGAAGTATCTGGATGATTAGCTAAGTGGGCTATCGAACTGGGTGAACACGAAATTAGCTTCCACCCAAGAACGTCCATCATGGGCCAAATCTTAGTCGACTTCTTGGTAGAAACTGACTCTTCCGATGTCGCAGGAAAAGAAGTCCAGGAAGTTCAGGCAACCCAAGAAGAGGAAAGCTCCAAATGGACCCTCTTTACAGATGGAGCATCTAATCAGGAAGGATCAGGAGCAGGTCTCATCCTAATTGATCCTGAAGAAAGAGAATACACTTATGCATTAAGATTCAACTTCCCAACATCCAACAATGAGGCAGAGTATGAAGCACTCCTTGCTGTCCTGAGAATGGCAAAACAAATGGGAGTAAAGAAAATACAAGTATTTGTAGATTCTCAACTAGTGGCAAACCAGATCAATGGCACATTTGAAGCTAACCAGGCATCCATGCAACTTTACTTAGAAGAAACAAAGAAGCTTATTGGAGAATTTGAATCTTTTCATATAGAGCAAGTTAGAAGGAACAAGAATAAGAAGGCAGATGCTTTAAGCAAGCTAGCTTCATTAACCTTTGCTCACCTCACCAAAGAAGTCTTGGTTGAAGTCCTACAAGAAAAATCTATAACAAAAGGTAATGAAATATCTCAAGTTGAAGAGGAAGAAGACTGTTGGATGACCCCAATTTACAACTTCATCAAGAATGAAACACTTCCGGAGGACAACCATGAAGCTCAGAAGGTAAGAATGAAGGCACCAATGTACCTCCTTATTGAAGATAAACTATTCAGAAAGTCTTTTCTAGTCCGCATCTACGATGTGTAGGCCCCTCCTAAACTCAAATTCTCATTCAAGAGGTTCATGGGGGTACATGCGGAATTCATGCTGGACCAAGATCGGTGGCCACAAAGATAATGAGGCTTGGTTATTACTGGCCTTCAATGAACAAGGATGCCAAGGAAGAGATAGAAAAGTGTGAATCCTGCCAAATACATGCTCCAATATCAAGAATGCCAAAGCAAGATCTCATTCCAGTAAACACTGCTTGGCCATTTTATAAGTGGGGGATTGACATTGTGGGCCCATTCCCGGTTGGAGTTGGAAACGTAAAGTTCTTAATAGTGGCTGTACACTACTTTTCTAAATGGGTCGAAGCTAAACCCCTTGCTACAATCACTGGCCAAAGGGTGATCAACTTCGTTTGGGAATACATAGTATGTCGATTTGGAGTACCACATATCTTAGTAAGTGACAATGGAAAACAATCTGCTGAGAATCCATTCAAGACATGGTGTGAAGACATGGACATTAGACAAGTGTTTACCTCAGTTGCCCACCCTCAAGCCAATAGACAAGTGGAAGTGATGAACAAGGCAATAGTGGGAGGTATCAAAGCAAGGCTTGGCAAATGTAGATCCAGTTGGGTGGATGAGCTTTCAGGAGTACTGTGGGCCCACCAGACTACCCCAAGAGGAAGCACTATGGAAACACCATTTAGTCTTGTCTATGGAACCGAGGCAGTCATCCCACCAGAACTAAGCATTCCAAGCCATCGAATTGTAAACTTTAATCCTGCTCAGAATGAAGAAGCTTTGAGGGAAAACTTGAATCTCATTGAAGAGAGGAGAGAAGTCTCTCACATCAAGTTAGCTGAAAACAAGCAAAAAATGGCCAAGTATTATAATAAGAAAGTAAACCATGTGTTTTTCAAGCCGGGGGACTACGTTTGGAGAAAGAATGAGGCAAGCAGAGTGGAGAACTTGGGAAAACTGGGACCAAACTGGGAAGGACCATACATGGTCAGCCAAGCAAATGGAGATGGTTCATACATCCTCACTGAGCTTGACGGATACCCAGTACCTAGAACATGGAATGGGGCAAATCTGAAAAAGTGTTATGTTTAAACAAAGTAAGTCAATGGAAATTCAATTTTATGGTCTGATCTATAGATCCCATTAGTTCGTACTTCTATCAATGAATCATGTCTTTTTTGTTTCAATCAAAGAAATCCTTCTACCTTGTATTAACTTGGTTTATCAATGAAAATGATCTTCATTTATGGTCCGATCTAAGTATCCCATATATTCTTGTATCTTTATGTTATTTACATTGCTTGAAACAAATAACTTTTAAGAAAAATTATAAATTTTTGCAATTTGCATTCACAAGTTGAAAACAAAGTCTCGAACATAGAGTCGAGCATGGGAAATAAAAAATGCTAGCTAAATAATTCCCAAAATCCCAAGGTATACCCTTGGATGTGATTATCTTACAAGATGTAAAAAGCCAAAGAAATTTTTAAGGCTGAACACTTAGATAATTTTTTGTCTTTTTATCTATACGAGAAAAGGCAAGCACTTCCTATTGGGAAGCGACACTCGCGAGTAACAAATATGTAACAAAGGTTAAACAGCAAACAATATATATAGTCTTTTCCAACATATCTTTAAATAAGAAAATCATACTAGAAGGCTACAAGCCAATGCAAAGGAAAGATAAATACAAGTACATAATCTCTGAATTGAAATACAAACCAGTATTAAAAAATACAAAGCCTAACAATGCACGACAAATGTGATAAAATAAGCTAAGCTAAACATGAGCATCCTCCATAGTTGCTGAATCCGGAGCATCCTGAGTAGTAGAGTCAGGGCAAGCTGTCGAAGTAGAAGCAGAAGTAGATGGAGGAACAGAAGTGGATGGAGGAACAGAAGCTTGAGAAGTAGAAGCAACAACAAGACTTGGAGGAGGACCTGGATGAGGAACTTTAGCTTTAAAGGCAACACGTTGAGCTGCTGGGGTGTCAGGAATAATGATAAGCCTAGACATGTCAGCAACAGAAACACCAGGCATGCCAAGTAAAGAAGCAACATCATCCAAGACGGGAAACTTATAAGTACGCCATAACTCCCCAATAGTGTGAAATATTTCTTGAGCCTTTTCTGCACTACGCTTACGGAAAATCACCTTCCTAGAAGCACCATCCCAAGCACCAAGATTAAGGGCAGAAAGAAAAAAACGGGAAAGAGTTTCCTTCACATCGGGGTGACCAAGCGAACCCTTAAAAAACTCAGGAAAAAAGTCCAATAAAGATTTCATGCGCTCAATCTCCTCATCCTGAACTTCCAATTTAGAGTGGGAATCCTTACTCTCCTGTTTAAGCGCCTGAATCTCCTTAACTTTGTGTTCCATGCCAACCTCTAAAGTATTGGTCCTATTTTCCAACTCGGACATTTTCTCACCCATACTTATATTCTCTTGAGTTAAAGACTCAAGACTACTCCTCACCCTCTCCAACTCAGAATCAACCCTTTCCTTATCCTCCCTAAGACTAGTGCAAATAAGCCTTTCCTCCTCTAAATCCTTATTGAGAGAAGTGAGTCTGGCATCCCGAGATGACAACTCCCTCCTAAGCCTCTCAACCTCACTAGTGAGTGATCCAATCTTACCCAAAGCTGCATTCTGGAATCCCATAATACTAGCAACACAGTTAAGAGTGTTGACACACTGAATGCGGGAAAGCTCGGGAATGTCTCTAAAGCGAGACTCGGCAGAGAGAATGGGAGGAATCATGCCCTCCAAAAGACTCTTAGCATGCTCAGGATTTTGACCATCATCTTTAACCTTAATTGATGTCCTATGAGCAAGATAGAAATTCCCGATAGACCTGTTGAGATCACCTACCTCAGTGGGAATAAGAGTAGACCCAGCCCTTGAGGGTTGAAAGGGAGCAGTAGGAGTGTTGGACCTTACCCTAGCCTGAGCAAGACGGTCTATGTCACCCATATGCTCAGAAGAAAAAGGGGTCACTGTAAGAGAGGACCCAGAACCAGTAAAATAACCATCCTCCACAATACGGTCATCATAAATAGGAAGGCTGGAACCGCAAGAAGCACCAAGTGGGAGAGAAGAAGTAGGTGCTGGAATGGTCTGTGTAGAAGAAGAAGTAAGAAACATCAAGGGTGCTGAAGTAATCTGGGTCTCAGTCTGAGCCTGCACCACTTGATTGTAAGGAGTAAAACCTCCCATCCTCCCATAAGATGCAAAAGTAGGATGGGTAGTCTTCTGAAGCTTGGAAGGAGAGCTAAATAGCTCATCTCCTATCCTCTTCTCCCCAACAGGTTCAAAGTAAGAATCACCATCTTCATCATCTTCTTCTTCAACAGTAACTGGAGGATCCCTATCTTCCGTGACAAGATCACCTAAATAAAAAGAAAAAACTATGTTATACACAAGCATATACAATAATAACAATAACACTTAGCAATGGTAGAGAAACTTACCATCCTCAAGGCTACCAGAAGCCTGAGAAGAAGGAAAGGCAGTAAGAGGACCCAGGGAATGATCACCTCTATCCATAGCATTATAAATGCTCAATGACACAAGCTCATCATCATAACATACTCCATCAGGGCGGAGAGGAAGAACCTCCTCAGCTTCTTCTCTAAGTTTCTTGGCCTCTGCCTCTGACTCAGATCTAACCTCATAATTCTTGAAAGGATAATCAAGAACATCCATCAATCTGAGAGCTGAAAATAAGAAAAGAAACTAAGTGTTAAAATTCATAGATAATGCAAACATACACAAGTCAAAATAAAAAACATAATATAAAGGATGGATTTCATACGTTTATTGGTAGATTTCTCTATGATGACCGGGATGAAACGCCAATCCCAGTCTGGGCTAATCCCAACCATAGCTAATAAACCCTCAAAGTCAGGGTCAATCAGGTCATCAGCAACTTTCTTATTCAGTTTAGCCACCATGTCTGAATTATAACCTGTATTTCCCTCCCGAAGAATTTCCTTATTATTGGTTGGAAGAAATGTATCATCTAAGAAGAAGAAGTAAAACCGCCGAGAACTAATCTTGAAAGGAGTTTCTATTAGCTTAAAAGTATTATCTCGGTAGAGGAAGGTGAAACAATCACCCTGTCTCGAAAGAAGAAATATTTTCCTAAACATAGAAAGAGACATAGGTTGTCCTAAAGCTTTCGAAATCATCTCAAATCTCACAATCTTTCCAGCAGCAATCGGGTGTAGCTGGGCAAGGCCAATCCCATAATAACACAAAACGTCAAGGTAGAAAGGTGTCAATGGGACCCTAAGACCAGAACAAGTGAGATAATCCCTATAAAAAGCAACTCTCCCTGGAGGTGGAAGGTTTATCCTATCAACATCTTCAGGAACGGTGGGATTATACTTAGCAATACAAGGATAGGTCTCAACCAACTTTGCTAGGCTAGCACTGGTCACAGAAGAACAACAATCCCCAGCTAAGGCAGGAGGTTTCATAACTTTGCTAACCTTAGCCTTAGTCCTAGTCCTACTACTTCCTTCAACATTCTCATTCTCAGACATAGTGACAACCTAACGTAACACCCCTAATCTTTTCAAGATTCAAAGATGGAGCAAGAACAACACCTGTGTTCAAACAAAAAGTCCTAAATAAGGATCGAAACCGAAAATCATCCTATGAAGAATAAATACAAAATTCAAAACTTTGATAAACATTCAAAACATTAGTAAAAACTAAAGCTACATCAACAACAATGCATAGTATGTACACAAATACATATTTATGTTGGCAGATACATGATTTTTATCATTATACTACATTTTAGTAGAAGATAAACATGTGATAGATCTTAAAAAGCTACGAATTAAGATCAACCATATATCAGTATACGTTATCGAAATGAATACAAGTTGGAGTCAAGTCTCAAAACTAATATCAATCTTTTGCAAAACAAACATGCTAAAGGTTAAGCAAATGCATTTAATTCTTAAATGCATAAGTCAAATTTATCGAATTCATCAGGATAAGCAGAATGGAAACATAGAAAAAAAGAGTTAACCTCAAAAAATTCAAGATTAACTCTAGAAGTGTGAAGTAAAGATAATGAAGGAAAATGCTACCATCACGGTCGACTGTCAGAAAGATAAGAATCCATACCTGTTAAAAGTGAAATCAAAAAGAGAAAAACTTAGAAATCCAACATGTATTATACATATATATATATATATAGATAATACCGTCTTATTCTCAAACCTATTTCATCAAATCGAAATCTGTACCTTCTTACTCTCAAACCGATTTTATCAAATCTAAAAAGTTAAGGGATCCTTGCCTTTCTTTTGATGCTAATATGATACAAAAAAGAATCTGAAATGTAAAACCCTTTCTAGATAACTGATTGAAAAGAGTTATACTTTTCTTATTTTTTCTCCTAGATAACTGATTCAAAGTTTTTCCTAGAAAGTAAAACCCTTTCTTACTCATCGATTAAAGAATAAAAGAATAATATGAAGTTTGAATCCAAGTCTTTGTGAGAAATCCTTACCTCCAAACTTAGGGGACTTGATGATTAGGGTGATACCTCACCTAAAAGAGCCTTAATTTTGCGTATGAATGTGTTTGAGCCGATCTGTTGAGATAAAAGGATTGTTAAAATTGGATCCTAAAGATCAGGGAAAGTCGAAACCTAATGTATAAAACCTAATACATATATATATATACATATATATATATAACCTGTCGAAAGCCTAACCAGCGGAAGCTTGAGGATTGGCAAAGAAGATCGGATCTTGGGTAAGGTAGGAAATACAGTGGTCAAAACTTGGAAGAAAGATAAAGGAGAAGAGAATTGGACCCGGGTAGCAAGTTTTCTGTTGACTTGGAAGCCTAGCTTATAGGATCAGGAAAGGAGGACTAGGACTTCGGATCCTATAGGATCGGCTCTCAATATGGGACTGTCAGTCGGAACCAAAAGGCTTAGATGAAGTCTAAATAATATACACACATATATTTACATATATATATAAAAACCTGTCGGATCCTAAGGAGGAGAGAGAGTCTTCTGTCGGATCATAGGGAGGAGAGAAAGTCTTCTGTCGAATACTAGGCAAAGGTATAGCGGATCCTAGAAGCCTAGAAGATCGGATATTAGTTTACATATATATGTGGTCGGATCCTAATAGTAGAGGAAATCTGATCCTAAAGTCTAAGGCTAGACAAGAGCGGGCTTGAGGCTTCTTTGGCTTCCATTAAATCTTATGAAGCCCAATAGACAAGCTTTCAATACTTTTCCTATAAACATCAATTTAAATATAACTATATTTAAATTGATAATTTATAGTTTAAAGGACGAATGGTTGACTGACAAGTAATGATTTTGGAATGTTCGATACCTAGTATTTTCATATCAAGTACTGGGCCAGGGTCCATATCTACAAGGCCCAAGTTACGAGAAAACCCTAATTTGACTGCCTATAAATACTCCTGATCATTTGGAGTGTGGGAGACACATTCACCATTAATTTAATACACACACATTTTATATAAATTCTCTGTAATACCAGAGAATATACAGTAATAGTACATCATACAATCACATACATTCATCATCATTCAATCATTCTATAAAAATCATATTACATTTAATATCCTCCATAGATCGATACATCTCTATGGGAAAATCATCATACACCTTAGATCTTGATGATTTTCGTGGTTAAACCCTCCTTGTAATTGAGCTCTTCATTCTCATGCTCAAACAAAATGTAACCTCGTATTTCCAATTGAGACCCCAGATTTACAAACCTCTCAAATTTAGCCTCTTAAATCTATCCTCTCAATTTCAATTTTGTCTTTTAGTGAAATAAGACCCCAAATTCAATTTAAGACCTCAACTTTCGATTGAGACCTCGGATTTCGATTACTACCTTGATTTAGTCAACTTTGGTCGGTTTAGTCAACTTTGGTCAACTTTAGTCGATTTGGTCAACTTAGTCAAACTCGTAATTTGGTCAACTTTGGTCAAACTTGTAAAATGTTGTCAAAGTCAAACTAGTACGCTTTTGGACAACTTAGTCAACACTTGGCGGCATGTTATTAGCACGTTTACCTATAATGAAAACATACTTAGTTATGATAACCTTGAAACAAATTGTTGTGTGTCGGTTACTTGCTTCTGATAGCTTGCATAGCTTAATCTTGTTGCTAGAACTCTGGTGCGTTTTGTAATCCCCCTTTCACATGTTTTCATGAGGCTGAAAGGATACAAATCCTTTTTATGGTAAAACGTATATACTTTGGTACTATATGATATAACTTTGTGCAACCTATTTTGAATACACTTATAATTACATATTTTGGATGCACATATGATTACGTATTTTGGAAACTCTTATGATTACATATTTTGGATACACTTATAACCTCATATTTTGGATACACTTGTGATTACATATTTTGGAAATGCTTATTATTACATATTTTGGATACATAATCAGTTTCACTTGTTGGCATACATTTCATTACATATTCTCTTACATTATGGATACTTTAATGTTTTCTCGATTAAAGACTATACTGCATGATACCTTGTGTACTACTATTATATGTGTGTACTTTAAGTGGTCGATAGTGCCATGTGCCTATCCCTGTGTGTTCTACCACTGTCTTTGTATGCTTTAGCCAGGTCATGTCTATGACCGTAAGCGGCTTCATATTGTTATTCACTTCAGCCAGGTCTATGACCGTAAGCGGCTTCATATTGGTATGCATTTAGCCAGGTCTATGACCATAAGCGGCTTCATATTGGTATTCACTTCAGCTAGGTCTATGACTGTAAGCGGCTTCATATTGGTATTCATTTTAGCCAGGTCTTTGACCGTAAGCGGCTTCATATTGGGATTCATGTGCCAGATCATGTTTATGACTGTAAGTGCACGATTGATATACATACTAGCCAGGTCATGTTTATGACTGTAAGGGCACAAATTGATATACATACTAACCAGGTCATTTCTATGACTGTAAGGGCACGCTTATACGTATCCATACTTAACGGCACAAACGGTTTCAAGTAAACAAACATGATTTCAAACTTACGAACTTACCAACCTTTGTGTTGACGCTTTTTAGTATCCTTTTAGGTGTGCAAGTTGAGAATGTTAGAAGTGGCTAAGGAGGATAGCATGGTGGCCTTTAGCAGACTCAGATTAGGATGTGGAGCTGCATATCTTTGTGTCTGCTTGTTGCTTTACGTTTAGACTATGGCCTTATGCCTAAGTGGATCTTTCCCCTGCGTAGGAGTTTAGTTATGCTTGTTGGATATTGATTCTATATTGTATGTTTATATTTGAATTGAAATGAAATGTGAGTTAATTTGAGCATTCATTTAGTCACTCTACATAATATCCATGACGTGTGTAATATGCATCGCATCCCGAGTTTTCCGCCTTAGTCGGGGTATGACAGATTGGTATCAGAGCTGTGGTTATAGAAAATTAGGTGGATTTGCCTAGACTATAACCTAAGAACCTCATGTAGCATACATAATAGGTATTATGTGTGCATCCTATCTGTGCAACCTTTATGTGGTAATCAAGTTTGTTATTTGTGGAAATTATTGGACATGATTGGATATCCGAAGAAATGTTATATGTTGGGAATTATGATTGCGTATACTTAGTACCATGCTACTTAGCCTCAAAGGAGACAAAGATACATATTTTTATTGTGGTGAGTTCGTACTAGTGCTTGTCCCGTTTGCAATTGTGACTTAATCTTGAGCAGGAGATGCTGTAGATTGTTGGTTATTATTATCCTTATGTCCCCAGCGAAATGAACGGTTGTTAGCGACAAAGTATGGTGATATTTCATCACAGAAAAGCCTGATCAACTTTTCGCGTGTGGTATATGTGCCTATGGAGTTGTTAGCAATATTGATCATGCCACGATGGTTAAAATGTGGTAGGTACCCTTGTATGCTTAATGGGTGTTGGTTGGGTGGAGGGTTAGCCACTGGTACACCCTGTATACATACTTTGCCAATACCATGAGAGCATATGAGAACCGAGTCCCGACCTTGCATTAAATGTACTAGGGGTGTAGAGGGTTAGCCGCTGGTACACCCTATATACATACATAGATGGTGCGTTGGATGTAGAGGTCAGATTCGACTTGCCCGTTTGTTGAGATTAATGAAAGTTTAATTGTGATATTACCTTGTACTGCATAATTGACATTAATGATATTGTTTAACTTTGGTTGTGATACTTGATTTCCTGAGTTTGCGAGTACTTATGAATGCATGAATGTCTAACATTATAAGAAGCTAATACGAGTGAGAATCTAGAGTGCATGTATGGTAAGAAATCGATGAAAGTGTGCGATGCTTGAAAAATTACGACACGCAAGATGCATCGACATTCTACTAGTCTTCTATCTTAACGTTAGAATTGCGCGCCTATATGGAATTCACGGCTAGAATTAGAAGCAATGCTAAGGAAGAAAGCCAATGTAACCAAAGAAACTGAACAGACGTAGTGGTTCAAAGGGTAGGGGTAGAGACATTGAGGAGACTGGCGAGAACAACAAAATCACCAAAGTCAGAAGATGGTTGCAATGATGACACGAACATTCCCGGTACCGATGTCGATCCTTGTGGAATAAGTTCGACTAAGATGAGAAACAACACTGGAACCAATAAACACTAGAAAGTTGCAGTAGAATTAGAGTTGAGTCAGCCGAGTGCATGGAGTATATGAGGTGTTTTGATGAGCTAGACCGATCGGCAACCATATTAGTGATGTATGTACCGAAGAGGATCGAGGAGTACATTTTTTGGTTGATTTCCCCAAGTCCAAGTGAAGTAATATGCTGACAACACTATCACCATTCGGAAGTCTGTAAAGGATGCTCCACGTAATTGAAAGTGAGTTCGTCATGCATGTAATATTGACCAAAGTAGGGGAGAAAAGAAGTATGGTTGTGGTTTCAGTTACTATGACTAATTAAATTTTATGATACCTTTAACTGAGTGAATTTTTTTTTATAAGGAGCTCAAATTTGGTAACTAATACTAAACTACTTGTGATTTATCTGAATACGCGTATGAGATAAAATAAATATATAAATAAAAATTGGGAAACTAAGTAGTAAAATAGTAAGTACAGTTGTAACAACCCACCGTTGGCGGAAACATGAGGTGTCATGAAAAGTACAGAACGACATGGAATTACATAGATACGGCTAAATGAAATAGAATATAATTATATTCCCAAAACATGAGTTCAAAGTCATAACAGTGCTAAATAGCTTATTACAACGAAGTCTAAAAAGAAATAAACCAAGGCATGTAGCCTCAAAGTCTGACAATAATAAAAGAGCACTAATCTCCGAAGTCCAAGTCTAGCATAGCAGTCCTTATCCCTGATTAGCCTGAGTACCTGAAAAGTAAACTAAAAAGTGTCAACATAAAGGTTGGTGAGTTCGTAGGTTTTATGTCAAAAGTCTAGTAGAAGAAATAAGTCTTTTGTCGATCCTTTTAAGTCTAATAGGTAATAGTCAATATATAACGAGCAGAGTTACGCCATAATAAGTCCAAAAATCTCAAGTCTCAATGTCTCAAAGTCCGGCCTTACGATATCTGCCTTAATCCAAAGTTTCAAGTCTCCAATACACACAAAAGCATGTCATATAAGCACATCAATAGGCACAACAACAAAAACATAATCACACAACATACAACAAGATAGAAGCACGTCAAATGGCACAAGTAACTCTATACACACAGGCTCAATATTGAACATAAAGCAGAAATCGACAAAACTGTTTGAAAAATAAGTATACTTTCCACCCCAAAACTTGTAATAAAAAGGGGGCTACGAAACTCACCTGAAAGGTGTTATGAAATTATAACGAACGAGCACGAGAAGCACAATCAAAGTCCACGACAATCAACACCTATCAATATTACATGGCAAGTCACAATGAAAGTCTTTTGTCTTAAGTCTTAGCCTACTAGAAATGCCTTTAAGTCCATCTGTCTTTATTTAACACCTCATTTGAAATCATTTTATAGTTCAAAATAAGTTTTACTCGAATTTACTGAAAACTAGACAAAACCAGAGATTTTAACCGAAAAGCTTACGAAATCGAAATGAATAAAGGGTTGAGTTCAACCTGGTTGAACTCGATCAACTAGAGCCCAAAAATGTTATTTCAAAACCATTTGATCATACGTTAACCCATTGGACCAAAACTACACTTTTTGAGAAACTAGTCAAGTTTAAGAACCGATTAAGCGTGTGTGGACACGAAAGGCCAGAGAAATCGATTATATGAGTAGGGAAGTGGTTGAACTTGACCATGACAAGTGTAGTTTGTCCTGAACAGAGGTCAAAATGATTTTATCCCAAGTCTTAAAGTTCCGAGAGTGAAAACAAGTCATTTTAGGTCAAACTAGGAACCTTACGAGCCGTTTAAGCGACAAAAGTCAACAGAGGGTCAACCTAGACCACCAGAGGTCGAGCTAGACCAGGTAGAGGTGGAGCTAGACCTGGCCGGGGTCGGATTCATACGTGATTTGAGCAAAAACGAACGATTTTGACGCGATTTTGTTAAAATAACGAGATCTAAGGCTAGCCAATTCATACCCATGAGTCTTGATTGCACAAAAGTGTCACAAATCAGTACAAAAAGGGTGAAGTTAGACCGATTTCATACATCATGTGATCGACAATTGCACAAACCTTAATCTTGGATATGGAATTGACTAGTTTTAGAGTCTTTTAGCCAAGTAAAGGATATCTTCAATTTTTGTAGTTGCACAAAATCCAAATTACATGGGTGCATAATGTATCAAATCAAAACTTTAATCAAGGTTCAATTCGTTTCTTACACACAATTGTAACCGAAATTGCACAATCAACAATCAAAGACATGATTCACTTAGCTTTTGATAAGAACCGAAAGAGTAAACATATATATACATATAAAAACGAATTGGAGAGATTAAGAACGAAACTTACACAAGTATTTGATGAAGAGAATGATAATATTCACTTGTTTCTTGATCAAAGATGAAGCCTTGATTGATTGAAAGCGTTTAGAACCGAAATCGAGAGAATGATTTAAGAGAGGATTTGAAAGACATACTCTTTATGAAATCTGGATTTTTGAGATGAAAAAGTGTTTTTCAAAGATAACCTTAGAGAGAAATATTATGTGTGTAAAACCTTTTTGATGGAATGAAAGGACAAACTATATATAGGCATGAATATGGTTGAATTCAACCATGGTCGAACTCAACCAGGTCTAACTCGACCAAGTCGACCTCAACCAGGTCTAACTCGACCCATAACTGTAAACTAGACTCTTTTACGACATTGTGGCCGCTTGACTCGTCAAAAACGGAGTTACGGTTAAAAAGTTATGACCAAAACAAAATCAGTACATTTTTCAGTTGCCGACTTGTTTAATTAATTACATATACCATTTTTTATAGAAATGACATATTTTAAGGCATGGTAAATGATATACATTGATCCCCTTTGTTGGAAATCCAAAATAGTGATAAATTGTAATTTAGATTAGAGGACTTTCTTGTGGTTAAGTCATAGGTGTATGATTACTAGGGTTGAGGGGCTAATTGTGATAATTAGCATAAATGTATAGATTAGCCTATAAATACCCCTCATAACCTTAAGAATCAAAAACGTTGGACAACCATGATCACACTTCATTCCTTGTAACCTTCACATTACACATTAATTCCAATCATTCAACACACACTTTCTCTCTCAAAACACACACAAACACCAAGAACACACACTATCCAAAACCGCCATTGATAACGTGAATTCGGTGCTAGAAATCGTGTTATCACATGTGGTATCAGAGCAAAACATCGTTTTGATTCGATCCATAACTGAATTCAGTCACAATTCATCAAAAATCAAAAATATTTTCATACTTTTTGTTCGTCATTTTATGTTCACTGTTCTATCAAATTTCACATCTCAAATAGATATTTGTTCACCAATAGATTCCTAGTAGTTGAAAACATAATCCTGTCATGTTTCAAGTTCCAATTCGATCTAAATCTTGAGTTTGAATTTTTGGATTTTGGCTCAAAATTTGGGTTTTGAATCTGTTGTGTTTTGTGTTGAATTTTGTTAATCGGTGTGTTGCTAAGGTGAAAACAATCAGTTTGCAAGTGATTTCAAGTTCTAACTCCCAGTAAATCAAAAGTTATTGATGCCTTTTGAAGTCATTAATGGAGTTTGTGTTTGAAACTGATATGTTGATGAAGAAGAAGACCCTAGGACGATTCTGCACTAGGACAATCTTGCACAGATCGTCTTAGTCCTTAAACCTTCATGTCTTTACTTCTAGTGCTTTGTGGCTTGTAGGACAATCCTCACAAGATCGTTCTGATAAGTGTTTGTGTGTGGTTAAGTGTTTATTGTGGCTAATTAATCCTTACGGATTGGTTTGGTCTATTCAAACACTTGGAAAGTGTTTGATACTTGAAGATTTTAAGCCAGAACCTAGGACGATCTTCATCAAGATCGTCCCAGTACACTGAAGCTAGGACGATCCTGACCAAGATCGTCCCAGCAGTGTGAAATAGGAAGATTCTGACCAAGACTGTCCCATTTCCTTTCAAGACCGTTGTTAGAAATCCAAAAATAGTGATACATTGTAATTTAAGTTATGGACTTACTTGTTGTTAAGTCATGAGTTGATAATTTCTAAGGTTGAGGGGCTAATAGTGTTAATTAGCATAGTTAGATAGTTTGGACTATAAATAACCCTCAATTCCTTAGAAATTATAACTTGGAAGATTAACAACACATTATTCATACCAATTACACCTGAATATTACACTCTTGATTCCAATTGTCTCTCAAAACACACACAAACACCAAGAACACACACACTAACCAAATACCATTGTTGATGTGAATTCGGTTAAGAAAATCGTGTTGATTACATTTGGTATCAGAGAAAACATCATTTTGATCTCGATCCATTACTGAATTCAATCACATTTCATCAAAAATACCTTTAATTCTGTTTTATTTCTGATTCTGTTCATCATTTTTTTTTCACTGAAAAACCAAAAAATTAACCTCTTAAATCACATAAGATCACAGATGTTTGTTCACCGTTCGATTCCTCATAGTTAATAACATAATTCTCTCAAGTTTCATGTTCTAATTCAATCTGGATCAAAAGTTCAGATTTTGAGTTTTTGGCGGTAAATTTTGGGATTTGATTCTGTTGTGTTATAAGCTAAAGTTTGTTAATCAGATCATTGCTGAGGGGAAAACAAACTGTTTGTAAATGGTTTCATGATTCAATTCTCAGAAAATCAAAAGATATTGAAGTTTTAAATATCGACAATGGAGTTGTTCATGTTCAGAGGTTGAAGACGACTGTAAAAAGCTAAAACGATCTTAATTTAGATCGTTTCAGTTTTTCTTTCCATCATACTTTCATATCAGTGTTGTGGATTGTCAAACGACTCAGATTTTGATCATTTTGATAAAGTGTTGTATTGTGAAGAACTGATTGTGGCTAACTGATCCTTTGGATTGGTTTTGGTCAATTCAATTCTTGAAAAATACAAGTGGTTGAGAAATTCTGAAGAGGAACCAAAACGATCTCTTTTAGATCGTTTCTAGTTTCACTTGAATTTTCTCTGGTTTGAGTAATTTTTGAAGAGGTGTGTTTGGAAATCATAATACTTTTGGGTAACTGATCTTCGTGATTGGTTTTGCTCAATTCATTTCATTCCAATTCATACCAAAACTTTGCCTAAATCATTTCAGAATACTTAGAATTTTTCCTTCTTCTGAAAATCGTTTTAAGTTCAAATCATTTCATTCTTCATTCAATTTAGATCGTTTCATTTACACTTCTTCTACATTGTTTCATTCTTCATTCAAAACAGATCGTTTCATTTTAATCCCAGATTAGATCGTTTCATTTTAAATCCAAATTCAGATCGTTTTAGTTTCATTTCAAATTCAAATCGTTTCATTTCAACTCAAATTAGATCGTTTCATAATTTCATTCTTTCTTCAAAAACAGTTCAATTCTCAATTTCAAATGACTACTCGTGAAGCATTGTCTCTGGGTACTGATACAAGACCACCAGTTCTTTATCGTGGTAATTATGGACTTTGGAAGAAAAGGTTCATGGATTACATTGAACGTCAGACAAATGGTCACATGCTTAAGGACTCAATCATCAATGGACTTGCTATGCATCGTCATCCTACTACCCGTACTATTTTGAATCCTGATCTGTTAAATGCTGAACAAAGAGATCGTACTGCTGCTGACAACAGAGCTAGGTCATGCTTGTACCAAGCACTTCCTGATGAGATTTATGGCTCAGTTGATTCTTACGACACAGCAAAGGAGATTTGGGATGAAGTTGCTAGACAAATGGAAGGTTCTGATGTAACTTCAACAATTCGACTGACAAATGTCTTAACCGAATTTGACAATAAGCAAAAATTCATTCAACAAAGTGCCAGAAGTTGTATCTACTGATCCTTTGGCATTGGTTGTTGAACGAAAGGTTTCTGAGGCTATTAAAAGACAAATGACTATTCTTTCTTCATCTGATGAGGAAGGAGAAGATTACTTGGCTCCAAGAGATGGTGTTCCTGATGAATTCTACCAAGCTCTTGTCGCTGTTACCAAGCATTTCAAGAAGAAATATTTCAAAGTGAGGCCAAATAACAACAATCTTCGAACTTCATCAACAAGTGCATTTCCAAAGAAGGAACAATATCATCACAAGAGTTTTGAACAAGGTGAAACAACTGTCTCCAAGCAAAGAGACAAGAAAGCAGATAATGAGAAACAAATCATGGAGAAAGAGAAGAAATCTGACAAAAAGTGTTACAACTGTGGATTTCCTGGTCATTTTGCTGTGGATTGCAAACTGCCTCGCAAAAAGGATTATGCATACTACAAGCAGAAGATGCTTCTAGCAAAGCAAGTTGAAGCCGATCAAGCCTTGATTGCTGAAGATGACAAGTGGCTCTTGCTTACTGATGATGAAGATGAAGATCTGTCTGCCAATGTATGTTTCATGGCAAGGTTGAGCAAAGAAAAGATGCTGGAGGCTGACAATACTGACGAGGAATATCCTGATGATGAGGTAAATCTCGACTCTACTTTTTCAACAATTAAGGATAAAGAGTCTTGTAGAATTGCCTTATCAAACCTGACAAATCATTACACTTCTTTAGCCAACAAAAACAAGAAATTGAAAAATAGCATTGTCTTTTCAAAAAGGGAATACACAAAACTTCTTGAAGAAAATTCTAAACTTTTTTTTGATTATGATGCTATGAAACAAAAATTTCAAAACTACAAAGAAAAAATGTTGGTCAAAGAATGTGAAATGAATGCATCTCCTGACTCTAAGTTATTGAAAAAGTGTTATAATTTAGAAAAGACCATACTTGATCTTGAAAAGGCCAATCAAGATCTTGAAGTTCAAAAGACCAATGAATGGCTTCGTGCAAATGCGAGACAAATGGATATTGATATTCTGAATAAAAAGCTTCAAGAAGCTACACCAAAAACAATTGAACTTGAAAGAAAAGTTTCTGATTTAAATCATAACTGTTTTTTAAAAGGCATTGAGATTGAAAATCTTGGAAAACAAATTGAGGAACATAAAAAGAATATACTTTTCTATCAAGAAAAGTTGTACAAAGTTGAACAAAACCCTCTTTTGGATTTCACTGCCTATTTCAATAAGTCAAAGATTGATAGATCAGAACTTCTTCATGGGTTGGGATTTGAGAATATCACTCCATTGCAAAAAGCCAAAGAAAAGATTGAACCCTTGTATGATGAAAAGTTTTTGAGACTTGGTATGGTTCAACAATTCATACGTCCATTGGATGACGAATTTGAGACTGATGAAGTTGAGAAAATTCAAAACAATAAATTTTTGGTTAATTATGATGCCATCAACACTTCTTACGAAATGAAAAAGTCTTCAATTTTTGAATTAGAAGAGATTGCGTCTAATTTTCAAAACCAAGAATCTGTCGTTTCCCCACCTAAACCAACTAAAGTGTATGTTCCATCCACAATTTTGGAAAAACAAATAGAAGGTTTACAACAAAAGGTGGAATCTCAACAAAACCTTATCAATAATCTAAAGTCTCAAAGTCCGAATTCAAAAAATGAATCAATTGTTGTTGATATCAAGAAAGTTTGTGTGAATGTTTCTACACAAACTGATTTCAGTCTATTAGTAGACCATTCAACTCAGACTGCTTGTGTTTCATCTACTTGTTCCTCCACCCAAACCTTGACTGATTCTTTTGAGTATTCATGTCGAAATACTGCTACTGAAATAGCTGATGATTATGTGCAATCTGATTTATCGAATGACGAACTTGCGCATAGTTTAGTTTTGATATGGTACTACGTTAGGTTTTTCACTTGTGAGTTTCCTGAAGAGTTAGTTGTTCACCCTAAGCCTTGTGCTAGTATATGTGTTGATACTTCTACTCAATTTTATTGTGAAACCAAAGAAGCGTCAGTTCAAGTTGATTTTATTCCTGAGACAACCAATAGTGTGAAGTTGGAAAACAAAACTCCTAATTTTTCAAAATTCTCTCCCGTTTCACCATTCAACAAATCTGATTTTGATAAATTCATGGAGGGAGAATATGTTTTTGATTCTGAAACTGAGAAAAAGATTGAATCTACCAAAATCAAAGTTGAATCAAAAGAGGAATCTCCAAAATCGTTTTTCAAAACTCCAACTTCATATTATTCAAAGAAACAGGTTACTTCCAAACCCATCAAGACTGAACCAAAGACTGTCACCAAACCAAGAATCAATAAGTTGAAAACAAAGTGTCCTACCCCAGAAAAGCATGTCAAAACCAAGCAAGATGAGACCAATCCCAAAATAAAATACAACAAAGTGAAATTTCTGGAAATCAATTCAAATGTTTCTTTGTCTAGCCCTCATTCTAGTTCAAACTCTAAAGTGTCTAAGTCTAGCTCAGTTTTGCTAACTAGGGATGCTTCAAATGGTGCAACTAGGTATAGGGATAGATATGGCTGGTTTTCTCATGATAAACCTAAGAAACAAGAAGTTTCCGCACCTCTAAAAGAGTCTAAAAGAGTCTAAAAAGATAAAAGTGCTTCAAAACATTCATTCTAATCTTCTTAATGCCAATCCAACAGGTGGAGAAGAGCTTAATTAGTGAGACTAAATGGGTAGCTAAGTCATTAGTACCTAAGTTCACTAATGTTGATAAAAAGAAGAAAAGGCGAAGAAGAAAAGATGGTAGAAAGAAAAAGCATGTTTTTGCGTCAAACAATTTATCTTTTAAGTCCTCTGTGTTAAACAATGTTAATGGTGCCAAGGCTAAGCCTTGTGATGTTGTAAACAATGTTAATTCTTGTTCTTATATGCATGGTTTGAATGTTGGTAAACATGTTACTTTTGATTCATGCATTAATATTCGATTGTTTAATCCAAATGTGCTTGTTGATAATGTGCTTGTTAACAAGTATGTTGATTCGAAAGCATGTTTGTATGCATCTCCTAAGTTATACCCCCTGCCTGTATTAACTAACCACAAAGGACCCGTCTTTAAGTGGGTACCTAAAGTCGGTTAAATTTTGTTTGCAGGAAATAACCATCTGTGTATGGATACTTGATTCCGGGTGTTCAAAACACATGACTGGCAATAAATCATTGCTCAAGAATTTTGTTGAAAGATTCATGGGAACTGTGCGTTTCGGAAACAACAATTTCGCTCCAATTCTAGGTTATGGAGAGAATGAAAGAAACGGAATTGTCATTAAGAAAGTTCATTATGTTGAAGGCCTGAGTCATAACTTGTTCAGTGTTGGACAGTTCTGTGACAACAATCTTCAAGTTCTTTTTCGACAATCTCTGTGCAAAGTCCAAACTCTAGATGGAATTGATATCCTATGCGGAGATCATGAAGACAATCTTTTCATAGTTAATCTTGATGATAACCAACCAACTGATAATATCTGTCTTGTTTCAAAAGCTACTTCGAAAAATTCTTGGTTGTGGCACAGAAGGCTTTTCTCACTTGAATTATCAAACCATCAATGCTTTAGTCAACAAGCAACTTGTTGAAGGTTTGCCTGACTACAAATATGAAAGTAAGCATGTCTGTCCTTCTTATGCAGTTGGGAAGATCAAGAGAACTTCTCATAAACCAAAGAAAACACCACACACTTTGGCACCTCTTCATTTGCTTCACATGGATCTTTGTGGGCCTATGAAAGTACAAAGTAGAAACGGGAAGAGATATATTCTGGTTATCATTGATGATTATTCTAGATACACTTGGGTCAAGTTTCTTGCTTCAAAAGATGAAACAACTCAAATACTGATCGATTTCATCACTTCCACTCAAGTGAATCTTCAACTTCCAGTCCGTTATATCCGTTCAGATAACGGTACTGAGTTCAAAAATGCTATCTTCAATGAATTTTGCAAATCAAAAGGCATTTCTCACCAATTCTCTGCTGTTCGTACCCCGCAACAAAATGGTGTTGTTGAAAGGAGAAACCGTACGCTGGTGGAAGCAGCAAGAACAATGCTTGCTTATTCCAAGTTACCATCAAACATGTGGGCTGAAGCTGTTGACACAACCTGTCACACTCAAAATTGGTCCATCATCAATCAGCGTCATGAGAAGACTCCTTATGAGGTTATTAACAAACGCAAACCCAACATCAATTACTTCCATATTTTTGGGTGTGTCTGTTATACCTTGAATGATCGGGAAATTGTTGGAAAGTTTGAAAGGAAAGGTGACGAAGGTTACTTTGTTGGTTACTCAAAGACATCGATTGCATATCGCATCTTCAATCGTTGAACAAACACGATTCAAGAAACCATGAATGTTTGGTTTGACGAGATGTCAGGCATGATATTTGAACAAGAAAGTTTGCTACCAACAATCAGTGATCCAAGTACTTCAAGTGCTTCCTCAAGGATGTCTACCTTAGCTTCAAAATTCAAGAAATATCCAACTCCAACAAGTGAAGAGCTAGATATTCTTTTTGAAGAATTCTACAATTCAAAACCGATTCAAGAAAAGGAACCTCAAGTCATCATTGAACCAATTCCGAACAATAACCCCATTCAAACAAATGAATCAGTTCCAGACAACAATCATGAATCATCTTCAAATTCTACAGAGCAAGAAGAATCATCTTCAAATGATATTTATTCTCAAAAGAATGATCAAGAACAACCTTCTCAAATCACCCAAACAACAAATCCATCATATACTCCAAATGTGTATGTACCACTGGATTTTGATCATCCAAATTTTGAGGAAAGAGTTCTTCCAAGCTATGATTTCATTGCTCAACAGAACTCTGGATTTAATGATAATAATGTTGACCTTCATCAACAAAATCCTCTTCCTCATGACAACAAGTGGTCACGTATGCGCAAAGATCATCCTGCAGAACAAATCATCGGAGATCCACAAGCTGGTGTTTCTACTCGTACTACAGTCAATGAGTGTCTTGTTGCACTTTCACTGAGTAACATTGAACCCAAAACCGTCTCTGAAGCTCTTTGTGATCCAGAGTGGGTTAAAGCAATGCAAAATGAATTAGCTCAGTTTGAAAGACTGAAAGTATGGACATTGGTTCCAAATCCAAGAAAAGAACCAATTCGCACCAAGTGGATTTTCAAGAACAAGAAGGATGAAAATGGAGTTGTGGTAAGGAACAAAGCTAGATTAGTTGCAAAGGGTTACTGTCAACAACCTGGTGTGGATTTCGACGAAACTTTCGCTCCTGTTGCTAGAATGGAGGCCATTCGTATATTCTTAGCTTATGCCGCATTCAGAAACTTCACAGTGTTTCAAATGGATGTGAAGACAGCATTCTTGAATGGAGAACTCAAAGAAGAAGTTTACGTGGAACAACATGAAGGTTTTGTTGATCCTAACAAGCCAAACCATGTCTACAGGTTAGACAAGGCTCTCTATGGTTTGAAGCAGGCACCCCGAGCATGGTATGATTCCTTATCTACTTTCTTACTCAAAGGAGGCTTTACCAAAGGTACTATTGATCCTACCCTGTTTATTCGTAAGCAAGGTAAACATGTTTTACTTGTCCAAATATATGTTGATGACATTATTTTTGGGTCAACCAGTCAAACTTTTTGCCAAAATTTTCATCTCTAATGGTCAATCATTTTGAAATGAGTATGATTGGGAAATGAATTACTTTTTGGGTCTACAAATCAAACAATTACCAACTGGTATTTTTATATCACAAGGTAAGTACATAAAAGATATGTTGAAAAAGTTTGAAATGACTAACTGTTCTTCAATTTCAACCCCAATGGCTGCTCGTACAAACATAAATGCTGATAAAAATGGGAAACCATTTGACCAAAAGAGGTATAGAAGCATGATTGGTTCGTTGTTGTATCTTACAGCATCTCGCCCAGATATAATGTTTGCAACATGTATGTGTGCTAGGTATCAAGCCGCTCCAACTGATTTACATTACCAAGCTGTGAAACGAATTTTTCGTTATCTGAAGGGTACACCCAATTTTGGTCTCTGGTATCCAAGGGATACTGGATTCAATTTAACTGCCTATTCAGATGCAGATCATGCAGGTTGTAAGCTTGATCGCAAGAGCACATCTGGTACTTTACAATTCTTAGGGGATAAGATTGTAAGTTGGTCATCCAAGAAGCAAAATTGCGTATCACTGTCAACAGCAGAAGCTGAATATGTAGCCGCTGCTAGTTGTTGTGCTCAAGTGTTATGGATGAAAACACAACTTACCAATTATGGTCTGAAATATGATCGTGTCCCTATCTATTGTGATTCTCAAAGTGCCATTGCAATTGCTGTCAACTCAGTCAACCACTCACGTTCAAAGCATATTGATGTGAGATATCATTTTCTCAAAGATCATGTTGAGAAAGGTGATATCGAACTCTATTTCGTGGGAACTGACCATCAACTCGCTGATTTGTTCACAAAACCACTGGACGAAAAGAGGTTTAATTTCTTAATCTCTAAACTTGGTATGCTAAATCTTGATTCTTGATTCACTTTACCATGAAAGGAATTCTTGATTCATTTTTGAAAACCAAAAATCAAATACAAAAATATAAAATTTTGAAAAATAACAAAAAGATTTTCTTAATTTTCTTTTATTTTATAAGTGGCTTGCGTATATTCAGTATGCAACCCGTTCTTCTTTAAACTATTTATTTCAAAATGGCTTATGCACACTCAGTGAATAACCCGTGCTTATTCGTGTTATTTATTTTATAAATGGCTTGCATATACTCTATATGCAACCTGGTCTTAAAAAGAAAAATTATTTATGTTTCAAAGTTGGAATTAATTCATGTTATTATACATATAAATTAATATAAGATAACATGGAATTGAACGCCTTTGTGTACTTCCAAGTGGTCTTATATGAATATATATGAGTAATACAAGATGTTAATTGCAATTTTGTTACACCTGTTTAACTCTCAATTGTTGATATAAGAAGCAAAGGATTGAACGCCTTTGTGTACTCCTGAGTTATCTCATCTTAAACAATTGATTGAGTTCATTTTTCATAAAACCTATTTTGATTTCACACAAATCATTTTTTTATGCAAATCTTTTTGATCTATCTTTGCATAGATTAAGGGGGAGTTTGTGATTTCAAAACTCTTTCAAAACTTCAAATGTGTTGTTTTATACATTTTTTTTTCACATTTGGTGTTTTTTTTTCAAAAACATTTGCTTCAAAGGAAGTTCGGTGTTTAGTTTGCACATGAGCGACTAGATTTTTTTTCAAAATTCTACTCCATGAATTTCATCATTGCCGACGAGTTCTAACCCCGGAGTATTCACTTCTTTCATTAGATAGTGAGGATATTTTGAGAGATGATGATTTTGTGCAACTAAGTTGGAGGGAGTAAAGTCGAAAAGTGAGAGGTTAAGGTGATATGTTGTGAGAAAAGGGTTAAAAGAATTGATACCCTTCTCTAAAATTCTAAATTCGCCGGGTAAAACACATTTCTATCGGATATCATTTGTTGGTTTTTCGGTATTGAAAAAGCCTTCATGGACCCAGTGAAGCAATGCACATCTTTACCCAACCACTCAAGTGTTTCTTAACAAATGCTTGTTTTATTTCTCACGGAGATTTTCTCATCTCTATTAACTCTTCATTTGGAAGACGTTGATATTGAAAAAGGGTGACACTCTGCTCCAGTCCCCGACTTCATTTGATCACTTTGTGTCTAGAGCTCTTATAATTGATCATTAATTTGATCGTTATTCATTATTTAGGACACATTTGCGTCATATCTTTGTGATATACATGCTTATCTTTGTGATATAGCCGGAACATTTGTAGTGATATCTTCATTGATATTTCACGATGATCAAATGGAAATCTTACCATTGCTAACATCATTTCCCGCTTTGAACGTAGGTCTCATAATTGCATTTGTGTAATTATTGAGTTAACAAGAAGTCTATTGTGACCTTGGATTTTTTCCTAAAAGTCTTTAAGTATAGTGGAACATGGTTATCGAACGCTTAGGTGACACTGACCATGGTTTACATTATTTGAAGCAATCTTGAGGTTGGAAAGCCAAAAGACCAAACTATGTTAGAGGTTTGCTTTGTGCATGTCTCAATGATACATAGGAAATCCGATAAATGATAATACATTTCCTTCGGTCATTTCATTAATCCTTTCGATTTTTGAATGCAAACGGATCATTCTTATCCGGTTTCTTTTCTCATCACCCGAACATAGAAAACACCAACACCATGATACAACGGTTATCCAAATAACTTCAATCTTACATTTTAGTCATCCATAGGAACAATTGGGTTGGATTATGTGATTAGATTGATGTTTTGTTTATTGATAAATCTTCATGTGTATAATGTCTAAATTTTAGTCATGATTATTTCTTCTAAATATTCAAATCAATCAATGTTTGCATAATGACATTGGTTTCCAACCTTGTCATTATGAGGGGGAGAAAATAATATGATTGAATGATTGATAAGGACAAGGAGAAAAGTTTGTGTTTGGTTGTTTCAATTGCTTTCAGAGATACTATCATTCAGCTTCAAAAATGAGGAGCATGATTACTTCATAAGAGACTTTCCAAAAACTTTTTGAAATGTTCACTCTCAAAAGTATTCAAGACGATGTGACAAAGATCAAAGATTCAAAGGACAAAAGATTGAAGATTCGAGACAAAGAAGAAAAGCTTCAAAAAGAGTCTTCGTCAAATTAAAGATCTTCACGTCATACAACAAACACTTTATCTAAAGCTACATTGCACACATCAAGGGGGAGAGTACATATTTCTGAAAATTCATTCCAAGATTTCAAAGAAATGACTTCAAGATTCGAAGATTGAAGAATTCAAGACAAATTCATACCTTCCGCACCTCAAAAGACAACTCTGATTCATAATTCAACAATATTCGAAGATTTAATACACACACTCATCATTTTCTGTTCACAAAGAACATTGAGAAACAACAGATGATCTAACTTCAAGAAGTCCAAGACCAAGATTGAATCAAGTTCTCCAAAGACAATGAGAAAGCTTTGAAGACTTGTTTTCACACACCAATTGTCTTCATCACCGGGCTCATCAAATTCATTCCTACAAGAAAAATCAACACGTACTTCAGACATTACAATATATCACTAAGGGGGAGAATGTTAGAAATCCAAAAATAGTGATACATTGTAATTTAAGTTATGGACTTACTTGTTGTTAAGTCATGAGTTGATAATTTCTAAGGTTGAGGGGCTAATAGTGTTAATTAGCATAGTTAGATAGTTTGGACTATAAATAACCCTCAATTCCTTAGAAATTATAACTTGGAAGATTAACAACACATTATTCATACCAATTACACCTGAATATTACACTCTTGATTCCAATTCTCTCTCAAAACACACACAAACACCAAGAACACACACACTAACCAAATACCATTATTGATGTGAATTCGGTTAAGAAAATCGTGTTGATTACAACCGTTCCTTTTTTCTTGTACTTTGGTGTGTTTTGGTTGATCATTTGAGGTTGTTGTGATTGGGAATCATACACTACTTGGGTAACTAATCTTCTAGATTGGTTTTGCTCAATTTCTTTCATTACATTACATATTGTTACTCTGTCCAAATCATTCCAAATTACTTAGAAAATTTCTTCAAATTCAAGAACCCTAAAACGATCTTGCCAAGATCGTTTCTCAAGACTGTTTCATTTTTCAAAACCAAAACAGTTCTCTTTAATTCATTTCATTTCCTTTAATTCAATCCAAAAACAAACCTCAATTTCATTTCATACTTAGCCAAATTTCACCAAATTTCAGTTTCATTTCCAATTTTTCTTCAACTCTTAATTCAAATCTAATTTTCAAATCAAATCAAGTTCAAATGGCTTCTCGTGAAGCATTCGCATTAGGTTCAGACACAAGACCTCCAGTTCTCTATCGTGGTTCATATGGACTATGGAAGAAAAGATTTATGGACTATGTGGAAAGTCAAACAAATGGTCATATGCTTAAAGATTTCATCCTTAATGGACTTGCAGTTCATCGCCATCCTACTACTGATGCAATTCTCACTCATGATCTTTTGAATGTTGAACAAAAAGATCGAACAGCTGCAGATAACAAAGCTAGATCATGCTTATACAAAGCACTACCAGATGAGATCTATGGCTCAGTTGATTCCTATGATACAGCTAAGGAGATATGGGATGAGGTGGCAAGGTAAATGGAAGGAGCTGATGTGACTTCAACAGTTAGATTGACCAATGTCTTGACTGAGTTTGACAACTTCACGAAATTGCCAAATGAATCTCTTGAGGCTGTGTACTACAGATTTTGCAATGTCATAAATGAACTGAGGAAGAACAATGTCAAGAAAACAGAGATTGAGTTGAACATCAAATTCATCAAAGCTCTTGGTCCAGAATGGGAAGATTTTGGAACACAAATCAAGCAACATCAAAATTTGACCAAGTTCACCATTCATACTTTTTATGAATCTTTCAAACTCAATGAAAACCAAGTTCTAAACAAAGGTTCATCAAGAAAAGTGCCAGAAGTTGTATCTGCTGATCCTTTGGCATTGATTGTTGAGAAGAAAGTTTCTGAAGCTCTTAAGAGACAAATGGTGGTTGTTTCTTCGTCTGATGAGGAGGGAGAAAATTTGATGGCTACAAGAGATGGTGTTTTAGATGAACTATATCAAGCTCTTTCCGCGGTAACAAAGCATTTCAAGAGGAAATTTTACAAAGCGAGGCCAACAAACAACAATCTCCGCACTTCTTCTACAAGTGCATTTCCCAAGAAGGAACACTATCATCCAAAGAGTTATGAACAAGGTGAAGCAAGTGGATCAAAGCATGGTGAGAAGAAAGAAGCTAGTAAGAAACAAGTTGTTGAGAAGGGTAAGGCATCAGACAAGAAGTGCTATAATTGTGGAGTCCCTGGACATTTTGTTGTTGATTCCAAACAACCTCGAAAGCGGAATTATGAGTATTACAAGCAGAAGATGCTGTTAGCCAAACAAGTTGAAGCAGGACATGCATTGCTAGCAGAAGATGACAAATGGCTATTGCTCTCTGATGATGAGGATGGAGATCTCTCTGCTAATGTTTTCTTTATGGCGAGGTTGGCCAAGGACAAAGTTTTGGAAGCTGAAAGCACTGATGATGAATACCCGGATGATGAGGTAAATCTCAACTCTACTTTTTCATCATATAAGGATAAAGAGTCATGTAGATTAGCTTTGTCAAACTTGACAACTCAAATCATATCTTTAACCAACACAAACAAAAAGTTGAAAAATAGCATTTCATTTTCTAAAAGTGAATTTTCAAAACTTCTTGAAGAACATTCAAAATTACTTTTTGATCATGATGCTATCAAACAAGATTATCAAACATATAAAGAGAAAATGTTGAAACTCAAAAGACCAATGAATGGCTTCGGGCAAATGCTAGACAAATGGATGTTGATATTCTCAATAAAAAGCTCCAAAAAGCTAAACCAAACAATGTTGAACTCGAAAGGAAGATTTCTGACTTAAATCACAATTGTTTTCTAAAAGACATTGAGATTGAGAATCTTGAAAAACAAGTTGAGAAATTTAAAAAGAATATACTTTTCTATCAAGAAAAGTTATATAAAGTTGAACAAAACCCTTTCTTGGATTTCACTGCCTATTTCAACAAGTCAAAAATTGACAGAAAGGATCTTCTTCTCGGGTTGGGATTTGAGAATATCACACCAATACAAAAGGCCAAAGAAGAAATTGAACCTTTGTATGATGAAAAATTCCTTCGACTTGGTATGGTACAACAATTTATTCGTCCATTGGATGACGAATTTAAGACTGATGAAGTTGAGAAAATACCAAAACATGAATTTTTGGTTAATTATGATGCAATAAATGATTCATACAAAACTAAAGAATCTTCAATTTTTAAATTGGAAGAAATTGCATCAAATTATCAAAACCAAGAATCTGTCGGTTCTCCATCTAAACCAACTAAAATGTATATTCCAACAACATTTTTGGAAAAACAAATAGAAGGTTTACAACAAAAGGTGGAATCTCAACAAAATGTAATTAATCACCTCAAGTCTCAAAGTCCGAATCCAGAGGATAAATTTGTTGTTGTTGATACTCAGAAAGTTTGTGAGAATGTTTCTACTCAAACTGACCTAAGTACTTTAGTAGACCATTCTACCCAAACTACTTGTGATTCATCTACAAATTCCTCCACTCAAACCTTGACTGATTCTCTTGAATGTACTTGTCAAAATTCTGCTACTTTAATAGCTGATGATTATGTGCAATTTGATTTATCTGATGAAGAACATGCACATAGTTTGGTTTTGATATGGTACTTTTATAGGTTTTTCACATGCAATTCAATTGATGAGTTAGTTGTTCACCCTAAGCTTAGTACTAGTATAGGTGTTGATACTTCTACTCAATTTTTTTATGAGACCAAAGATGTGTCAGTTCAAGTTGACCTGATTTATGAGACTACCCATAATGTAAAGTTGGACACCAAGATTCCTAATTTTTCAAAACTTTCAAAAGAATTTAAAACTAATCAACCTTCATTGAAATCTTTCACTAAAGCTGATTTTGATAAATTCATGGAGGGAGAATATGTTTTTGATTCAGAAACTGAGAAAAAGATTGAATCTACCAAAATCAAAGTTGAAACAAAAGAGGAATCTCAAAGTCCTTTGTCCAAAGCTCCAACTTCATATTATTCAAAGGAACAAGTTAAGACCAAACTCGTCAAGACTGAACCAAAGACAGTGAAGTTAGAAACAAAGACTCCTACCCCGGTGAAACATGTTAAAAAGGAACAAGCTGAGACCCCACCCAGAACAAAGTACACCAAAGTGAAACTTCTGAAAGACTATCCTAATGCTTCTCCATCTAACTCTCAATCTAGTTCTTTACCTAAGGTGTCTAAGTCTAGCTCAGTTTTGCTAAATAAGGATGCATATAATGGCACAACTAGATATAGGGATAGATATGGATGGTTCTCTCAGGATAAACCAAAGAAGCAAGAAGTTTCCTCACCTCCAAAAGATCCTAAAAGGATGAAAGTGTTTAAGACCCCTCGTTCTAATCTTCTTAGTTTCAATTCAACAGGTGGAAAGAGCATAACTAGTGGTGCAAAATGGGTTGCTAAAACTTTAGAACCTAAGATCACTAGTAATCAAAAGGATGTTGAGAAAAGGAAGAAGAGAAGGAGGAGAAAGACTGGTAATGGGAGGAAGGGTGTTTTCGTTATTTCAAACAATTCATCTTTGATAAACAATGTTGATTGTGCCAAGGCAAGGCCTTGTGAGCTTGTAAACAATTTTAATTCTAGTACTCATATGGTTGATGTTAAAGCTTGTAGACATGTTACTTTTAATTCTTGTGTGAATGTTCGTACCTTTTATCCAAATATGCTTATCGATGATGTACTTGTTAATTCTTATGTTGATTCAAAAGCATGTTTGATTGCATATCCTAAGTTATATACCCTGCCTGTTTTAACTAACCACCAAGGACCCGTCTTCAAGTGGGTACCTAAAGTTGGTTAAATTTCTTTGATTGCAGGAAATAACACATGACCGGAAATAAAGCTTTGCTCAAGAATTTTGTTGAACGATTCATGGGAACTGTTCGCTTTGGAAACAACAATTTCGCTCCTATATTAAGTTATGGAGACATTGAACGAAATGGAATTGTCATCAAGAAAGTTCATTATGTTGAAGGATTAAGTCATAACTTGTTCAGTGTTGGACAATTCTGTGACAACAATCTTCAAGTTCTTTTTCGACAATCTCTTTGTAAATTCCAAACTCTAGATGGAGTTGATATTCTTTGCGGTGATCGTGATGATAACCTTTTTACCGTCAATCTCGATGATAACCAACCAACAGATAATATTTGTCTCATTTCAAAGGCTACATCAAAGAATTCTTGGTTATGGCATAGAAGGCTTTCTCATCTGAATTTTCAAACTATCAATGCTTTGGTCAACAAGCATCTTGTTGAAGGCTTGCCTGACTATAAGTATGAAAGTTAGCATGTTTGTCCTTCTTGTGTTGTTGGGAAGATCAATAGAGCTTCTCATAAACCAAATAAATCTCCAAACTCGTTAGCACCTCTTCATTTGCTTCACATGGATCTTTGTGGACCGAAGAAAGTACAAAGCCGAAATGGGAACAAATACATCTTGGTTATTGTTAATGATTATTCAAGATATACTTGGGTCAAGTTCCTCGCATCCAAAGATGAAACAACTCAGATTCTGATAGATTTCATCACTACTACTCAAGTAAATCTTCAACTTCTAGTTCGTTACATCCGTTCGGATAACGGTACTGAGTTCAAGAATGTTGTTTTTGATGAATTCTGCAAAACCAAAGGCATTACTCATCAAGTCTCAGCAGTTCGTACCCCACAACAAAACGGTGTTGTTGAAAGGAGAAATTGAACGCTAGTGGAAGCAGCAAGGACAATGCTTGCTTATTCCAAATTGCCATCCAATATGTGGGCTGAAGCTGTTGACATTGCTTGTCACACTCAGAATCGGTCCATCATCAATCAGCGGTTAGAAAAGACTCCTTATGAGGTTGTTAACAAACGCAAACCCAACATCAATTACTTTCATATCTTTGGGTGTGTTTGTTACACTTTGAATGATCGGGAGAATTTTGGAAAGTTTGAGAAGAAAGGTGATGAAGGATATTTTGTTAGTTATTCCAAAACATCAATTGCCTATCGAATCTACAATCGCCGAACAAACACAATTCAAGAAACAATGAATGTTTGGTTTGATGAGATGTCGGGCATGATCTTTGAGCAAGAAAGTTTGCCACCAACAAATGATGATCCAAGTGCTTTAAGTTCAACAAGGACTTCTACCTTAGCTTCTAAGTTCAAGAAGTTTCCAACTCCAACGAGTGATGAATTAGATATTCTTTTTGAAGAATTCTACAATTCAAAACCGATTCATGATGAAGAACCTCAAGTCATCGTTGAATCAATTTCAAACAATGAACCTATTCAAAACAACGATCTAGTTCCTGACAACAATCATGAATTATCATCAAGCTCTTCTGAGCAAGAAAATTCATCCTCTAGTGATAGTTCCTCATCCTCTTCTAATGATTCTTCTTCACCATCCTCTCCTGATAATTCTTCTCAAGTGAATGTTCAAGAACAACCTTCTCGCATTACTCAAACAACAAATCTATTGAACACTCCAAATGTGTATGTGCCACTTGATTTTGATCATCCATCTTCTGAGGAAAGAGTTCTACCAAGTTATGATTCCATTTCTCAACAACACTCAAGCTTTAATGATGGAGATGTTGATCTTCAACAACAAGATCCTACCTTGTTCATTCGCAAATTGACCAAAGGCACAATTGACCCTACCTTGTTCATTCGCAAACAAGGTAAGCATGTTCTTCTTGTCCAAATATATGTTGATGACATTATTTTTGGGTCAACCAATCAAACATTTTGCCGAAACTTTTCATCTCTTATGGTTAATCATTTTGAAATGAGCATGATTGGGGAAATGAACTACTTTTTGGGTCTTCAAATCAAACAATTACCAACTGGTATTTTTATATCACAAGGTAAATACATAAATGACATGTTGAAAAAGTTTGATATGACTTCATGTTCTTCAATTTCTACCCCAATGGCTGCTCGAACAAACATAAATGCTGATAAAAATGGGAAGCCATTTGACCAAAAGAGATATCGAAGTATGATTGGTTTGTTGTTGTATCTAACAGCATCTCGCCCAGATATAATGTTTGCAACATGTATGTGTGCTAGGTATCAAGCTGCTTCAACTGATTTACATTATCAAGCTGTGAAACGAATCTTTCGTTATCTGAAGGGTACACCAAACTTAGGTCTCTGGTATCCAAGGGATACTGGATTCAATCTAACTCCTTATTCAGATGCAGATCATGCAGGTTGTAAGCTTGATCGCAAGAGCACTTTCGGTACTTTACAATTTTTAGGTGATAAACTTGTGAGTTGGTCTTCCAAGAAACAGAATTGTGTGTCACTATCAAATGCTGAAGCTGATTATGTGGCTGCGGCTAGTTGTTGTGCTCAAGTTTTATAGATGAAGACTCAACTAACTGATTATGGTCTAAAATATGATAATATTCCTATCTATTGTGATTCTCAAAGTGCCATTGCTATTGTAGTCAACTCAGTAAACCACTCTCGATCAAAGCATATAGATGTTAGATATCATTTTCTCAAAGATCATATTGAGAAAGGTGATATCGAGCTCTATTTCGTGGGAACTGACTATCAACTTGCAGATTTGTTCATAAAACCATTGGTTGAGAAGAGGTTTAACTTTCTTATCTCCAAGCTTGATATGTTAAATCTTGAACCTTAACTCTTTTACCTGTGAAGGAATTCTTAACACATTTAAGAAAAACAAAATACAAAATTTGAAAAGATAAAATCCAATACAAAAATATAAATTTTCAAAAATAAACGAAAAGATTTTTTTTCATGGTGGCTTGCATATACTATGTATGCAACCTATTCTTCAATGATTTATTTATTTTAGAGTGTTTATTCATTCTAAAGATCCTGTTGTTATACATATAAATTGATATAAGATAACAAGGAATCGAATGCCTTTGTAAACTTCCAAGTAATCTTATATGAATATGTATGTGTAATAGCAATTTTGAAACCAATTAACTGGTATCAATAAAGTGTTTCAAATAAAAGTTTTTCAAACTCTCAATTGTTGATGTGAGAAGCGAAGGATCGAACGCCTTTGTGTACTCCCTAGTTGTCTCATGTTGTAATTTGCTTAAGTGTTTTATTGCCTCCAACTTGTTGATGTAAGTTGCGAAGGATCGAACGCCTTTGTGTACTCCCTAGCAGTCTTACTATGAACATTGTTGTTGAAGCAAAACTTTGTGTTTTTCAATTGAAAAATCTTGTTCACAATAGACTCTCTAGTTTTCCGAAAATATCACAATAAAAATTTTACTCATTTTGATTTCATAACCATTTTTTGCTCCACCTTTCTATGGAAAACATTTTGATCTATTTTTGCATAGATTAAGGGGGAGTTTGTGATTTCAAAAACTTCAAAAAATTCAAATGTGTTTCAAACATTTTCATACACGTTTGATGTTTTTTCCAATGATCTTCAATCAAAAGAAGTTCAGTGGATAGTTTGCACATGAGCGATTAAGTTTTTCTCAAAATTTACTTCATGAACTTCATCATCGCCGTTAAGTTCTAACCCCTGGAGTATTCACTTCTTTAATTAGATAGTGAGGGTATTTTGAGTGATGATGTTTTCGTGCAAATAGGATGGAGGGAGTAAAGTCGAAAAGTGAGAGGTTAAGGTAATATGTTGTGAGAAAAAGGTTTAAAGAAATGATACCCTACCCTAAATTCTCAAATCGCCGGGTAAAACACGTTTCTATCGGATGTCATTTGTTGATATCTCGATATTGAAGAAGTCTTCATGGACCCAGTGAAGCGATGCACATTTTTACCTAACCACTCAAGGGGTTCCTAACAAATACTTGTTTCATTTCTCACGGAGATTTTCACATTTCTATTGACTCTTCATTTGGAAGATGTTGATATTGAAAAAGGACGACACTCTGCTCTGGTCCCCGACTTCATTTGATCACGTTGTGTCTAGAGCTATCTTGATTGGTCATTAATTTGATCATTATTCATTCATTTAGGACACATTCAAGTCATATCTTTGTGATATTATTGTTTATCTTTGTGATATACCCGGAACATTTGTAGTGATATTTTAATTGATATTCCACGATGATCAAATGGAAATCCTACCAATGCTAACATCTTTGCCAACGTTGAACGTAGGTCTCATAATTACATTTATGTGATTATTGAGTTAACGAGAAGTCTAAATGTGACCTCGGTTTTCTGTAAAAGTCTTTAAGGATAATAGATTGTGGTTATCCAACGCTTCGGCTGTACTAACCATGATTTATATTCTTTGAAGCGATCTAGTGGTTGAAAAGCCGCAGATCGAACTATGTTAGAGACTTGCTTTGTGCATATCTTAATGATACATAGGAAATCCGGAAAATGTTATATATTTCTATCGGTCATTTCATTAATCCTTTCGATTTTTGAAAATGCTAACGGATCATTCTTATCCGGTTTCATTTCTCATCTCACAAACACAGAAAACACCAACACCATGCTATAACGTTTGTACCAACAACTTCAACCTTAGATTTTAGTCACCCCTAGGATTCTTTAGGTTGGGCTAATGGTTTGGGTTGATGTTTTGATAGTCGATATTTCTCCATGTGTATAAATTCTAGCTTTGGATCGTGTTATTTCTTTTGACTTTCTATCAATCAATGTTTGCATAATGACATTAGTTCCCAACTTTGTCATTATGAGGGGAGAAAATATTATGATTGATATTGATTAAGGGAAGAAATAAGAATGATTGATAAGGAAAGCAAGGAGAAATGTTTGGAAAGCAAGGAGAAAAGTTTGTGTTTGGTTGTTTCAAAAAGTGTTAGGGGGAGAAAATTCTTTGTGATGTCAAAGAGAAAAGTCTTCATGATACAAAGATTTTCACAAATATTTCAGTCAATTGAGCTCAGTTTTTCGCTAAATCATAGTTGATTGAGATCTTGGCTTAAACAGGATCAAATAACTTCCAAAATGAATATTTGAGTGTCCTTGACTTAGTTGACTTGGGCTTATAAAATGACTTTGGCATAGTCTTTGCCAACTGAGCTTTTGCTTCGGAGATGAATTTGGTATTGTCTTCAAATGATAAGAATGGAATGATAGTCTATGTTCCATCAATAGTAAAGATGAAAGGATATTCTCTCGAGATGGTACAAAAGTTCAAAAATGCTTAAAACTGTTTATACTCATGAATTGAGGGGGAGCATGAATTTTTCATAAGAGACTTATCCAAACTTCATTCAAATGCTTACTCTCCAAAGTGTTCAAGTTGCTGTGACAAAGATCAAAGCTTCAAAAAAATTGAAAGATTGGTTAGAAGATTCAAGTCAATGGTGTAAAGCTTCAAAAGAGTCTTCATCAACATACTTCATTCAAGATCTTCAAGTCATACAACACTTTATCAAGAAGCTCAAGTGCATATATCAAGGGGGAGAGTACTTATTTATGAGAATTCATTCCAAGAAGATAAAGTTCACTCAAGAAGACATTAAGGTTGTTCGACTTCATTGTTATCTTTAGAAAGCATAAAAACTTGTTCGACTTCATTATCCTCTTTAAAGATCGAAGAATCAAGAAGTTGAATTTCACTTAAGAATCGAAGATTGAAGAATCAAAAGCCAAGTTTATACCTTTCGCATTTCAAAGACAACTCTGATTCATGATTCAACAATCCTCGAAGATTCAAGACACACACACACTCTCTATTCTCTGTTCAAAAAGAACATTGAGAATCAACTAATGATTTAACTTCAAGAAGTCCAAGACCAAGACTGAATCAAGTTCTACAAAGATAAGAAAGAAAGCTTTCAAGACTTGTTTCAACACACCAATTGTCTTCACCACCGGGCTCATCAAATTCATTCCTACAAGACAAGATAACACGTACTTCATTCATTACAATGTATCACTAAGGGGGAGAATGTTAGAAATTCAAAATAGGTGTATGATTACTAAGGTGGAGGGGCTAATTGTGATAATTAGCATAAATGTATAGATTAGCCTATAAATACCCCTCATAACCTTAAGAATCAAAAGCGCTGGACAACCTTGATCACACTTCATTCCTTGTAACCTTCACATTACACATTAATTCCAATCATTCAACACACCCTTTCTCTCTCAAAACACACACAAACACTGATGTGACTAATTTATACCGATTATCCACATCGTTATTGGCCATTTTACTATATTTTTTAAGTCATTTTTGTATGCATTTGGCGCGTTTATGGTGTTTGTTAGTGTTTACAGGCTCTAAACAGGATACGCGTTCATTTGGTACATTTTCGGATGATTATTGGCCCGGAAGTGCGTTATGATGTTGAGAGTTGATTTGAGTGGAAGAGACGGCAGAGTTTGGCAAGTAATCGAGATCGAAAGAAGTTGGCTCCGTACAAGTGTTCACTGCGTCGCAGTGGGGATGCACTAGCCCACTGCGCCGCAGCCAAATCCCATGGAATTTTATGGACAAACCCCCACTACGCCGCAGTGGGGATGGCTAGGAGTTGACTGCGCCGCAATCAGGTTAAGAAGAAAGGAGGTAGTGGAAACGTACTGCGCCGCAGTGATGGTTTGTTTAGCCATTGCGCCACAGTCACGAGAAGGTCAAAGTCAAGATCACCTCACTGCGTCGCAGTGAGGGAAGGCTCAACCCCACTGCGCCGCAGTGGGTGCACGGGAAAACAAAAGTTGTGTCGGTTTTGTATCAGAGGTTGAGAGGGTATAAATATAAACCCTAGGGACGAATTTCAAGGCATCAAAACTCTTTCTAGGAGCTGTTCTACAAGGTTTCTTCACCCTCCAATCAAGATAATTTCTTAGGCGGATTTGTTGAAGATTCACGGGCACCCATCTAGATCGTATCTACTTACTGTCTTGCAATTTATTTTTCATCAAACGATTGGTACATCATGTTTCTCTTCTATTTTATTTACTATTGTGGATTGATCATGAGTGGCTAAACGTTTAATCATCCACCTTGATGAAACGAGACAGATAATGTGATTGCAATATTTTTAATTCAAAAGAGTTTATTTAATTATCGTTGTTCTGAGATCTTGATGATGTTAATTCTTTTTATTAATTAATTTTGATATTGGTTGCATATAATTCTTCGTTGGTGGTACCAGTTGAATGTGTATGTGATTTTAAAGCGGTTACTTGTCTAGTTCATGGTATGATAGTGAATATCATTTTAAGAAAAGATTAATTTTGTCAACGTGATTGATATCGGTTGGTAGTACCACGTTATTGTCACATAGGTTCAATTGATAATTTGATAGTCAATAAAACTGATTGTTGGAAGAATTGTCTTAGTTTTGGTGGTACCGGCTTGGGTAATTTAACTAGCAGTTAGGTGATTCGGTATATTGTTCACGGTTGGTGGTACCACGTGAGCACCTTAATCTTGTCACGATTATCTTTAAATTCTAGAGAATTTGTTCTTAATTAAATGCAATCACATTTGAAGTCGAGGGAAGTCAAGGTGGATGACTTTTAATTATATTGTCTAAAGTTCTTTACAAATTTTTGCAATTATTTTGCAAACCAACTTTACTCTATTTGTCAAGAGGATTTTCAAAGCAACACCCGTTTTCTAAACCATTATATAAGCAACTAGTCATTTCCAATCCCTGAGAACGAACTCAAACTTATCTCTTAACTATATTACAAACGATTGGGTCCACTACCCGTGAATGCGTAGTAGTGAGTTTTTAGGTAGTTCTAGTTTATAAATTTAAAGCTCGATTTTGCACATCAAACACCAAGAACACACACTATCCAAAACCGCCATTGATGACATGAATTCGGTGTTAGAAATCGTATTATCACACCCTTAATATTTTAAAAGTTTATTTTAGCTTTATTTAGCATTTCTATTAGGCAACTAGTCTTTCTCAAACCTTTTTTTTCCAAGTCTTAAAAAGTCGAAAACACCCATACCCAATAAACATCTCTTGTCTTATTCATACTCTAACTTATACAACCACACGTCTAATGACTTCAATTGACAATCACTGACCATATATGAATAGAAAGTTATAGTCCGACGAAGCACTCAGGTGACAGTGGTTACATCATTACCCCGTTAAAAGAATTTCGTCCAGAAATTCAACTCGAACTAGTCCCATTAAATAATTGGGGGTATTTTGTTTTGAAATGATCTTCCCGTTCCCAAGTATACTCAGGCCCTCGCTTTGAATTCCATCGAACCTTGACAAGTGTATACTTGGTTTTCTTTAGTTTCTGCACCTTGCGATCCACAATCTCTAAAGGCTCTTCAACGAATTTCAACTTATCGTCAATCCGGATTTCGTCCATAGGCACATGACGATCTTCTTCAGCTAGACATTTTTGAAGATGCAACACATGAAATACGTCGTGAACTCCCTTAAGCTCTTCTGAAATTCTTAATCGATAAGCTACCTCGCCAATTCTTTCTAATATCTTGAAAGGTCCAATAAATCTTGGTCCGAGTTTTCCACTCTTGACGAATCTAACCACTCCTTTCCACGGGGAAACCTTAATAAGTACACGGTCCCCGAAACTGAATTCCAAGGGTCTACGTCTGACGTCAGCATACTTCTTTTGACGTTCACGTGCTAATCTAAGTCTGTCTTTAATCTGAATTATTTTCTCGGCAGTCTTTTCAATAAGCTCAGGCCCAACCAACTAGCTATCGCCAAAGTCAGACCATGCGACAGGTGATCTACACTTCCGTCCATACAATGCCTTGAAAGGTGCCATATTAATACTCGCGTGATAACTATTGTTGTAAGAGAATTCTATCAAATGTAGATGGTTATCCCAGTTACCACCAAAATCTAAGACACAGGCTCTCAACATGTCTTCTAAGGTCTGAATCGTACGTTCACTCCGACCATCAGTTTGAGGATGGTACGCCGTACTCATGTCTATCCTAGTCCCAAAGGCCTTTTGAAACCCTTGCCAAAATTGAGAATTAAAGCGAGTATCTCTGTCTGAGATAATCGAAACTGGTACGCCATGTTTCGATACGACTTCCTTTACATACTTCCTCACCAATTTTCTCTGTGGGGTCTTTTTCATGAATGGCCAAGAAATGAGCGGACTTTGTCAATCTATCGACGATCACCCAAATCATATCATGACCCTCCTTCGTCCTAGGTAGCTTGGTAATGAAATCCATAGTTATGTTCTCCCATTTCCATTCAGGAATTTCTGGTTGTCTGAGTAATCCCGCAGGCTTTTGATGTTCCGCTTTCACCTGTAGACATGTCAAACATCGACTTATAACTCACGCAAATCATAGTACATCTTGTCGGTGCCCTAATGTACCGAATACCTTGTATTATGTGCTTCGTTCGATATCAATGTTTGTAAATCACCAGTGGAAGGGACCCATAGTCTGTCCACGAAATACAAGCCGTCATCGTCTCTTCTATCCAAATGTTGTTCCATTCCTCGTAGTTCCTTCTTAAGAAGATCTTTATCGCCAACAACCACCAATTGTGCTTCTATGATTTCATCTCTAACACTTCTTTGCACTGTAATACTCATGACATGTACTCGTCTAGGCTTAACCCTTTCCTTACGACTTAAGGCATCGGCCACTACATTGGCTTTCCCCGGGTGATAACGAATGTCACAATCATAATCAATGAGTAACTCAAGCCATCTTCGTTGTCTCATATTCAAATCCTGTTGATTGAAAATATGTTGTAGACTCTTGTGATCCGTGTAGATTACACACTTGGTTCCGTACAAATAATGCCTCCAGCACTTTAATGCAAAAACAACTGCCCCTAATTCCAAGTCATGAGTTGTGTAACTCTTCTCATGGACTTTCAATTTTCGTGAGGCATATGCAATCACCTTGCCTCTTTGCATGAGCACACAACCTAATCTTTGACCCGATGCATCGCAGTACACTATAAAGTCATCAGACCCTTCAGGCAGACTCAAAATTGGCGCATTACATAGCTTATCTTTCAAGATTTGAAACACTGCTTCTTGTTTTTCACCCCAGATATATGGCCTATCCTTCTGGGTTAATTTCATAAGCGGCAACGCAATCTTAGAGAAATTCTCGATGAACTTTCTATAGTAGCCAGCCAGACTAAGGAATTGTCTGACTTCAGTCGGTGTCTCTGGTGTTCTCCAGTTCTTGACTGAATCAATCTTGCTAATCCTTGCTCACAACATGTCCCAAAAAATGTACCTCATCCAGCCAAAACTCACATTTAGAAAACTTTCCGTACAGCTTTTCCTTCCTCAATAAGTCCAATACCATTCTCAGATGTTCAACATGTTCTTTCTTTGTCTTTGAGTAAATCGAATGTAGTCGATAAACACAATAACAAAACTTGTCCAAATACAGTCAACACACTCTATTCATCAAGTCCATGAACATTGCCGGAGCATTAGTTACTCCAAAGGGCATCACTATAAATTTGAATCGTCTGTATCTTGTCCTAAAAGAGGTTTTTGGTATGTCGTCATGTACACGTAATTGAAGATACCCTGAACGTAAGTCAATCTTTGAGAAACACTTTTCACCTTGGAGCTCATCAAATAGATCATCAGTCCTAGGAAGGGGATAACGGTCCTTCAACGTTAGCATATTCAGCTCACGATAGTCGATACACATACAAAAGGGATCATCCTTCCCTTTGACGAATAAAACATGTACTATCCACGGCGACTGACTAGGTCTAACAAATCCCTTGTCTTGAAGTTCTTCTAGCTGTATGGCCAATTCTTGTGATTCAGTCGTCGCTAGTCTATAAGGAAATTTTGCTACTGGAGTTACGTTAAGAACAAGGCTAATACGAAAATCAAGTTTGTGAAAACGGAGGTAAGTCGGGTAAATTATCAGGTAAAACATCCTGATAGTCAAGAAAGACGGGGACATCAGTCAAGCTAACCTCATTAACAGATGCACTCATGACATAACCCTAAAAAGGCTCAGACCTCTCGCTCTGAACGTCTAGTATCTCGCCATTAGGTAAAGATGAGAAAATGGGTTATATAGGAAAATCTTTAGTGTCAATTTCTCATAGAACATGAAAAAGATAAGGAAATGGTGAAAGTTACAACCTTTTGAAACCTAATCTTCTGAATCAAAAGTTATAAGGGATTTCTAATAACTTTTGCACTACATAGTATCGTCGCATCAACCAAAGACATCCAATCTATACTAATAATAAAGTCAAAATTCCCCTTTTGAAAAGATACTAGTTCAATAAAGAAGCATAGTCACTAAGAACTAATATGCACAAACGAATGACCCAGTCTAGTCAAACTAGCTCTCAGCTAACCATTTGTTCGTCAAAATATATATATGTAAGACTCAGTTTAGTATTCAATAACGAAACAAAACTAGTCGCGACAAAACTATATCAGCTCTCGAGTCAAAGAAAAGTAACATAAAGATCATTCAGAAGAAAGTCCCTATAGCACAATCGAATCGTTACGAGTCTCTGTTGCATTTAGTACGTAAGTACGACCTCTAGAAGCTTGAATTTGATCGCCTATATTCTGAGGGGGTCGAGCAATTTGTAGCTGATTAGGATGAACTTCCACTTGAATCTGTCGTCCAACACACTGCACCAACTCATCAGTCATAGCCTCAAATCTCAATATAGTCACTTCCAGAGTAAGCGGATGAACAACAACCATAATCGACCTAACCCGAGGGATCAACCTACGAAGATACTTCTCGATGCCTTTGCTCTCGGGATTAACCAAACGTGAAGCGAGCCTTGACAACTCATTTAAACATGTAGCCGTAACCAACATGTTCAACACCAATCATCGTATGCTCCAAAAGTTCTCGATATAACCTTATCAGTGTAGTTGCCATACAGAACTTTCTCGTCAACAACTCCTAAAAATTTTACCAGGACATCGCCTTAGCCACTACTCTACCTTTGGCTCGACACTGGCCATTACACCAAGATAGCGCATCCAAGGTAAAGGAATTTGTCACATAACTCACCTTCTGACCAGGAGTACACCTACTAATGCCAATCACAGCTTCCATTAATCTAACTATTGAATAAACTCAACTGCTCCACCTTTGTCGTCATAATCTTGCACATAACAATCCTTGAAGTTTTTGTAAGTAAAACATCTGTCACCACCTCTAGGCTTTTTTAGTTCTTTTCCATTACGAATTCTCTCATCAGCGTCTGCATAGTATTCACTGGTCTCCTTGTTCACTGCCTCATAATGTGCATCCTCTGTTTCATTACAAGTTGGTCCTTCCTTCGTCGTAATTCGTGTATTTGGTGTCATTTGAGCAATGATGACTTGAATAACCGCGACAAATGTCTTCGTTCGCAGTGGCTCTCATCTTACCGTTATTCCACACACGTTAGTATATCTCTAGAACGTTAGACGCGATGAAAGGCTCGAAAATGTCAACGTCTATGTCACATGTTACACTCAGCAAGCTCTCTCGTCTTATGGTCTAAGGGATTCTATCTAGAACTTAAACTAGTCATGCAATTCATGTCAATGCAATACATATGTATATACTAATAATATATAACCTTAAATAGCAATTAAAATGTGGTCCAAATCTAACACCTACATCCGTTGCACTAGTGGTATATGTATACAGGGTATACCAGCGGCTAACCCTCCACACCCCTAGTACATCTAATGCAAGGTCGGATCACGGTACTGGTATGCTTTCTAGGTATTGGCTCGGTATGTATACAGGGTGTACCAGCAGCTAACCCTCCACCTAACCAACACCCATTAAGCAGCCCAGGGTAGCTACCATACTCTCACTACAAGTGCAATCACTGATGTCAATAACTGTCGCAAGGCATGGCAGTAATCATAGAACAGTTGATCAGGCTTTTCTATGATTATTGCTATGCGATACTAGTTAGCACCATCACTTCATCTTGGTCTATTACACATAAATAATCACAATAACACCAAAAGCACACAGTCAACAAATGATAGTCATAGTCAAAATAAACACAGGGATAATAAGTCTCAATAGGCTATGAACTCAAAAGATAAGCGACGTTAGCACGTCTAGAATGCATCTATGTTTCCTATCGTAAATGCTATACGGGGTTCTTAGGTTATAGTCTATGTTTTTCCACCTAACTCTACAACTACGTCTCTGATACCATTCTCTAACACCCCACCGTTGGCGGAAACATGAGGTGTTATTCAAGGAACAACACGACATGGAATTACATAGATACGGCTAAATGAAATAGAATATAATAAATATATTCCCAAAACATGAGTTCAAAGTCATAACAGTACTAAATAGCTTATTACAACCAAGTCTAAAAAGAAATAAACCAAGGCATGTAGCCTTAAAGTCTGATAATAATAAAGGAGCACTAATCTTCGAAGTCTAAGTCTAGCATAGCAGTCCTTATCCCTGATTAGCCTGAGTACCTGAAAAGTAAACTAAAACGTGTCAACACAAAGGTTGGTGAGTTCGTAGGTTTTATGTCAAAAGTCTAGTCGAAAAAATAAGTCTTTTGTTGATTCTTTTAAGTCTAACAGGTAATAGTTCAATATATAACGAGCAGAGTTACGCCATAATAAGTCCAAAAATCTCAAGTCTCAATGTCTCAAAGTCTAGCCTTATGATCCTGCCTTAGTCCAAAGTCTCAAGTCTCCAATACACACAAAAGCACGTCATATAAGCACGTCAATAAGCACAACAACAAAAACATAATCACACACATACAACAAGACAGAAGCACGTCAAATGGCACAAGTAACTCTATACGCACAGGCTCAATATTGAACATAAAGTAGAAATCGACAAAACTGTTTGAAAAAAAAGTATACTTTTCACCCCAAAACTTGTAATAAAAAGGGGGCTACGAAACTCACTTGAAAGGTGTTATGAAAGTATAACGAACGAGCATGACAAGCACAATCAAAGTCCACGACAATCAACACCTATCAATAATACATGGAAAGTCACAATGAAAGTCTTTTGTCTTACATCTTAGCCTACTAGAAATGCCTTTAAGTCCATATGTCTTTATTTAACTTTTAAGTTCAAACACATTATGATATCAATACAACCTCATTTGAAATCATTTTATAGTTCAAAATAAGTTTTACTCGAATTTACTGAAAACTAGACAAAACCGGAGATTTTAACCGAAAAGCTTATGAAACCGAAATGAATAAAGGGTTGAGTTCAACCTGGTTGAACTCGATCAACTAGAGCCCAAAAATGTTATTTCAAAACCATTTGATCATACGTTAACCCATTGGACCAAAACTATACTTTTTGAGAAACTAGTCAAGTTTAAGAACCGATTAAGCGTGTGTGGACACGAAAGGCCAAAGAAATCGATTATATGAGTAGGGAAGTGGTTGAACTCGACCATGATAGGTGTAGTTCGACCTGAACAGAGGTCAAAATGATTTAATCCCAAGTCTTAAAGTTCCGAGAGTTAAAACAAGTCATTTTAGGTCAAACTAGCACTACAAAATAGTTGCCATTTAGTGGCATACATTTTTAGTGGCATATATGTTATGTGCCATTATATCTAGATTTTTAATGGTACATTTTCGTGTGACACAAAAAGTGTGTATCATCAGTGGCACCAGAGCCGGCTTTATTATATATATAGGTTAGGCATGGGCCTAAGGCCCACAAAATACAAAGGACTCCATTTCTATATTTTGGGTTTAATATTTTAAATTTTAGACTTTTGTGTTATATGTTATTATTACTATATAAGACATCACACAAATAAAGTTACAACCTTCAAGGAAAAAAGGGGGAAAAAACCTAACTATATAGAAATCAAAAAATCCGAGATTTTTACTCCGATTTTCAACAACGAGTTAGTAGTTATATCTTAATTATCAGAAAGACTTTCTCCTAAAAATGGTATAGAATTTTGCTTCTTTGCGTTTTTTTTTCCACATACCAGCTTAGTATATAAGATGAACTACTTTTTTCCTGCTTTTTGTGTTTACTTTTAATATGCATATTAATCAACTAGGCCCCCAAAATTAATCTCGCTTAAGGCTCCCAAAAAGCTTAATGTAACACCCCAACTAAGGCAGAAAACTCAGGATGTAAGATAAAGCACACGTGCACATGGATGTTACATAGAAATACTAAATGTGTGCATACATTATGCATAAATAGTAAATTTCATAACCAAACAAGCATAATAGTAGCCATCTCGCACAAATTCAACCAAGCATTCAAATAAAAGTATGATAAGTTCCCACGCAGGGGAAACGGTTAGGCAAATTGCCACCAAGCATAAGTAAAATCATGCAAACTCCAATCCTAATTTCTGAAGTTTGCTAAGAGTCCCATGCTACCAATCCTATCCACGATTAGCTTGATTACCTGAAAGGAATACTTAAACGTGTCAACACAAAGGTTGGTGAGTTCGTAGGTTTGAGTGTAAACAAGTAGTATAAAAGCGTTTTATGCCATCAATAGAATTCAATTGTAAAGTAGCATGTAATGGCTAAAGATCAACTTGTACATAAGTAAGCGAGCACACACAATCCTCAACAGGACCGACTAATAGTATCAATCGAGCACACACAATCCTCAACAGGACCGGCTAATAGTATCAATCGAGCACACACAATCCTCAACAGGACCGGCTAATAGTATCAATCGAGCACACACAATCCTCAACAGGACCGGCTAATAGTATCAAGTAGTCATATAGCCATCGAGTAGTAAAAGCAGTTACGACATATATAAAAGCATAGATAGCATTCCTTTCACCCCAAAATGTAAGTAAGGAAAAGGGGGCTACGAAGACTCACAGTGATCTGCTACAAGCGTAGTTCTACAAGCACAGGGTATGAGCACAGATATAAGTAAGATATATCTATTTGAATCCAAGTATGTTTTGATGTCAACCTAATCACAAATCATTGAGCATAGATGGATACATGTATTAGCTCTTGTGATTAACTATTTACTAAGTTATCCTTGATGAACTGATGATTTGGTCCCTTGAAGATCTTTAAATGTTTTGACTCAAAAGTGTTTTACATAAACTAGACTCGAAATGAACGTCTTTGGACTCACGCATAAGTACTTATCGTAGTAATGAGTTGTATGCGCCTTTAATAATGATCTTTTGATCTTAGGAACTTGATTTTGTTGTTTATAGAGTTCGTACTTTAACGTTTAGGATAGAACATGACCTTATTGTACTCGATTAGGGTTTGCACTATAATCGTTGTTGTAGATCGATTCATGAATTAGCTTGATGTTAATAAGTAGTCTTAACGTGTCTAATTGTATGATAATGGTGTTATGAACTTGGTTTGGTGTTAGATGATCAAGTACGGTGTGTTATAGAACATGTGTATGTTGTTTTATGATTACACAAAGTCGTTCTAGGGCTTGGATGTTCAAGATCGTCCTACAGGATCGTTTTAGGGTTTCAATGGCTCCAGATCGTCCTAGCTTCCACAAGACCGTCCTAGCTGCCTCCAGATCGTCTCAGTTGCCTCAAGATCGTCTTGGTTGCTTAGCTTTCAAGATCGTTTTAGTAGTTCTAAGTTAAGATCGTTTCACAAGATTAAATCCAAGATCGTTTTAAGTTGAATGCTTTAAGATCGTTTTAGTTACTAGCTCAAGATCGTTTTAGTTACTTGCTCAAGATCGTTTTAGCAGCCAAGGTCAAGATCGTTTCACAAGACCGTCTTGGCTTCCAAATCAAGAATCAAGGGCACAAGATCGTTTCACGATCAAGTGTTTGAGCTAAACCAATCCAAAGGATCGGTTACCCATTAAGCGTACCAACAACATCACAACACTACACGAGATCGAACAAACAAACCACAAACCAAAGGAGTTGACCAGGACGATCTTGGGGACCAAGATCGTCCCATCAGGAATTGCGTCCTGAAATTCAAAATTCAAGTTACATGTCATGTTTAATGTTTTGCTTGCACACCAAGTTTACAAGCATCAAGTTGCACGTTTAGTTCTAAGTATGTAATCACACTAAAAGTAACAAGTAGTATGTTTCACATTGAGTTCCAAGTATCATATTGCATAGCAAGCATCAAGTATCAAGCTAGAAACTAAGTCCTTAAGCTTACTTACTAGGCTGTGATATTAAGTTAAGTGAATAGGTGTGGATACTTAAGCTTCATCTGATCTTCTCGTTCCCAAGTGAATTCTGGGCCTCTACGGGAGTTCCAACGAACTTTCACAATGGTATACTTATGTCTTTTGAGATTTTTGACTTCTCGTTCCAAAATTTCCACGAGTTCTTCCTTGAAGCTTAGGAACTATCTACTCGTATCTCGTTCAAAGGAACATATGTTGTTTCATCGGCTAGACACTTCTTAAGGTTCGATATGTGGAAAACATCGTGTACGTTACTCAACTCTTGAGGAAGTTTCAAACGGTAAGCTACTGCGCCAATGCGTTCTACGATCTCAAACGGTCCAACATATCTTGGAGCTAGTTTTCCTCTCTTAATGAATCTGACTACGCCTTTCCAAGGCAAAACCATAAGCATCACTCGATCACCAACCTAAAACTCTAAAGGTTTCCGTCGGTTGTTTACTTATTTCTTTTGTCTGTCTCTTGCTTTTAGAAGATTCTCCTTGATCGGAGCAACTCTTTTGGTAGTTTCGAGGATGATCTCTGGACCTATTAGTTGCATGTCTCCCACTCTGTGCCATGCAAGCGAGGATCGACATTTCCTTCCATACAAGACTTCATAAGGTGGACATCCAATACTTGCGTGATAGCTGTTATTATATGAGAATTCGACTAATGGGAGGTAAGTATCCCAACTTCCTCCGAAGTCTATGACATAAGCTCTTAGCATATCTTCTAGTGTGTGAATCGTTCTCTGACTCTGTCCGTCTGACTGCGGATGGTAGGCTGTGCTCATATCGATTCGCGTTCCCAAAGCTCGTTGTAACAATCTCCAAAATCCTGAGGTAAATCGACTATCCCTATCACTAATGATTGATACAGGGACGCCGTGTTTAGCTACAATCTCTTTAAGATACAGACGCGCATACTGCTCCATAGAATAATCTTCATGTATAGGTATGAAATGCGCTGATTTGGTCAGTTGATCTACCACCACCCATATAGCATCTTTACCACTACTTGTTCTTGGTAACTTTATGACAAAATCCATAGTAATCTTTTCCCACTTCCAACTGGGAAGCTCTGGTTGTGTTAACAGTCCTCCTAGCTTCTTATGTTCTGCCTTAACCTTCAAGCACGTTAGACACTTGCTCACATAAACCGTCACGTCGTTCTTCATTCCTGGCCACCAAAATAAATCTCGCAAGTCTTGATACATCGTATCTATCCCTGGGTGGACAGAATATCCTGCCTTGTGTGCTTCGTCCATTATCAGCTTCCTTAGTCCTCCATACAATGGTATCCACAATCGATCACAAAAGTACAGTCCTCCATCATCTCTTCGAGTGAACTGTTCTATCACACCTCCCAATCCTTCCCTGTCAACATTCTCCTTCTTGTTTGCTTCTACTTGTGCCCCAATCACCCTGTCCTTCAGACTATTGTGCACGGTAATGCTCATGGCCCTAATTCGTCTTGGTCTAACTCTCTCTTTCCTACTCAAAGCATCTGCTACTACGTCGCGCTCATTAGGATTTGTTTGTGAGACTCGGGTCGTTCACCTTGGATTTCTAGTACGTCTCCCCCACTTAAGGGAATTCTAAAGATTTTTGCGCGACATACAATCGTTGCATCTACCAGGGATAACCAATCCATCCCCACTATTACATCGAAACTACCCATTTCGAATGGGATTAGATCTATATAGTATGAATGAGTATCTAGTGTTAACACACATTTAGGCACAATTTGGTCAAGTTTAGAGATTCCATCACTAGCTATCTCTATTTCATAGCAAGCATGGGTACGAATGGGTTTCACGTTAATAGTGCACACAAAGTTAGTGGAGATAAAGCTGTAGTCAACACCCGAATCGAATAACACAGTAGCTAGATGATTGTTTAAGAGAAATGTACCCGTGACGACGTTTGGATCATTAGCAACTTCCATAGCATTCAAGGCAAAGACTCGGCCCCTGGCCTGCTGGGCTTGGTTAACTCTGGGAGGATTAGGTGCTGCAATCTGTAGGGGATTCTGATTGGCTGCGGCTGGAGCGGGTCGCCTAACAACTCTTGGGCAAGCATTGCGGTAGTGCTCAGTGCTGCCACACTCATAATAGGCTCTCTGATTAGCTGGAGGAGTTCTGAAGTTTCTTGGAGCGATATTCAGTGGTGCGGCGGGAACTCTGGCTACCCTGCAATCTCTAGCCAAATGCCCAAACTTCTGACAATTCTGACAAAATCGGCATGGCACTGCCGTGGAGTGATGATAAGTACAAGTAGCACACTGAGGAAATTGGCCAACATATGCCTTCTGTCCTGGCTCAATAGCTGCAAACACCTTTCCAACTCTGACCCTCTTATCGGTCCTGAAATCTCTCCTCTTACTAGCTTCACCAAGGTCTCTTTTCTTCTTTGCAGTCCTTGTCAGTGTTCCAGCCCTAACCAAGTCATCAGTCATAGCACTGGCTCTTCGAATAGCTTCTTCAATCGAGTAAGGAGGAATGCCAATCATTGTGTTGCAAATCTGAGGAATGAGACCATAGATGTACCTCTCAATCAACTTTTACTCAGAAGTCACCAAGTGTGGTACCAATCTAGCCAACTCTTGAAACTTGCTAGTATACTCTGCATGACCGGATCCCACCATGGTGTGGTGCCAAAACTCCTGTTCAATCTTCTGCATCTCATTCAGTGGGCAAAAGCAGTTCTTCATCATCTCTTTAAACTGATCCCATGGTGTTTCGAAAGTAGCAGTTCTTCCACGGGCTCCTAACAAAGTGTTCCACCAAGACAATGCATCATCGGTGAATGAACCTCCAGTGAATCTTACTTTCTGATGAGATGGATATTCACTTATGTCCATGACTGCTTCCAGTTTCTCCAACCATTTCATAAGCACACCATCTCCTCCTCTTCCATTGAAATCTGGTGGACCACACTTCTTAAACTCGGTGTAACTGCAACCTCTTCTCTCCACAGCATACTCATCATTCCTGGGAAACCTTCTGGGTCCAGGGTCCACATACACACCTTCCCCAACAAACTCCACTTCGGGGTCAAAGTTCTCTGGTTCTTGATTCACTTGTTGTGGTGCTACTCTTACAGGTTCAGCTTCAACTTGAGGGGCCCTTCGGTTCTGATTCGGAACAGCACTCATTGCAGCAGTCACTTGTTCGATGATAGTAGGCATTGATGCCGCCAACTGTTCAGCAATGATAGTGGCCAAATCAGGGTTCTCAACATAACCCATGCCACCTCCACGGCCAACACGACCTCTACCACGGCCTCTTCCTTGCTGACCTCCCCGACCACCTCTTGGATTGCCACGACCACCTCTAGGGTTACCACGACCGACACCATTATCTTGAACTTCGACATTCGGGTTTGCTCTTGTACGCACCATTTTCCTATATTAGGAAAAGACGGGTCCGGCGTTAGAATGAAAGATTAGTTGTTCGTGACGTCAATTACGCACTCTCAACACACTCGTGTTAGTTTTTCTAGAATCCTATACATTTATACTTTCAATATCGCATGTAACTCAAGAAATCAAGCATTATATCTGAAGGTAAACATTAACATCTATATCAATCATGCAGCACAGAGTAACATCTCAATAGCATTCCTGAAGGATGGTTCGCAAGATGAATAATATAACCATTTCAACTTAAATTTAGCTTTTTAAATCCGATTAACTTTTCACAGCCAAAGTGCGGTCCGGATCTAACACCTACATCCGTTGCACTAGCGGTGTATGTATACTGGGTGTACCAGCGGCTAACCCTCCACACCTCTAGTACATCTAATGCAAGGTCGGTTCACGGTACTGATATGCTCTCCAGGTATTGGCAAAGGTATGTATACAGGGTGTATCAGCGGCTAACCCTCCACCCGACCAACACCCATTGAGCATCCCAGGATTGCTACCACACTCTAACTATCTTAGGCACGATCCATGTTGCCATCAAGTCCATAGAAAATATACTACACGCGAAAAGTTGATCAGGCTTTTCTGTGATGATATATCGCCATACTTCCTTGCTAACAACACGTCATTTCGCTTAATATAATTACTTTAATTTAACACATCTCATAATTCGAATACCAATAGCATGAGTACACGTGGCAAGGTAGCATGGTCCTAAGTTCTGTGCATGAATGAGTACAATAGCACGAATATCGTAGATATAGATAAAATCCATAGAAATTGAATGCACACATAAATCCTATCATGCATGCTACGTGCGGTTCCTAAGTTATAGCCTAGGCAAAACCACCTAATTCACTATAACCACGGCTCTGATACCAATCTGTAACACCCCGACTAAGGCGGAAAACTCGGGATGTAAGATAAAGCACACGCGCACATGGATGTTACATAGAAATACTAAATGTGTACATACATTATGCATAAATAGTAAATTTCATAACCAAACAAGCATAATAGTAGCCATCTCGCAAAAATTCAACCAAGCATTCAAATAAAAGTACGGTAAGTTCCCACGCAGGGGAAACGGTTAGGCATATTGCCACCAAGCATAAGTAAAATCATGCAAACTCCAATCCTAATTTCTGAAGTCTACTAAGAGTCCCATGCTACCAATCCTAGCCACGATTACTTTATTACCTGAAAGGAATACTTAAACGTGTCAACACAAAGGTTGGTGAGTTCGTAGGTTTGAGTGTAAACATGTAGTATAAAAGCGTTTTATGCCATCAATAGAATTCAATTGTAAAGTAGCATGTAATGGCTAAAGATCAACTTGTACATAAGTAAGCGAGCACACACAATCCTCAACAGGACCGGCTAATAGTATCAATCGAGCACACACAATCCTTAACAGGACCGGCTAATAGTATCAATCGAGCACACGCAATCCTCAACAGGACCGGCTAATAGTATCAAGTAGTCATATAGCCATGGATTAGTAAAAGCAGTTACGGCATATATAAAAGCATAGATAGCATTCCTTTCACCCCAAAATGTAAGTAAGGAAAAGGGGGCTACGAAGACTCACAGTGATCTGCTACAAGCGTAGTTCTACAAGCACAGGGTATGAGCACAGATATAAGTAAGATATATCTATTTGAATCCAAGTATGTTTTGATGTCAACCTAATCACAAATCATTGAGCATAGATGGATACATGTATTAGCTCTTGTGATTAACTATTTACTAAGTTATCCTTGATAATGGTGTTATGAACTTGGTTTGGTGTTAGATGATCAAGTACGGTGTGTTATAGAACATGTGTATGTTGTTTTATGATTACACGAAGTCGTTCTAGGGCTTGGATGTTCAAGATCGTCCTACAGGATCGTTTTAGGGTTTCAATGGCTCCAGATCGTCCTAGCTTCCACAAGACCATCCTAGCTGCCTCCAGATCGTCTTAGTTGCCTCAAGATCGTCTTGGTTGCTTAGCTTTCAAGATCGTTTTAGTAGTTCTAAGTTAAGATCGTTTCACAAGATTAAATCCAAGATCGTTTTAAGTTGAATGCTTTAAGATCGTTTTAGTTACTAGCTCAAGATCGTTTTAGTTACTTGCTCAAGATCGTTTTAGCAGCCAAGGTCAAGATCGTTTCACAAGACCGTCTTGGCTTCCAAATCAAGAATCAAGGGCACAAGATCGTTTCACGATCAAGTGTTTGAGCTAAACCAATCCAAATGATCGGTTACCCATTAAGCGTACCAACAACATCACAACACTACACGAGATCGAACAAACAAACCACGAACCAAAGGAGCTGACCACGACGATCTTCGAGACCAAGATCGTCCCATCAGGATCGTTCTAGGGTCCTAGACAACTGAAACTAAGACTTGATCAATACACGAAGATCTAGATCGATTCCGGGACTTGTTAGAACATCAAACTTGTACATATATACATAATAACACTAACCATTAACACGTTTAACGATTTCAAGACCATCTATAACATGATTAAGGTGTGGCACCTCAAGAACAAGTTTTCCCTTATTTTCAAAAATGAGTTTTGTAGATTAAAGCATGTTATGACCCAAATTTGTTCACAAAAATGATGTTAAACACATTTAGACACAAACCCATTAACTATTAACACGTTTTTCATATCAAAATTGGACCAAATCATCAAGAACATAAGCTTGAAAAAGTACACTTTTAATTTGATCAAAAACTCAAAATTTGTTGTTGTTACCTGAAATTTGATGCTAGAAATATGTTTTGATTATCACAAGGAAGCTAAAAGTACAAGAAATTTTGGTTTAACAACCCAAAATCAAGAGATGGATTTTGTGTGTGAAAATGGTGGCTGCAAGTGTGTGTTTTAGAGAGAGAGTGAAGAAAGATGGAGAAGATGAAGAATGAGGTTTCTCTCTCTAAGGGAATCTATTTATAGTTTTTCAATATTAAATAACCTAATAAATGTAGGGACTATTTGTGAACATTTTTGGACTAGAACTTTCTTGAATACGATCATTTACGACTCGAATTCTAATATTTTGTCATAATAAATCATAAACTCGTCTTATAATTCATGATTTAAGATTGAATTGACCTTCACGTGAGTACATATCTTAAGTCTAAGGCACGTCATGAACTTAGATAAACTTTGTGAATTTTATTTACTACATATCTAAGACGGTTGTTACACTTAAGCCGGCACTGGTGGCACAAAAGACAAAATACCACTATAAGTTAGCAGAATTTATGGCACTTCTATTGTGGTATGCCATTAGATGTATTTTACCTCCACTTTTCCTTTCAAAATTTATCTAAAAAATTAGGGCGGGCTTTTCAATTTTACTTTTCCTCCCTTGTACCACTTTACCTCTATATTTCTTTGAATTTCTCCTTCTTTTTTATTGATTGATTTCTCTCCTTAAACAATTTACAATTAAAACATATGATTTCATTTTTCCATCTACTCACTTGCACTAACTATTCAGCCACCGTCCTCTCTGCCATTCTATCTACAGGTTATTGCTGACAGTTCTTGATTATATCTATATTTACATATATTTATCTCTATTAATGATCTCTTGTATATTTGTATCATATTATTTAATTTTGATTATGTTGATTATTTTAGAAATAAGTTTTTTTTCCCTAATATTGTTCCATTAATTTGATAATTTATAGAATATACATACATATATATAATTAATTTTGTATTTAGGTTTATATAATGTAAGTTTTGTATATATAGTTTACGGAGTATTATTTATTACAAACTATTTTATATTGAAAGATTATATGCTAGTGAAGAATTGATTCAAATTGTGACATTATTGAACAGAAACAAGAATATGTCTTGCCATGATGAAATCAACAAAGTTGGGCTTGAAGAGCCTCAAGAACAGACTCACAAGATTAGGATTAGTCTATCACCAAAAAATGTTAATCTCAAGAAAGGTCTTTCTATTTTTGTTATATCAATTACTTCACTTTAGTTGCAGATTTAAAGCGTTATTACATTGGAAGTGTTAGATTTGGTGATTATTTTTCATGGAGTTTTAAGGTTGTTTCTTATTGTTATTTATGATAGTGTATTAGTGTTTGCTGATTTGGTTCGTGGTGCAAAGGACAAGAAGTTGAGAGTCTTTGCCTTCTTAAACCTTTTAGAATGTTGACCAAGGTTCTTCATATCATAACCAGAAAGTCACTTGTGGTGAGGGTATTTATTTATTTTTATTTTTTTGAGCATACTATAAGTTGCTAGTTCACAATAATCCAAATATTTTCACTTAGGAATTCGGTCTTTACTTTCTTTTACAGGGATTATATTGGGACGTGAATGGGAGCAACATGATGTTCATCCGTGTTGAAGTTTTCTGATTTACCAGTTCAGTTAATTCTAATAGTTTGAAATTTTTTATGTACCTAGCTAAATCTAATGAATGTAATTATCACTTAAAAGTTTCATCCGCGAATGTCGAAAGACACTTGAATGTTAATTCCAAGTTATAATATTGCATCATTTTTTTTATATTTTGTTATGTGTCTCTATTTGTTTATTGCTGTGCATAATTATAATGAAATAACGAAATTAGTTAAAACAATTCAAGATACAATATGTTTTGCATCAACATATCACTACACAACTATGGATGTTGCATTGCTGCTGCAATCTTTTAACAAGTTTTAATGGCACTGATTATTTGCCACAAAAGTAATCTTTGTTATTGTGGCATAAAAGAAGTGCCACTATAGCTATGTAAACTTGCACTGGCACTTACAATAAATGCCACAAAAGGGCTTTAGTGGTAGCACTTGTAGTGACACTTTTTTTTGTGTCCCACCACATCTTGAGATGACTTTTAGTGGCACTTTTATTACATTTAGTGGCATTTTTGTATGCCATTAAATGACATTTTATTTGTAGTTATAGGAACCTTACGAGTCATTTAAGCGACAAAAGTCAACAGAGGGTCAACCTAAACCACCAGAGGTTGAGCTAGACCTGGCCGGGGTCGGATTCATACGTGATTTGAGCAAAAACGAATGATTTTGACGCGATTTTGTTAAAATAACAAGATCTAAGGCTAGCCAACTCATACCCATGAGTCTTGATTGCACAAAAGTGTCACAAAGCAGTACAAAAAGGGTGAAGTTAGACCGATTTCATACATCATGTGACAAGTAAAGGATATCTTCAATTTTTGTAGTTGCACAAAATCCAAATTACATGGGTGTACAATGTATCAAATCAAAGCCTTAATCAAGGTTCAATTCGTTTCTTACACACAATTGCAACCGAAATTGCACAATCAACAATCAAAGACATGATTCGCTTAGCTTTTGATAAGAACCGAAAGAGTAAACATATATATTCATATAAAAACGAATTGGAGAGATTAAGAACAGAACTTACACAAGTTTTTGATGAAGAGAATGATAATATTCACTTGTTTCTTGATCAAAGATTGAAGCCTTGATTGATTGAAAGCGTTTAGAACCGAAATCGAGAGAATGATTTAAGAAAGGATTTGAAAGACAAACTCTTTATGAAATCTGGATTTTTTGAGATGAAAACGTGTTTTTCAAAGATAACTTTAGAGAGAAATCTTATGTGTGTAAAACCTTTTTGATGGAATGAAAGGACAAACTATATATAGGCATGAATATGGTTCAATTCAACCATGGTCGAACTCAACCAGGTCTAACTCGACCAAGTCGACCTCAACCAGGTCGAACTCGACCCATATTTGTAAACTAGACTCTTTTACGAAACTGTGGCCGCTTGAATCGTCAAAAACGGAGTTACGGTTAAAAAGTTATGACCAAAACAAAATCAGTACGTTTTTCAGTTGCCGACTTGTTTAATTAATTACATATACCATTTTTTGTAGAAACAACACAATTTAAGGCATGGTAAATGATATACATTGATCCCCTTAATATTTTAAAAGTTTATTTTTAGCTTTATTTGGCATTTCTATTAGGCAACTAGTCTGCCCCAAACCTTTTATTTCCAAGTCTTAAAAAGTCGAGAACACCCATACCCAATAAACATGTCTTGTCTTATTCATACTATAACTCATACAACCACACGTCTAATGACTTAAATTGACAATCATTGACCATATACGAACAGAACATTATAGTCCGACGAAGCGCTCAGGTGACGGTTGTTACAATAGTGGTGATTAAAACGCTGTTAGAGATAGAATTGGAAAGGTTTGGTGAGCCACCGAGAACCCAAAACCTACACTGATGAATGTTTTCTCCCTAAAAGATGTGGAGGCTGCAAACGATCTTAAAGTAGTGTCCAATGTTTTCTTCCTGAATGACAACCTTGCTACTATGTTATCTGATTTAGTAGGTGATTTTCTTTTGTTTAACTTAATTTATGAACTAAATGTGAAACATAGTTACTTAAATGCTCGCTATAAGATTTAGGTTAGAAATGGTGAGTTTGCTGAACTTGAAACTTAAGCTATTTGTGAGAACTTTGTACTTGACTAGTTGCTGTAACAATTAAAATGGCTAATGGTGCCTTTATTGAACTTGATACTTGAACAATTGTTATAAAAATTTGAAGTGCAAACTGGTGAGTTATAGAACTTGATTTGTTTGGGAAAAGGATGTAGCTTGACATTAAGCGACCGCACATCTCCTATAGGTTTGTTTATTTTTGGGATGGATATCTTAAGGACATTACGGAAATGGATTGATTATCTATAGTAGACGCGACGATAGTATACAATGCTAAGATTCTTTGAACCCTTCAAAAACAAAAACAAAATGGTGATTATGTAGAAACTTAGAGCCGTAGTCTGAGTCATTTGAAACATCTTATGAGTGCAAATGATAGAACTTGCAAATATTCCAATTGCTCACGATTTCCTCCATGAACTTACTCACGACGCAAAAGAGTTATGTAACAATCCTCAATTTCCGACTAGGACAACTTAGTTATAATCATCTAGGTATCTATCCCTAGAAGTTTATTAAGAGAATTGCCTTTTGACATTTAGGGCATAGTCATAATTGCCCTCTAGTACAGTGAAATGCCTTATAAATGTCATAAACAAAAACTATAATCATTCAAGACAATCTCATACTATAATTAGTTCTAATTGAACTTCATGAAAATGTTAACGAACCAAAAATTTAATTTCAAGATGTTAAATCATAAAAATAACTATGCAAGACTCACAAGATGAGATAACAACCCAAAAATTTCTTATGGATATCCAACAATTCAAACACCAAATTAATTAAAGCACATATGAGCACAAAATATAATGACCATCTCAAAAATTTTATTTATAAATCTTATGCATACAAAAGAGTTGAATAATAATAAGTAAATATATGTATGTCTAATAAAAATGCAAGATTATAACTAAAGAGTTAAATAACAAATTTGAGACACAAAAACTATATATACATACATATATATACGACATATATATATACACATCACAAATATACATATACCTTTATGAATAGTAACATCAAATTATATATCAAATAACTCCCACACAATTAGAAACTTCATAATCTACCCATTACAAAATGACTTGTGCAAAAACCATCCACATTATGTATTTGGACTTAATCTTGAACCACACTTACAAACCACACCTCTTGCACCAATAGCCATCACTCCACCACCTCAAACACCCAATTAGCAAGCTCCCTACCCACTTTTCTCCCCCTCCATCACGTGGATATGCTCACAACACTCCAATTTTCTGCATCATTTCACACATACCACTCACACACACTTCCTCCAACCCTCTCTCAACTCTCTTTCCATTTTACTTCATATTTTCAGATTTAACAAGCAAAAATGGAGCTCAAAATCTAATCTAATCTATTGTAATAATAATCCTTCATAATAATCTATCATCTAGAATCAAGTTGGAGTTCTTGGGGCTCTTGTATATCACGAAAATTCAGCCCCAAATGCAAGCATTTTTCGGTTCATAAAAGGTTAAATCTTAAGTAAATCAACTATAATAATAAAGGGTTTTTACTTGGATTCATCAAGGGTTGTGTTGAGCAAGGAATAAGGGTTATTAATAGCATAAGGGCCACAAAATTTCTTCTCAAAATCACTTTCAAATCCGAGTTCATCAAGGGTATAAATCTTCATCTCTTAGCTTAATCTATCTTGTTTTTGTATATACTAAATAATCTTTATCAAAAACCATGTTCTTCTTTGATTTTCTTCTTCAAAATACACTTAATGAGGGCATGTTGATAGAATCTTTTCCTTCATGCTATTGCATGTCGAAATCTAGAAGGAAGATTCAAGGATTCAACAAGTTTAAGACCCAAAAGTGATGATTAATGAGAAAGCTTTCAAACTAGTTGATGAATCTCCATAAAAATTGGTTTTTGTTGATATGGATGAGACTTATTTCCTGTGATTTTTTTGAATAAACTTATTTTATGTGTTGTATGAATGATTTGTTAAAAGATTTGTTCATAAAATGGTTAGATGGTTACATGCATTCATTTTTTAGATGATTTTTGTAAGAACTATATTTTGTTGATTAAGTCTTGTAAAAATTCAGTTTAAATTGAAGAAGAATGATTTTGAATATGTTTGAAATCTGTATATTTGATGTTAAGATATACAAAAGTAAGTGATAATCTTGTTAGTGGTAATTTAGAGGCTAAAACAAGCAACCATATCCATTGGTGGGATGCATTAACCAATAAACATTCTGACAGAATTGGTATTCTGTCTTGTACCAAATTAACTGAGCATGTGAGGTCAGTTTCAAGCAAAACTTTCAAAATAAAAGTTGTAGAGGAATGAGTTAAGAATAACCACCAACTGGAATTACTCAAAAATACTGAACCAAACGAAAGATATGATTTTTCTACTGAAACTGGTCAAGACTGTTATTTTGTCCGAATATTTTATGAACTTTAACAATTTATATCTCGTAAACCAAAAGGCTCCAGGAGGTCATACTTGGTGGAAAGTAATTTCAATGTGTCTTGAACTTAAAATCAAATCATGGGATTTTTATAATAATCAGAACATTGAGAACGTTTATAAAAGTTCTGATGTCGCAAGCAGTGCCCACTCGGGACAGTTTGTGTTTGGATAATTTTTAAGGACACCAAACATTATCTAAAAATTCACCAAAAATTCACAAAAATACTAGATACAAATAAGTCGCTATGTAAAAATTATGAAGGTCCAAATAATTTGTCTTGACCCCAAAATAGTAGCCAACATTTCATAAAAATGTGAAGTAAAACAGAATTTTGAAAGAAGCTAATCATTAGTGTAATGGGCTAAAAGATGCACTAGGGAGTTAATGGGCTAGCCCGGCCCAACTAATGAACCCATAAGGAATATAAATCAGTAGGCCCACTTGGCCCAATAACCACTATGATCCATTAATCACATAACCCAAATAAGGTTAAGCCCAATAACTAAGTTAAGCCCAAGTCACTTAAAAACCCGTCACATTTTGGCCCAATTGATAATGGCCCGTAACACTTAAATGAATTTCATGAACCAAGTAATCGTAAGACAAATCGAGAAATATACGAGTTGAAGACAAGTGTAATCAAAATAAAACAAAGATGATTAAGTAAGATAGACATAAGTAATTATGTTAACCAAACTATATATTGATCTCACAAATGCTAATTCGTGCTAAAATCGGTTACACATCAAATGATGATTAATGATCATATAACCTAATATGGCATTTCTATATGATAACCTAATATATCAAGTGAAACCACAAATGAAGCCAAGTTACCGAAAATCTAACAACTTATAACTACCCATGTAATGAAAGTAACCTTTTACACCATCAATCTCTACAACCAAAACGATGCGAATGTTAGCAATATACTTGGATCCCACAATTTATAGCAACATAATGAAAGTGACATTTCTAAGTGATGGCTTAAGGTAGGAACTTATGTATATTTGTCCTCTCGTAGGGATAGGCTTGGCTTTGATATACGAATGAGGAACCTAAGGAATATATGATCAAGGAAGCTATAGATGGGAAGTACCCATTTTGGATATATGCATATAATGCGTGGCATATCAAGGTGAGTCATAGCCCCCTTTCAACTCTTTTATGTGTTTTACTTCTGGGGTGAAAAACATGATAATTAAAATTGTTATCTTTTATGAAATGATACTTTGAAAGAATGTTTATGAAATGGAATTTATGATGTATGTTCAATGTGATATATGTTATATGATGAGCTTGAGTATTGTCAAAGTTTAGTCCCCGCTACACTACTATTAACTCATTAAGGCCTGTAGTTAGAGAGTTGTGCAACTAGGATTCGTCCCCTCACTCACATCAGTGGCGACAGGTTGTTTGGCCGCCTACGTGGCCGCCTTCAACGGTGTCGGTCGTGGGGTGCTCTAATCTACTTTATATTTAGTCGTCTCCATGGCATGACTCCTTTATTATTAATTATTATACATGATTGACAGCATGTGCCTTTATATCATAATCTATCGGGGCAAGTTATTATTATCATTATTTGGACATGAAAGGGTCTTAGTAGTGGCTCAAGCATTTACTCATCAAATTATGTCTTTGGCTAAATGGGAAATTTATGTTATTCATGGATGGATATTATGTTTTGAACATACGGTTTGGGTATTGAACCCTATATGGAATCTTGGAAGTTGTTGAAATTTGTGATATTGAAATATTGAAAACCGAATGATTTTGATATGATATATGATTAATTGATATATATATATATATATATTTTTTTTTTTTCTTGTGATGATTTGACAAATGAGAACTTTGTAAGTTACCATGGATTTTCCAAGTCTTGAAATGACATTATGGTACTTGGAAAACTTGATATTTGGAGATGAGAATTCTGCCGGACATATGGTTTGGGTATGTTAATATCTAATAACCTATTTTCTAAGTGTTTAAAAATCGAATATCATCGAGATTTACTTAAAAACCTATGCACTCACCAACTACGTTTTCGTAGTTGATACTTTTTCTTCATGCTTTTCAGGAATTAGCATAAGCTTTGAGGAATTATTTGCAGTATGATTGTTTGCATTGCACTTTAGAGTCGAATATCAAACCTTGTGATGGGCAATGGAATCCGCTTTGATCATTGTAGTATACTATTCATGTGCTTGATATTTGTTTCGTGAACTTAATATCCAAGTATGGTGGACGCATTTATACTTGGAAATTGGTTCACATGCTTGTACATTTGTAATTTCTTTTTATCAAATAAAGCTATGGTGAATGTTATTTATAATCCTTGTTTTAAATACTCGACTTTCTGTACATCTCATCATTCCGCCTTAGTTGGGGTGTTACAAGTTACCCCGTCCCGATGAGTTGAATTTCATACTATCAATTTACCTAATGTGATACTTATGGCGATGATATCCTACCATCCAGTAGTTGTCGAGATTCAAGGACTGGAACCTTTAATATAAGCACCCACTGCTATGAACCCAACATGATAACGATCAAGAGACATAACCTGATGTCTAGAATAGATTGCTTATTCGACAGTCGAAGGTGATAAAATAGATCATGCATCTGAGTACCAATGGCCGAGAGCCGGCAAGAAAGATACATCACATAAGGCTTTTAGAGCACGTTGGGGTCACTTTGAGTCCTCGATTAGTTACCGAATTGACGAACAATCCTACAAGTTTCACGGACCTTAGGGATCCCGTTTGTAAGAGAAGTTATCCTTAGTTTTTGTTGACGATATCTTGACTTATTCTAAGTTGAGTTAAGAGTATAAAGTTAATCGGAGAAAGATGTTAGAGTTGCTAAGAAAAAAGGAAAGTTGAAAGAGAAGTTTCTGAGAGTGAGCCTTGACAAGAAAGAGTACATGCCTGAGGACACGTTATACATAAGAAGGGAATTCGTAATTGGAACTTTATTGAGCATGACACATAGAGTAGATAGTAAGAAGTTTGACCTCTAGAGATTTGAGTCATGAACATGACGGGGCAAAGTCGATGCACCTACATCAATTCATGAGGGTTGCAAGATGGAATGATTCGCAATGATTATCTAACAGTGAGATTGTAGTGGAACATGAAATTTTTGTATTAAATACTCTTAGCTAATATAGCTGATTTATTTCACGATTTTGCGAAAACATTGCAACAAGTTCTAGGAAGAAGTTTAGGTAAGTGTACAACACATTACTCTCGGATAGGTTGTCGATGTAAGTATACAATGCAAACACTTAAAAGCAAGTATGTCATAGAATTTATGATAGCTTGGATTTTTATAAGTGCACGTCTATGTCAATAGCAGTCTAGATTATTCGATCTTATATTGTAATATGTCTTTATAATGTAATTGTCGTTAATGGACTTTGTATTATGCATAGAATACTAAATTAAATTTAAGTATTAAATGTGTAATATATGCTAAGTGTGAATTGCGACCTCGCAATTCACAGTAGGAAATACGAGCCCGTATTTGCAGGGTCAAATACGAGGCCAATCAAGAAATACGACCTCGCATTTATGACAGGCTGGACATGGATTTGCTAGGTCGACTCGCTGAAGCCTATGTTGGGGTGTCTCCTAAAAATACCGAACACTACAGAGATTAGGTTTGAACATTTGTCGAAATATCAAGCAGGTATTGCAGGTTATAGTCGTCAAAGGTTGTTCCACTAGCCTGAAGAAGATCTGCGATGTAGCAGATAATCTAGAGGCTTTGTTGTGAATCACCAAGTTATAGAGAGGGATTCAGCACCTCTAAATAACTGGAGCAAACTATTAACAATCCGTTTCAATGGGGCTTACAATTGGTATCAGAGCCTCTTGGTTTAATACCGGAAGGTTATAGTTTGTTGGTGATAGACAACATCGGTTTAGGGTCGTTTAGATGTGATTCTTTCACGAGTTTACGACCGGAAATCTTGTTCGTGACATATTTTGGTGTTTGCAGCAGTCGAAAGTGTGTTTTTGGGCTTTAGGGTTTCGAATTCAAGAGAGTTAAAGGAGTCAGCATCGTTTGCGACCTTGCGGGCTCGTATTACCTCATCCAACTCGTATTACGACTTGGGTAGCTAATTACGACCTCACCAGCTTAATTGTGACCTCGTATTTTGTTTGCGACCTCGTGAGCTCAATTACGACCTCACCAGTTCAATTATGACCTCGAGTGTAATTGTGACCTCGTATTTCTCGTGACCTCATGAACTTTGCGACCTCATTTATTTTAAACAGTTCGTGAACTTTGCCAGCTCAGAGAAAATGACGTCTTAATTGCCTGCAAACTACCAAGCTTTGCTGAGTCAACTAATTCTGATGGATCATGAGACCGGAAAGGCCAACTCACCGCCAAAGTTGATAAGCCTAGACAAATATTTCAATTCGAAAGGTAGATTCAAATCATAATGTAGACATGTAGATGTTAGGATGTGGATTTGTATCATCAATGGTTATACTCATCCTACTGTGCCAGGTGACAAGGATGCTATAGGTTCGAGTGTTGGAAATTGGTTTTATATGATTAAATGGACGTTAATAAAAAGAAAGACTATGAGGCTGAAATTAAGGCTTTAGGATCACTCTGAATGGCTCTCCAAGGGGAATTTCTACATCTGTTTGAAAAGTATGAAACAACAAAAGGCTTATGGGATGCACTCAAAGAGCATTGTAAAGGTGACGAGGATCTCAAGAAAAGGAGGAAAGACTTGTTAAAAAAGCAGTATTAGTTCTCCAAGCTCGGGTTTTATAGGGACATTTGTGCATGCTAGCTTCGTTTGTATCTGCTCATGAAAAGCTAATTGAAGGAAAACTGACTGATCCTGAACTGGTTAGGGAGGATTACAAGCAAGCTGATCTAGATAATCTGGAAGGAATGGATATGAACTGGCAATTGGCTATGTTAACATTGAGAGTTTAGCGATTCACTGATAGAACTGGAAGGAAGGTTATTGATTGCAAAGTAGGTTTTGACAAGACTAAGGTGAAGTGTTTTAACTGTGATGGCTTTGGACATTTTGCTCATGAGTGTCAGAGGCCAAGACGGGATAACAATTCTGCTACAGGTCGTTAGAACTTCAATCAAAGTGGTTCTATTGCTGGTCAGAATTCAGGGCGTCAATATGCTAATACTGGGAATCGTAGCTTAGGGAGAAACAGATAACTCAAGAGCATTGGTGGTTCAAAATGATGGTACATATAATTGGGGTTCAACTAGTACCGATGATCAGAATTATGCATTTATGGCAGAAATTCAAGACTTTGATGGACGAATGAATGATCTTGTTGATAATTCATTCGACTATACACTGTATGCCAGCACGGATGATCATCAGAAGGTAGAAGAGGAACCTGAACCATCAGAACCAGTAAGAGCTAAAAATGAAGATGAAGCCGAGTTTGGCTTCATGGCACACCTGGAAGTTATTGAACAAAAAGAACCACTAAGGAAAACAATCGGGATTTGGTTTGTCGAAAGTAGATGTTCAAGACATATGACAGGTGACAAGAGATTGTTAACAGAATTTACTCAAGTTAAAGGATCTAAGGTCAGTTTTGCTGGTCCCAAGGGCAGTAATATTTCTGGAATTGGAAAAGCCGTCAATGGGAAGATCAAAATGGACAATGTAAACTTTGTTGAACAGTTAGAGCATAACCTGATGAGTGTCTCAAATATGCGATAAAGGGAATCCAGTTTATTTCACAGAAAGTAAGGCCCTTATCTTGAAACCTGGTTATGTCATTCCAGATGAGTGGATTTTGTTAAAGGCTCCAAGGAAGAAGGACATCTATGGCTTGGAATTGGGTGTCGTTGATTCAATGGAGCCAGTGTGTTTGTTGACTAAAGCTTCAGAGGATGAATCTTTGCTAAGGCGTAGAAGAATGGGTCATATCCATTTCAGAAAAATGAATTATACTACGAGCAATGGATTGTTTCTCGGTGTTCTAAATAAGAGATTTATGGTGGAAGATAAGTGTGTGTCGTGCCTTAAAGGAAAACAAACTAAGAAGTTGCATAAACCGAAGACCTATAATTCTCTTGCCTCTCCATTTCAATTGCTCCATATGGAAGTATTTAGACTAGTAAACGTTCGAAGCATAGGGTATATGTACTATTGTCTAGTAGTTACTGATGATTACGCCAGATTCTCGTGAGTATTCTTCTTGAAGATCAAGGATGAGACCTCCCAGATCCTTATGGAGTTCTTCGAAAGAGTTAAAAACTAGTACAACACTAGAGTGAAAAGAATCAGAAGGGATAACGGGACAGAGTTCAACAATCAGATTATGGAAGTTTATTGTCTAAGCAAGGGAATTGAGCATCAATTTAGTGCACCCTATGAGCCTCAACAGAATGGAGTAGCAGAAAGGAGAAACAGGACACTGATAGAGACCGCCAGGACTATGCTAGCTCGGTTAATTGTTCAAGGTTTTGCTCAACAGGAAGGGTTAGACTACACTGAGGTGTTTGCACCGATGGCTAGACTAGAAGCCATTCGTTTGTTTTTGGATTTTGTTTCCTTCAAGGATATTAAGGTATATCAGTTGGACGTCAAGAGTGCATTCTTATATGGTATATCAGTTATTCAAAGGTGCGGATTCCCTCTCTATAACTTGGTGATCAACAACAAAGCCCCTAGATTATCTGCTGCCTCACAGATCTTCTTCGAACTAGCGGAACAATCCTTTGACGACCAACCTTGCAATATATGTTTGATAATTCGACAAATGTTCAACCCTAATCTCTGTTAGGGTTCGGTATTTATCAGAAACTCAAGACTTGGGCTTCAGCGAGTCGACCTCGCATTTCCTGCCTAGCTCGACACAATTACGAGGTCGTAATTGATGTCCTGCCTCTTATTTGACCCTGCAAATACGAGGTTGCATTTCCTCTCTATGAATTATGAGGTCGTAATTCATACTTAGCAGAATATCATTATACATTCAATACTTAAACTTAATCTAGTACTTTATGCATAATACAAAGTCCATTAATGACAATCACATTACAAAGACATATTACAAATAAGCCCAAACAATCTAGACTTCTATTGACTTAGACGTGCACTTACAGACTCCCCCTTGGCAATAGCTTCTAGACGTTAAAATAAACGTCTTCGTCTTTGTCTTTGTCATTAATCTACTTCTTCTGTTTCTTCTTCTTGCTCTTGCTCTGCTCCCCCTTAGTATCAGTCTCATTCTCAAAATCAGAATCTGACTTTGACTCTAAAGGAGTATGAATTAACCCTAACTGCTCCTTTTCTTGATCCCCCAGAGATCCTGGATCATAATAATAATCAGCGATCTCTGCTCTAGCTCTCATATGAGCCTGTGGATCATAACTCAATCTCTTCTCTAATCTATGCATGATTAATGGATGCAAATCTGACCCTGTAGAAGTATTGGTAGTAAAATCGGTCTTGGTTGACAAACTATCCTGAGCACTAGCATCTTCAGTATCAAGAGCAACAACACTAGATTGCTCTACCAAACCCTTACACAATCGATCAATGTCAACATCTTCTGTAAGGTATTTGGTTTGAGGTGCCTCAAGCTCAACTAATGTGTTTATCTCTGTAATCATCAGTTCTTGAGCATGTGGAGCTTTTGAGGTTGCCTTGCCAGCAACACCAACCTGGCTAGACTCTCCTTGAGTCTCTGTTCTGAACACAGAACTCCCTCCTAGCTCTTGAGTAGCTCTAGTAGCATCAGGATCTTAATTATGATCATCATCATGCCCTGCCTTAGCTAGCTCATCACCTCTGCAACCTAAGCTATCTCTCTCAACTCTACTTTTGAGATAGTCGTCAATCAGCTTATGCACCTTTTCTTCAGCGAATGTCACACCTTTCTTGAGTGCATCTGACATCTTGACAGCCTTCTCATCTAAAGCCAAATAACTCTTGTACATCTTGGACATAACCACCTCGGCCTTACCCAACTTGTCTTCAAGAAACTTGTTCTTGTCACTAACAACCTTCATATCAGCAACCAAACCACTGACCAGGCTTCTCATCTCATTCATAGCCTTCTCATGCTGTACACTTTGCTCAGATAACTGTCTTTGTAGATTAGCAAGGCTCAATGTAGCCTCTTCAGTTGTCTGTGGCTGTGATTGTGTAGTCTCAGGAACAACCCTTGGAACATTTTGTAAACCACCACCAGCAGCAGAAGTCTTTTGTGCCTTGACAAGTCTAGTTCTTTTAATCAATGGCTGCTCTGGCACCCAATCTTCATCAGTTTCTCTCCCTCTTCTTCCTCCTTGGGCTACCGCAGAAGATCTAGGAACCATTCTGGATCTAACTCTGACGAATGTATGAGATCTGTAAGGATCCTCATCACCGTCACTGCTAGATTCATCATCAGAATGTACAGAGGGCTCTCTGTCTGCTTGAACATCAACAATAGCCTTTACTCTATCTCCAGTATCAACACCTGATCCACTAGCCTGACCAACTCCAGATTCACTATCTTCACCAACACCCGACCCGCTAGCTCAAGCTGCTTCAAAACCAACTGCAGCTCCAGCTACATAGTCATCTATGTCCTGGTTCAAGTTCACATCCACTAGATCATCATCATTGGGTTTTGGGATTGTACCTTTGCACTTGTGCAATATCACCCTCTGGATCAGTTATCTCCTCCAAAATATCATCAACAATTTCAGGATTGGCACCAGGTTGGTTTATCACATCATCTGCAACCTGTACAACAACTTCAGGCTCATTAGGCACACCACCTTCAACTACAACATCATGCAACTGCTCTGTAAGCTCAACATCCCTAGTAGTTTCACCATCTTCTAGTTGTGGGCCATCATATGCTGATATGACCCCATCAGTAGGTGCTACATAGTTGGCATTAATGATCGCACCAAATAATGCTACATCCTGAGCTTTAGGATCATTCTGGTATCTCGAGACAAACTCATCATAACCACGACGGATGATCAAGCTCACTTGCTTCACTTCTCCTACAGCTTGCAGATTTGGAAGTCGAGCATTGATAATCCTCATGACGAACCTAGGAAATATCAAAAATCTCCTCTTTCCCACGGCTGTAATTTGTTTCCTCATCTCATCGAAGAAGAATTTAGAGAAACTATAAGGCTTATTAAAAACTAAGCCAACCATCTGTGTTTGTGCTTCCTAGTTCAGCGTATCAAAACCAGACTTCTTGTTGCCCAAACTAACATTAAGCACATGAGCAAAATACCTCCACCTGCCATAGAAACCCTTCTTAAACAAGATTTCACTGGCCAGGTCACCTGCAAACCCCATCCTCCGGAAATCACCTTGAATAACTTCATGACGGAACTTGGTGAGACCTGTTGCACCACCTTCCTGTTCAACTGTACCTAATACCAATGAGATATGCAGCTGTGAACTGTATCAGCTGCCCAGCAACAGTGGTATGAAAAATATGTTCGTTTCTGGCACGAACAATGTTAGCATTTGCCCAGAAATCTCTTAGATAATCTATATAATTAACTGGCGAATAAGAAAGCGCATGATGAACTCTTGATCTTCTAAAGAAAGCGAATATCTCGTGATAATATAAACAACTAAGATTATCTAAATTGATAACAGATAATTAATTACCTAAATCGACACAAAAATTCATATGCATATAAACAACTAAGATTATCCTCTGTCATCTAGTCAAAACAAAAATTATCCCTATAATTTATGACTAATATAAGTTATCCCTGTAATTTATAAAATTTATAACATATCATAAATTATCCCTGTAAGTTATAATCAATAGTTAACTTTAATTATCTCTGTAATTAAGTTAAAATAAAAATAACCCATTTTCAAATATTTATTACGATAAACTTTTCAAAATCTGTTAAAATAACTTTAATTAACCTTATAATTAAGTTAAATATGAAAATTAACCAATTTTCAAATATTCATAAGAATAAACTTTTGAAAATATGTTAAGATAAATACGAGGTCGTATCTCTGTACGAGGTCTTATTTCGTGGTCAAAATACGGTCAACCAAAATCTAAAATACGAGGTTGTATTTTCCAATTTGGCATCGTATTGGTCCAGGTCGTAAATCGGCATCGTATTCTAGAAGTCAAACCAAGTCAAAATAAATTGACATTTGCGAGGTCGTATTTCTGGGCTAGCAAACCCCTAAATATGAGTATGTCGCACTGTTCATCTTCCCCAACGCGATTTCACGATTTACCTAACCAAAATTAGTAAAAAAATATGTCTATACGTTCATATTCAAGCGATTAACATACCCCAACCCTTAGTTTTAACCAAAAACATCAAAATCGAATGAAAACTGAAAAACCTAGTTCAAAAATTTTGAACTCTTTTTTCATGATTTTCTTGTTGCATGGTAAACTATTGGACGATTAGATTATATACCTAGATTCAGTAATTTATGAGGATGACGAATATATCATTCAAAAACACTCAATCTAATCGTATATGTCGAATCTAAAACGGGGTAGCAAAGTAGTATTTCGGGGTCGTAGTTGCTCTGAAATTGATTTTAATATGTGAGGTCGTGTTTGGGTAAATTTGATTTACATACCCACTTGACCCGAATGGGTCTGCGTCAACCCGGCCCAATCGACCAATTGCAAGGTCGTATTCTGCCTTCTTCAATTACGAGGTCGTGTTTACCTCCTGCACACATTAAACTTCAAATTTTCGTCAAAGTTTCTGAATAATTGATCAACGTTTATAATGAACTTCCTGGAAATATGAAAAATCAAAACGATGACCAAACTTGTAGCCATCAAATATTCATCTTTTCTCTGATCTTCGTCTTAAACCTGAAAAGTTAATAAACTTACCAAAATTCTTTAACTTTTCCACGATCAATCTTTCTTAAACCACTTGTAAACGAAATCACTTGTAAACGAACTTTCCCTTTAATTATGTTCAGATTCGGGAATTGAATTTTTAGACCACTTATAAACATATATGTACCACTTGTAAACACTCATAAAGTTGTAATTGTAACTGTACCATTTGCAAACTTATACATTTGCAACTGTACTTTACAATATACATAGTTATAAAATTGATTCTTCATTCTTATACCTCCATCTCAATTTTATGACTAGGAAATATAACGATGATTAATCATTATAACAACAATCATTTTATGAACTCCCCCTCAAGTTATGATTGGGATACATAACTATGACAGTTTAGCAAAGCAATTAATCATTCTCATGTATTCCCCCTCAATTCATGACTAGGATACATAAATATGATTAACTATCAGAGCACAAGTATTCATTATGAAATGAGGCAGTAAGATACTCATTTCACAATTATTTAGAAATTCTTATAATATAAAATCTCTTTATATTGTATAAATTTCAAACAATGTAACATATTGATTATAACTTCATATTCTTATGAAAAACAAATTGATAACTATATGACCTAAATAATCAATACATAAAAATATCTTTCACATATATAATTATATTTCGATATCTAAAGTTTCAAAAGAAATCTTTGAAGACTTTTCATATTTAAACATAATACTTATGTCTGAGATACATTTAACCTTTCACATTTATATATCCGTTTCTATTTCTAAGGTAATTCAAACAATATATCTATGTCTAAGGTATATAAAATATAACATTTCTATGTCTAAGGTTGCATACAATATTAACTATGTAATGCCTTTTATATTCACCTAATGTCTATGTCAAAAGTTTTTTCATAAACTTCTACACTCACATTAAGTCTATATCTAAGGTTTTACATAACTTTGTATATTCACAGTAAGTCTATGTCTAAGATTTCAAATAATCTTCTACATTCACAAACTGTCTATATCTAAAAGAAAGTACTTAACTACTTGTGAAATTCCATTATGTCTATGTCTAAGATTTTAATACTCTTCTACATTAACAAAATGTCAATGTTCACAAAGTAATCTAACATAGTTGATAATCTTTTATATTCAAATCAAGATTTCTATAGCTAAGATCTTCAACTTAAAAAGACACAACTATTAATATCTTGTTAAATCTTGTATAGCAAAAAGAATTAAAACCTGAAATCCTTAGCATTTGTCTTGAAAATTTCAGTCTTTTGCTCAGAAATCCTTCCATTAGATTGACTTCTCTGCAAAAATACTGAAAAATACTAATTTTGTGAGGTCCCTCATTCGATGGTTTAACCCACAAGTGTAGAATAACAAGTCAAGTAATCACTAGATAGGACTAGTATGAAACGTCAAGTAAGCACTAGATTGGACTAGTATTACGATAAATATAAATGCAAGAATATATATAACGTAATACGTACTTAAGCAATATAAAGATAAGCAAGTAAGTAAATGGTGAGACACGATGTAATTTTCAAGTGTATTTTATTTATTGATGTTAAATATAATACAAGGTTGTTGCGGAACAAGATATTACAAAGTAAGTATCTAAACAACCTATGAATTACAAGTGATCGAATCTTTGCTAAATAAACTCTTTGATCGAAATACTTAAAGTTGTGAAGTATGACTGTTTAGATCGAGATTATTTGAGCAAAGGCACCAAATTGCAAAAGTATGTAATTTGGACGAGGAAGTGACTTGGTATTTATAGGCAAAAAGAATAAATATAATATTCTTTTTGCCGTACAAATATGGTTACATGCATTTAAGGAAATTACTTTAATTCCTTAAAAGCATTAATTAAAGTACAAGAATAAAGTCACATGATAGTGACTTGTCTTCTAATTAACCAACCACCTTTACATGCGTGTAAGGCTTTTAACAAAAGGCAAATGGATTGTCCGGTTAAAGACATGTAAAGGCATAAAGTCAATTCCTCATAATCAGTGTTCAGACTTATAAGGTCTAGAACACTGACTAGGACTCCAGTCAGGAGATCTGGTAAGTCTTCCAGAGAGCTCCGCTATTTGTCAGACTTCTTATCTGGTAAGTCTTCCAGAGAGCTCCGCTATTTGTCAGACTTCTTTCTTCAGACTTCAGTCTTCGACTTCAGTGAGAATGTTCTTCAGTGGAAAGATCTTGACTGGAGTGAAGTCCAGTGAACGAATCTGGTGGAATCCAGATTTCTGTACAAGTAAGTTGTTCACTGGTCTTCACATAATTTCTGGACAAATCTTCAGAGGGCTCCAGTAATCACGTCTGGAGCGAGTCCTGTAAATCTGGACCTAACAAATTCCCCCTATTTATTTAGAAATTATGCAAGGATTTTCAAGCTTTTATCTATACAAGTTTGTGCTTGAAAAATCCTTGAAAAATTTGACTAAGTCTAATTTGAATTTCTGGAGAGCTACTTTATAGATCATTAGTGTTCCTAGTTTGTACATATTAATTTCAAGACTTAATCAGGATAAGTACTTGTGAAAAATAGGAATTGCAACTTATATTTACAGACATCAACTGGAGGAAAGGTACAATTTTATCAACATAAAATAAGTACAAGTACAATATCAGAGTCAGGCCTTTTTCTTTTCAGCATGCCCAGATGGCTCTTCAGTGGCCTTCCTCTTTACACCTGGAGATGAAGAAGTAGTAAGAGAAGTCCTTAAGCCCAGCTCCATCTCCATCTCCATCAATTCCTTCCTCATCCATTCCTTGCCAATCCTCTTCATAAAGTATTTAACATCCTGGGAGACATCTTTACCCCTGAATGAAAGACCAATCTCTCTTAATTCTGAACACCCAAAAGCCCCGATTGAAGTGTCTTTTCTTTCATCAGTAAAGTTCCCTTCTCTGAAGAGTTTGACATGGAACTTAGAGAAGTTGTCATGATTTTCTGCCAGATGGATCTCAGCACCCAATATTGATCGGACATCAGCTCTAAATTGTGACAAATATTCATACTTTTCTTTTGTCTGAGCCCTTTTCACCATTTCATCCACTTCCATAGACACCTTTCTCTGTTCAGCAACTTGTTGAAATTTTTCTTTATTAATCCTTTCAGTTGTGTTCAAGGGAATGAAGGTGCTAAGATCTGCATCTCTGGCAGCTTTGGATTTTCTGGCTGGTGCCTTGGGCAAACCCTTAACCTTCTTCCTATATTCATGCTCCAGAGCAGTTGCATTACTCCTTACTTGTTGCTGGAGATTTTTCAATTTTTCTCTTCTCTGGGCAATAAGATCCAGTATGCTCACACCATAAATTTTAGAATCATATACTTGTTCATCCTGAGCATACATAGATCGAATATAGACATCATCCAAGGCATCCAGACACTTCTTCAGCCAGGGATCATCCTTCATCTTTTTGTAAACTTCAATTTGTACGCCCAACCTGCCAGCGTTGTAAGAATCCAGAGTCCCATGCCTGGCCATATCTAACTGGTGAACAATCAAGTCATCTTTTAAGTTCTTCTTCAAAATTTCAATTAAGATGCACTCTTGCTCCAGTCTCTTTGCCTTGGCCTCATCAGCAGACACATATTCCTCTTCTGCTTCATCTGTTGGTTCCCCAGACACCACTTTCTTTCTCTTGAGACTTTTCATTGTGGTTGGGATGTCTGGGAACTCTTCAAACACTGGCTCACTGGCATCAGTACCAGCAGCCTCTTCCTCAACTTGTCCACTGGCTTCAATACCAGTGACATCTTCTCCAATAACCTTCTTCCAGACTTCGATCTTCTTCTTAAGATCACCAACCTTCTCTGTACCAGAATCAGAACCTTCCCCCTTGGAAGCATCTCCAAATTGAAAATGATTCCACACCTGATCCAACTTATGTCTGTCAGCAGAGTCAAATGTTCAACCAGATACTGGAGCAATGTTCACAGTTTTCCTCAACTGCATCACCTCCTTTTTAATTATTTCAAGATCCTGAGGAAAGTGGCGAGGCAACTGAGCGTCGATCATCTTCATTACTTCAGGCAACAACCCATCACGAAGATTTCTAAGGAGAGTTTCAGACACCTCCTCAGTGATTTCTTTCAACATATCTCCCCTGAACTTTCTAACAACTTCATCACTAAGGGTGCTGACCACTGAGTTTTTCTCCAGGGTTGGCCTGCTCTCCAGAGAGCTTATTCTAGTGGTCAAATTCTGAACTTCACCAGTCAGACTTGCCAAAGGTTGAGCAACTTCAGTTTGAATGGCAGTCTGAACACTTCTCACCACATCCCCCTTGATTCCCTGGACTGCAACTTGTATTGATTCAGAATTTCTATTTGTTGCCACGACAAGTTCATCCAGCTTCTCAAAGACTATCTTCTCATTCCCAGCATATATGTTCATTTCTGACTTAAGATTATTGGAAATTAGAGTTTTGAAGTCAGAAATAACCTGAGAAGAAGCCTGAAGTGATCTCTCCAAGTCCGCCACCTTATCAAAAAGGCCTTGGACCTCGGTTGAAGAAGAAGAAGAGAGACCACTGGAAGGATTGGTGATTCTGGTGATTGATGATACTGGCAACACCCTTGTGATATTTTCAGTTGGTTGGGTGACTGCTAGTGTTTCAGAATGTTGAATTTCTGGTGCGGTTGGTGAATCAAAAATTGTTGTTGTTTGTTCTGGAAGAGGTGTTGGTGTATTTTCTGGGGGTAGAGGAGGCATATCAGATAGAATTGACTGGGAGACAGAGTGGATGGTGCGATCAATTTCTTCTTCTCCCAGAAAGCTCATATTAACATCAAAGTCATTGTCTTCAGACAGTGGAGAATCAACCATATCCCAATCTGGGCCGGTTCCACATGTCTGGTCCTCTACTCGTACATTCTCCACCCCAACATTCAAATCAATCTGAGCCACCTGCTCCAGATTTTCTCCTTTAATCTGCCCAACTTGTTCCCCCTCAACCTCTTCAACTATTAGGGACCCATCAGCAGCCATGATGTCCCCACTTTTAGCAGTTGATACTGGTATGACAAGAGGTGATCCAGACCCTCTTTCTTCATCACCACTTCCTTCTACAGGTACTGGAGAAGTGGTAACTGGGGCAGTTTCCTTGATGAGATGATTCTGGAAGGGATGATACCAGAACTCCGTCTCTCCTAAGACGACGAGTTCTATTCCTTAGCCTGGTGGGATTGGGTGGAATTTCAACAATATTCTCAGCATGCTGCTGAAGATCTGGGGCTATCTGGGAAATAGGTTGCACCCTTTCAGCAATAACAGCTTCAGAAATTTCCTCATTGTTATGAGGCTCCCCAGCAACCTCCTCATCTAGTGATGATGCATTTGCCTCTTCTTGATTTCTTAATTGATATAACATCACCGATGGAATGTCGACCTCAGCAGGAGATGAGGTCAACTGGTTGAGGTCCCTCAGATATTCACATAAAGAAAAATGAGTTGTATTTACAGAGTACTCATTTTTCAAAGCCCTTCTGAATATGATGGACAGAAGTCGAATAAATGGAATGAAGGCTTTCCTGCTCTTGACCTTCAATCTGTCCACCAGATCATTAAAGAAGATCTAGGCAAAGTCCACCCCGTACCCATGCCACAAGCAGTAAGCAATCTGGAGCTGTGTCTGGTTTATCTGATCTAAACCTCCAAAACTGCCACCCAAACACTCAACAAGGTGAGTGAAGAAATATCTCCATGAATTTGTCAGCCTGCTCATATATACAGTGCCCTTCCTGAGCAGCTGACCATTCTTATTCACTATCTCTGTGTGCCCCATCAACCTGCACACTTCCCTGGTGTTGATGCAAGAGGGAATCTCAACAGGCATTTCGATCTCATCAAAATAATTCATCCTCAGGGCATCTCTGAGGGAATCAACAGTAATGGTGAAGCTTTTGGTGCCTTGTTTTAATGTGTAGTGGATGGATTCATCACTTTCCACATACACTGCTGTATACCAGAATTCACACAGATAATCGTGATACATTTTGCCCGGATTTAGGGTTAGGGCACCATAGAGTGGACTGCTTAGGAAGAAGGAATTCAACCTTCCAATGATGGATGTTGCAGAGTGATTGGTTGAAAGTTTGGCCATCCAGTTATTCATGTTTATGCGGATGGCATCGGCAGAAAGAGATATATGATTTGCCTTTTTGACATTTTCAGCAGGAGTATAATTTGCGGCTAGAAGATTTTTAGGAGATGGTTTAGGAGCCATTTTAGATATATGAAAATGAAAGTGAAGGAATTTAAGATTGAAAACAGAAATTTAATAAGAGAGATGATGATGATTGGAGAGTAAATAAAGAAGGAAATAAATGAAGAAATTTGAAGATATGGGAGTAAATGATTTTCGAGATGAAACTGAAAGTGAAGGTAAATGTGGGTATTTATAGAGGAAAGAGAAAATGGAATTCAAAATGGTAATTTTGAAAATTTTCAAAACAATTTTGATCGGTTTTGACATCAATATTTAATGTTTCCCATCACACATAAATGTATGATGGTTGACAACCCACAAAAATTATCAACTTGCACTTTTGGTCTTCCCAAGGTAACAAAACCATCATTTAAATTGAAAAAGTCATGCCACGTAAGATGAACAGTAACTGTCCAGATGAAAAAATTGTAAGGTTGGCACGCACTAGCCTCAAGTATTTTTAAAAAAATGATTTGACACATAAAGACTCATTTTAATGCATCTGGAGGTTGACAGAACACTCCAGTTTCACTGGTGGATTAGGCCAGTAGAACATGCATTAATGGTACACTGGAGGGACACTCCAGTAAGTACCCAGATTTGACCATTCTGGTAATCCTCAAACACGCACATCAACTAATATAAACAAATGAGAGGGACTCATTTACAAAGCAACTGAAGTCACCTCAAACATGCACATCAACTTATCCAGTATTAATGAGAGGGACACATTTACAAGGTACTAGAAACATTTTTCAAAAAAATTTGTCTAGTGAGAAAATAAATTAATAAATTCCCCTTGAAACTTAGATATATAAAAAAACATGTGGTCTGAGTCTTTCCCCCTGGAATGGTGATTCATAAATCTATCAGTGCAAAGATAGTATCACAAAGGTGTTCGATAGCTTTACTGGTATAGATTTATAAATCTGGAATCAAAGAACCCTGCCAGTGTTATAAAGGCGCTCATAACAAGGTTCCAGATTAAGGGTTTAACATTCCCAACTCACTGACAAGATTTTGAAAAGTTTTCTCATCCAAAGGTTTTGTAAATATGTCAGCAAGTTGTTTGTCAGTGGGAATAAAGTGGATTTCAACATCATTTTTCAATACATGATCGCGAATAAAATGATACCTGACATCATTGTGTTTCGTCTTGGAATGCATGACTGGATTGTTAGAGATAGCAATGGCACTGGTATTGTCACAAAAGATAGGATTCTTTGAATACTTAATACCATAATCAAGCAGCTGGTGCTTCATCCAGAGTATCTGAGCACAACAATTGGCTGCAGACACATATTCTGCTTTAGCAGTGGATAAAGAAACTGAAGTTTGCTTCTTACTGGTCCAGCTCACCAGTTTGCCACCAAGGAAATGACATCCACCAGTAGTGGATTTCATGTCTATCTTACAACCTGCATGATCTGAATCTAAATAACCTATTAGATCTAAGCCTGAGCCTTTGGGATACCAAAGACCCAAACTGGGAGTACCCTTAAGGTACATCAAAATGCGCTTTACAGCCGCCAGATGAGATTCTTTTGGGTTAGACTGATATCTGGCACAAAGACATGTTGTAAACATTATATCTGGTCTACTGGCAATTAAATACATTAGTGAACCAATCATGCCTCTATAGGCAGTGGTGTTCACTGGCTTCCTATCAGGGTCTGAATCTATTGTTAAAGGTGCAGAAATTGGAGTTGATTTTGAAGGTGAAGAATTCATATCGAATTTTCTTAAAATATCTCTAACATATTTTTCTTGATTAATAAAAATACCATCACTGGTTTGTTTAATCTGGAGTCCAAGAAAAAATGTTAATTCACCCATTAACCTCATTTCAAATTTTGTAGACATGATTTTTGAAAATTTCTTGCACAAAGATTAATCAGTAGAACCAAAAATAATATCATCAACATAAACTTGTACCAACAGAAGATTACCTCTTTCATGAAGAATAAATAAGGTATTGTCAATTGCACCTCTTTTGAAACCGTTTTCTGATAAGTGTTTGGTCAGAGTATCATACAAGGCTCGAGGGGCTTGTCTAAGGCCATATAGTGCCTTGTCCAGACGATATATCCAATGTGGATGTTTTTCATCAATGAAGCCTAGAGGTTGCTTAACATAAACTTCTTCTTCTAATTCTCCATTCAAAAATGCACTTTTTACATCCATCTGGTAGACCTTGAACTTATGATGAGCAGCAAAGGCTAAAAACATTTTGATGGCTTCTAACCTTGCTACTGGTGCAAATGATTCTTCAAAGTCAAGGTCTGTCTAGACGTACCTTTGTGCTACCAATCTGGCCTTATTTCTGATCACATGACCATCTTCATCAAACTTATTCCTGAAGACCCATCTGGTTCCAATTGGTTCTTTCTTGCCAACAGGAGGAGGAACCAGATTCCAAACTTTATTTCGTTCGAACTGGTGAAGCTCTTCTTGCATAGCTATCACCCAGCTTGGGTCATTCATTGCCTCGTTAATCTTCTTCGGTTCAATCAGTGATAAGAAGCTAACATATAAACATTGTTCACTGGAGGCACTTCTGGTCTGAACCCCTCTACTGGAGTCACCGATAATCTGGTTGATTGGGTGAGCTCTTGTCCATTTAGAGTATTGACTAGGATTGTTTCTTCCAACAATATGAGTGCAAGAATTCAATTGATTTTCTGGAATGGAATCTTGCCAGACAACTTCAGCCTCTTCCTCAGAATCTGTAAGATCACGATTTGCATCATGAAATTCTTCATTTAAAGGCATTTCTTGGATTACTGGCTCAAAATCAATTGAATCTGATACTGGAGGAGTAGTACGAACATCTGATCCAATAACAAGTTCAGAGGGTAGTTTGAAACTTATTGAAGGATAGAATGACGTATTACTGGAAGGTTTTTCAAATTGCACTGGTTCCAAGTCAGGATGACTGGAAACATTTTCAGATGAATCTTTATTGAAGTTGATAGGATCAGATTCACCAAAGATAATTGGACTTTCTGGGGGAGAATTAAGGGTTGGCTTTTTATTGATTGCTTCATTTGACTCATCAAATGTGACATGAATTGACTCCTGGACCTTTTCCAGTCTTTTGTTGTAGACTCTGAAGGCTTCGCGAATGGCTGAATATCCTAAGACATATCCTTCATCAGCTTTGGCATCAAATTTGCCTAACTGACTGGAGTCGTTCAGGATGTATACTGGACATCCAAAAACGTGAAAATAACCAATATTTGGTTTTCTATTTCTTAATATTTCATAGGATGTCTTCTTGTGTCTCTTCACATATACTGAGCGATTTTGAGTGTGACAAGCAGTTGCAATTGCTTAAGCCCAGTACATTTTAGGAAGACCAGATTCAGCAAGCATACTCCTGGCAGCTTCTATCAGCGTTTTGTTCTTTCTTTCTACAACTCCATTCTGCTCTGGAGTGTGTGCTGATGAGAAATTATGGGAGATGCCAGTGTCAGTACAGAATTTCTCCAGAGTTGCATTCTGGAATTCTATTCCATTATCACTTCTTAACCGACACACTTTTCGCTTGTATTTGAGTTCAATTTGCTTGATAAGAGCGATGACTTCAGCAGCAGTTTCATTCTTTGACCTAAGAAATATTACCCAACAATATCTGGAATATTCATCAACAACTACCAAGGTATATTTCTTACCAGCACGAGTCTGAACATTCACTGGACCAAAGAGGTCCATATGAAACATATGAAGAGGTTCAGATATGCTAAAATTTTGTTTTGTCTTGAAACTGGTGCGTTTCCGCTTCCCCATCTCACATCCTGGACATGGCCTTTCCTTTTTAAAGGAGAGAGAAGGTATCCCGTCTGCAAGTTGTTTTCTGGACAACTTGTTGATACTTTTGAAATTTAAATGGGATAACCTTTTATGCCATAGCCAGTTTGTGTCTTCATCAGCCTTGGTATAGAAACACTGCTCTGAAGGAGAGCTTTCCATATCCATCACGTACACATTCCCTTTTCTGGGAGCAATCAGTACTACCTTCCAATCCTTATTAAATACGATGCCTTGAGAGATGTTAAATAACACCTAGTAGCCATCATCACACAATTGGCTCACACTTATGAGGTTATATTTCAACCAAATTACATAAGCCACTCGTCTGAATTTTACTTGACCATTATTCAAAACACCGTATCCTCAGTCTTTCCAGAACCATCATTTCCAAAAGTAATGGAGGGTCCGTCTGAAACTTCGAACTCCTCCAGCAGGGTCTTACATCCGGTCATTGTCCTGCCAGCAGCGCTGTCAAGATACCAAATATATTTTTTCGATCGCCCTGCACATCCACCAGATTATTAGTTTAAAGGTTTGCGAACCCATCGACTGATGGGTTCTCTGGATCCACAAGGATGGATCTCAGCTGGTATCTGGTTGATTTTACTTTCAAAAATAGTGGGTTTCTCATTAAACACCACTAGAACTGACGGTTTTGAAACCTTTTTCTTTTTCTTGTAAACAGGTGTGCTCGATTTTTTTTTCTTGGAAAAAGGTTTAGTATTTTGTTTAGGGCCAGATGAAGTACCCTCAAAATTGTTAATTCTTGCATTACAACTTTGAACTTGACGAGCCAGTAGTTGAAACTAACTCTCTAGCCTTAACAAAATATTTTCTTCAGATGACACCATAGCCTTTCCAAATGACTGTACTTTTGGCTTAGGTGGAGGAACAACATTCTTCTTTTTCTGAACCTAGGATTCTTTAGAAGATGATTGAGGCAAAGGTTTATTCTGCTTAACCTTCTTGACTGGAGCATTCATCTGGGGAGCTCCAGTCTTAACCTCAGACAATTGAACAGGAGGAATAATACAAGTTTTGGGCGTTGTTGGTTCATCATAGATAGTGCTAGGTTTTAACACTTCAGGCAATCGGTCAACAACAGGTATTAATGCAACAGCATTGACATCCCCCCCAAGATATGCACGTTTTTGGGAGCGATACTGGTTACGTGCAGCATCATATGGTTTCTTGGTCTCAAGCCATGACTGAATAACATGTTTTTCTTTTGATAAAAGATTTTCCAGTTCTTCTTTTTCTTGGACCAGTTGTTCAGTAACCAAAACTTGTGCTTTGAAAGCGAGTTCAATATCTTGCAATTCTTTTAACTTAGATTGTAAGTTTGTCATTTCAGAAAAATCTGTTTCAAAATTATTTGACATTTCTGAACGAACAGTTTCCACAAACATTGAATCAGAGTTTAAAGCTTCAGCAATGTCCAATTTTAACTCAGGATCAGTTTCTTTGTCATAATCTATTACCTTTTTAATGACAATGTCCACCCATCTTCCAGATGTGACATCTTCTTTCACCAGATGCTCTTCATCAGCTAGAGCCATATAACAACATTCTCTTTCCTCTTCATCATTAACTGATGAGTCATCAGAGGGAACCCATTCTTCTTTAGCCACCATGCATTTATTATTATCTTTTTCTGCAGACATGAGAGCAATTTGAGCCTTAAACTTTTTGTATTTTAATTTGTAGCTATCATCAGGCTTGTTATAAGAAGTTGATGGACCAGATTGTGAGACAAACTGATTGGACTTGCACTCTTTCATGAAATAACCTTTTCTGCCACACTTAAAGCATGTCAAATTGGTCTTGTCAGTGGAAGAACTGGGTGCAGTGTGTCCAGTGGGTCTGTTAGCTCTGGCTTTGAAACGGTTAAACGTTTTAGCCATCATAGCCATCAGATCATCATTATCAGTTTCATCATAATCTGGAGAGATATTATTCATGACTCCAGAGTCCATTAATTCAGACATCATCTTCTTCATTGAAAATACATTCTCGGAAGACATTAATGCTGCACATGGTGGTTTAGTATGACTAACCACAGGGGAACTACTGGAAGCATGATTAATAGCATCTTTTTCTGCCTCAATTCTCTGGGCTTGATTCTCTTCAGTGAATCTGAAGGCTCCATACAAAGATCAAAGAGTATGGGAATGCAAGGTTTTACCTTGTCTCAAGACCACGATCATATGAGACCATTTTGAAGGAAGAATATCACAAAATTTTTCAAGAAGTATGTCCTTGTCTTTTTCTACCCCAAGCCCTCTCAACTGGTTTATGATGGACATAAATCTGGTGTAAGTACCAGTTAATGATTCATTGGATAGGGCAAAAAATGACTCGTACTTCTTATTCAAAGCCAGTTTCCTGGTAACAATAGTATCATCACCACCTTCATACTGGTTCACTACTTCATCCCACATGCTTTTGGCACTGGGATAAAGCACTAGTGTGGGAATAAGAGCTTCAGAAACGGCCCCGAGGATCATGACTTTTAAGGTAGTATCAATATTGACCAGTCTCCTTTCCTCTTCAGACCAGTGTTCCTCTCTCTTTTCCCTCCCAGATCTTGCTCCAGTTGGATCAAGAAGTGGATTGAGAGGACTTCTAGGAATATAGGGTCCTTCATTTAAAATTTTAAGCATATTCCTCTCAATACCAGTAACATGTAATAACATCCTACCTTTCCACGTGCCAAATTCATCACCATTCCAACTGAATTTGGGAACATGAGTGTTTAAGTAGTGCACATGCACGTGTGGAGAAGCAGGAATAGGAGGTGGTGGTGGTGGATTATTGTTAGCATGATCATTGGTTTGTTCTGTGAGTCCACCTAACAAGATGTACAAAATATCAAGATATAACAAGATATAAGGTTAGACAATAATAAACACAAGTTATATCAAGAAACCCGACTGGCAAGTAAATCGAAACTAGATATGACTAGTTAGAATTACGATCCAGATAATGGATAAGAATAATAAAGTACGATTGCTTGAAACTATATAAATTACTAAATATAATCAAGTATTGTGGCAATGAGTCGAGATGTATTTTTCGATGTATTTTATTTATTGCTATAAACAAAATACAAGAGTTGTTGCGGAACAAAGATAATCACACTTGTGAAAGTATCTAAACAACCCCAGAAATACAAATGATCTATGCGACAAGGAATTACTCGTAAGAATACTTAGAGTAATATCACACGTTGCAATTGCCAAAGTTCCAAGCCATTTTGCAAGTGTGAGAAGTCTTATATTCATAGGCAAACATGTCTTGATGACATGGCAATATGCCGTACAAATATGGTTGGATGCATTTATGGATTTATGGGACAAATCCATAACATGTTTGTTTAAGGTAAAGTATGTAAGTTTCTTTGATGTGACTTGACATACTTTATTCCCAACCTTTTGCTAAAACTTTCCCAATCCCAGGTTGAGAGTAATTAACCGGGTAAAGGTAGTTAAAGCTGCAAAAAGACTTTCCTTGTAATCAGTGAAAAAGTGTTGTAAGTACTTTTTCATTGAGCCTCTTAAGATTCAACTTCAGGTAAGATCTTCTCTGAGCTCTGCTTCTGAGATGATCTTCTTCTTCAGTCTTCAGTCTTTGACTTTAGTCTGAACGTCTTCAGTGTAGGTAGATTCTGAATCTGAAGTGAAGCTTCAGTGAGCTTGATTCTGAATGACTTCAGAATTCTGAACAAGCTTTCTTCACTGAACTTCAACTATTTTGAACAAATCATACTTAGTCAATTTTCGACCTAACAAATTCCCCCTATTTGTTCTAAAATAGTTCATGTATTTTAGACTTCTATCTATACAAGTTTGTAAGTCTAAAAATACAAGTTTTTGTTTAAGTTGTAAAAATATTTCTAAGGACATCTCATAGATCATGATGCCTTAAGAAAATTTTCTTGTTTGTTTTCGTACTTAAACTATTTCCTAATAATATGATGTAACTTGTAACTATATAAAAGATACTGAGATGATTGTTCAGTTACAAGTACAGAAATGAAATGGAAAATATTTACAAGTACAAAGAGATACAACTACTTCTTTGCAAGCCTTGAGCCAAAAGGTGCTTCAGTAGCCTTTCTCTTTGGAGAGTTGATCTTCCCAAATAGTCTTTCCTCCATCTCAACTTTGGCCTTCATTTTCTGTTGGATCTTCAGCATCCAGGCGCCATTCAGATGAGACTTTGGATCATCTCCTTGTGCTCAGAATACCCAAACTTATGCACCGAAACCTACTCATATTCTTCTTCAGCTCTACCTTCTCTTTTCACAGTCAGACTGAACAATTTTAGACCATCTTCCTTCAGAATTTGCACATCAAGGATCTTTGCAGGATGACACCTGTGTTTCATATAATAATCATACTGATCCTTTTCATGTTTATCCTTCACCTGAGCAACTTCTTTAGAAATAGGTATGAATGTAGAGAGGTCAGCATCTCGAGCATATTTTCTTGTTGTCCTTGGGCCAGTAAGTTTGGGCTTCTGAGGTGGCCTGCAGATTTCCTTCTCAGCCTTCAGAACACTGGACATAATTTCCTTCTTTTTGATCTCCATCTCTTTCTTCCTATTCTTTACCAGATCTTCAATAGATATCTTGAAAGTGAGATGGTCCAGCTTTTGTTCTAAGGGAGAATACTTCATCCCATATTCATATTCGGCCATTTCCACCAAGGCCTTCTGCACTCTTGCATCATGCTTAATCTTCTGATATCTTTCATTTGTGAGGCCAAGAGCTGCAGCATCTACCAGATCAATGGTACCCATTGCCAAGTGTTGGGCCCTTTCTCTTTCTTTGGTTTCTCTCCACATAATGAATTGGTTGGAGACTTGTCTTTGAAGGGCTTCCAACTTTTTCTGGTCAGCATCTAAATCTGGCAATGGATAACCATGTTCATCCACATTTTCTCCAACAACAAAACAGGAATCCTTGGTCCCCTTTTTCTTTAGTTCTTCAACCATCTTAGCTTTGCCTTTGTCTTTCCTAGCTTGTTCAGATGGTTGGGTTTCAGATTGTTTCCTCAGTTGTTCCCCCTCAGATTCAGATTGCCTCTTGGTTGCTTCTATTAATTCTTGAGAACTGGCTAGCAAACCAATTGGCACATCACTTCCCCCTTTGGGAATCTCCGCAGGCATCCTAGCATATAAATCAATGGCCTTCTGCATGCCTTGCAGAGGTTCCCAATTCTGCTGGGTAATACTGTCAGAAATACCCTTAGACATAGTGGCAAACTGAGCTCTTAATCTGAATGTAGAGTTCAGGTTCAGCTTCTCATGCTCCAGGACTTCCTTCAGCAATCCCTTTTCTTCATCAGATAAAGCACCAGAGGGAGGAGGAGTAACAACTTCAGGAGCTTTCTTGAGCAGGGCCAGGATTTCATCCAGTTGCTTTGACTGGTTCTGAACTTGTTGATCAAGAGTTGACATAGAATTCTTCATTTCATTAACAGCTTTGTCAACCTTGTCATTTATCGCTTTGGAGACTTCATAAACCATCAACCTGACCTTCTCTTCAACCTTTTCTGCCACCGACACTGAAATCTGAGAGATAAGATCTTCAGAGAATATGGATTTCAGTGTCTCAGAAACCTTTCCACCAACAGAGGCACCAAGAGACTCTTCATCAACACTAGGCTTCTTAACCAACTCACCAACTTCTTTTTCAAATGCCAAGAAAGAGTTTTGTATCATAAGTATCCAGGATTGCAGATTCGCAACAACTGAACTCTGCACATCCCTCTTGGTCAACTTGAAGGCTTCACCAATTGCCCTACTCAAACTATTACATGATGACACCAATTCATGTAACTTCCGAACCACCAAGCTCTCATTAACAGCTATTCTTGTAAATTCAGTACCCATAACAACCTGGGCACCCTTCAAATCGGCCAGAGACTTGGTGTTGGAAGCCAGAAATTTAGATAAGCCCTCAACCTAAATGAGAAGGTTTTGGACTTCAGTTTGTGACTTCTCTAGCTGAGCTTCCACGCTCAGAGGTGCAGCAGACAAAGTGGAAGCTGAAGCAACAGAGGGAGTTGTCCTGATGCTTGCCAGAGTTCTTTCCAAAATTCTTTCTGAGGGACCATCAGACTCGGTCTCAGAATCCAGTTCCTTTTCTTGATCTCCTGGCAGATCATACGTTCTCCTTGGTGGAACAACATGGATTTGAGGGTGAAGGAATTGAAGAGGTGGTTGAAAAACAGCAGATGTAACATAAGCTGGTATTGTGCCTTGGGGAAACAAAGGATGTTGATGAGAAATTGGTGGTGGTTGATAAGGTGGATCAAGATCAATAATATTTTGTTGTTGTTGTTGTTGTTGCAAAAGAGGTGGTGACAAGGGTTCTTCAACAGGATTGAGGGTTGGCTCAGAATCTGAAAGATTCTCCCTCAACAAGTCTTCATCGAACACAAAATCTTCGAGGTTTCCCTCAGGAAGCTCATCGTCCTCCCAGATATTTACAATCTGGTCAGATATGCTCTGGTCTTGATTCCCAGAATCCAAGCCAGCACCCAGTTCAGCAGCTGCTTCAGCAGGTGCATCGTTACTGGTCAGAAGTGGAACAACTTCAGACGATACCATTTGTGCCTCAGTAACCCTTGTGCTGGATCCAAGAGTCTCTTCATTGGCCGCAGACTTTGAAACCTCCATTTCTCTGGGTATCACCTGAGAAATATCAAAAGTTTGTGCATGCAAAGAGTGTAAGATTTGTGAAGTTACAGGGAGTGCATGTGCAGACTCAACTTCTAATGTGTGTTGGGCTGACACAACAATATCTTCACCATCTCCTCCTAAAGAAGTTTTGGAGATGGTTGCTTGTAGGTTTCCCATTTAACCTTCTTCTGAAACCTGTTTTGAGGTTTCAGAAGGCTGAGCTTGGGTACTAGTATCCTTGGGTTGTAAGGATGGCCTAAAAGGACGTAATTTTAATAAACCCTTTGGAGATCCTGAGGAATCTTTTGGGAGATCCTCAGGTTGGTCAGTGGAAGATGAAGGTGGCAGGGTAGAACTTGTTTTGGGTTTGAAGTTATGAGAGAAAATGAAATAAATGTTGAATGCTTGAGAGAATGAGAGAGAGAGATATGATTGGGAGTAAATGAAAAATGAAATAAATGAAAGAATGATCTTGGAAAAAGGTTTATATATTTTCAAAGGAATACAAAAGGATTTTACGTTGAAAATAAATAAAAAGGATTTTGGAATTCAAACCCAATAAATATAATGATATTTTATTGATGGTAATTTTGATCGGGTTTGAAGTCCGAAATAATTTTTGGCGATACGTCCGCATTAAATGCAACAACGGCCATGACCCCACTTTTTCAAGAGAAATTCAACCATTTTTAATGCAAAAGCAATGATCATTTTTCTTTACGGTGCAAGTGGTATGACACGTCAGCAAAAAGGTATCCTGGAACAGTAAAAATCATGTAGTTCTAAGGAAGGTTAAAGAAGTGCAATCTGAACCTTCTCATATTCTAGAAACTCTGAAGTCCTTCAGTTTCTGAATCATTTCAGACAAAATATTTTCTGAGGCAAAAATTCCCCCTCAGAAAACAAAATTTCTTTTTCTTGTAAAAAACATTTTTGTCTATTCCCCCTGAATTGCTACACAGGATTTAGCATTCCTAACTCACTGATGAGATGTTTACAGGTTTTGACATCTAAAGGTTTTGTAAACACATCAGCCAGTTGTTTATTAGTGGGAATGAAATGAATTTCAATATCACCTTTTAAAATATGATCACGAATGAAATGGTACCTGGGATCAATATGCTTGGTTTTAGAGTGCATGACAAGATTATGAGAGATTGCAATGGCACTTGTGTTATCACAGAATATTGGTGTTCTTGTGTATTTGACACCATAATCAGTTAGTTGGTTCTTCATCCATAGGATCTGAGCACAACAACTTGCTGCAGAAATGTACTCAGCCTCAGCAGTGGATAATGAAACTGCAGTCTGTTTCTTGCTCGTCCAACTAACCAATTTGCCACCAAGGAAATCACAACCACCTGTGGTACTTTTCCTATCTATCTTACAAACTGCATGATCAGAATCTAAATAGCCCATGAGATCTAGACTTGAGCCTTTGGGATACCAAAGACCTAGTCTGGGGACACCTTTCAGGTATCGAAAAATTCTTTTTACTGCATTCTGGTGTGCTTCTCTGGGATCAGATTGAAATCGTGCACAAAGACATGTTGCAAACATTATGTCTGGTCTACTTGCAGTTAAGTACATTAATGATCCCACCATACCATGATACTTTGTGGGATCGACAGGTTTTCCATTAGGATCTGAGTCCAAGGTTAATGGTGCAGAAATTGGAGTATATTTAGATGAGATTGAATCAAATTGATATTTCTTTAATAAGTCTTTGACATATTTTTCTTGATTAATAAAAATACCATCACTGGTTTGTTTTACTTGAAGACCCAGAAAACATGTCAATTCACCCATCATACTCATTTCATACTCAGAAGACATAATTTTTGAAAACTTGTCACACAATTTTTCATTTGTAGACCCAAACACAATATCATCAACATATACTTGTACAAGTAAGATATCACTTTTCTCATGCAAGATGAATAAAGTGTTATCTATAGCACCTCTACGAAAACCATTATCTAAAAGATGTCGAGTTAGAGTATCATACCAGGCTCTAGGTGCTTGTCTTAGACCATATAATGCTTTGTTCAGTCGATACACCCAGTGAGGTTTTTCTTTGCTTTCAAACCCTGGTGGTTGATACACATACACAACTTCTTCTAGCTCTCCATTCAGGAATGCACTTTTGACATCCATTTGGTAGACTTTGAACTCATGATGAGCTGCAAATGCTAAGAATATTCTGATAGCTTCAAGTCTGGCCACTGGTGCAAAAGTCTCATCAAAATCAACTCCTTCTTCTTGTGCATAACCCTTTGCAACAAGTCTGGCCTTGTTTCTGATTACATGACCATCTTCATCTACCTTGTTTCGAAAGACCCATCTTGTCCCAATTGGTTCTTTCTTCAGATTGGGGGGACATGGAACAAGCTCCCAAACATTGTTCCTTTCAAATTGGTTGAGCTCTTCTTGCATGGCTTCAACCCAACTTGGATCTTTTAAAGCCTCATCAATCTTCTTCGGTTCTATCAGTGACAAGAAGCTGACATATAAGCATTGATCGCTTGTGGCTCTTCTGGTCTGAACCCCTCTACTTGGATCGCCAATCACTTGATCAATTGGATGTGAGCGAGTCCATTTAGAGTAATGACCTGGATGAACAATGATATCAGTGCAAGAACTCCTCTGTCCTACTTCAGAAGATGGATCAAAATAAACTATTTCAGTTTCATCATCTTCATCATCTTGTAAATCACGATTTGCATCATGAAATTCTTCGTTCTGAGGTATTTCAGGGGATACTGATATCTGAGGAGTAGCACGCACATCTGATCCAATAGTCAGTTCAGTAGGTAGTTTGAATGTGACTGAGGGATAAATGGAATGTTACTTTGCTGATTTGTAGTTGGTTCTGAACTGGATTGAACAGAAACATGTTCAGGTGACTGATCAGATTTGTCATTTAGATCAGAATCACCGAAACTGAAGGGACTTTCTGAAGGTGGTTCAGAGACTGGTTTATTTAAGATTACAGAATTTGATTCATCAAAGGTAACATGAATTGACTCATCAACCTTTTCAAGTCTTTTGTTATAGACTCTAAAGGCCTTGCGAATTGTTGAATAACCTAGGAAGTAACCTTCATCAGCTTTGGCATCAAATTTGCCCAATTTGCTGGAATCATTCAGAATATATACTGGACATCCAAAAACATGAAAATATCCAATATTAGGCTTTCTATTTCTGAGTACTTCATAGGCAGTCTTCTTATGTCTTTTGACATAAATGGAACGATTCTAGGTGTAGCAAGCAGTTGCAACAGCTTCAGCCCAAAAACATTTTGGAAGACCTGATTCATTCAACATACTTCTGGCAGCTTCTATCAGCGTTCGATTCTTTCTCTCTACAACACCATTTTGCTCTGGAGTATGTGCTGAGGAGAAGTTCTGAGATATGCCAGTGTCAGTGCAGAAGGTTTCCAGAGTGGAATTTCTGAATTCAGTGCCATTGTCACTTTTGAGCTGACGTACTTTTCGCTTGTGCTTGAGTTCAATTTGTTTGATGAGGGCAATAATTTCAGCAGCAGCTTCACTTTTATTTTTGAGGAAGATTACCCAACAATATCTTGAATATTCATCAACTACAACCAGAGTGTACTTCTTTCCAGCTCTTGTCTGAACATTCACAGGACCAAAGAGATCCATATGTAACATATGAAGTGGTTCAGTGATGCTGAAATTTTGATTGGTCTTGAAAGATGCTCTTTTCTTCTTTCCCATTTCACACCTTGGACATGGCTTGTCTTTATTTGAAGACATGGCTGGTATCCCATCAGCAAGTTGTTTTCTTGACAACTTATTTATATTTTTGAAATTGAGATGGGATAACCTTTTGTGCCACAACCAGTTGGTGTCCTCATCAGCCTTTGTATAGAAACATTGTTCAGAAGTAGCACTGTTCATGTCTACTACATAAATGTTTCCTTTTCTGGGAGCAATCATTACTACCTTCCAATCTCTGTTGAATATGGTGCCTTGTGAAACATCAAATAAAACCTTAAAGCCATCATCACATAGTTGACTGACACTGATCAGGTTATATTTCAAACCATTCACATATGCAACTTTTGTGAATTTGACCTGACCGTTATTCACAACACCATATCCTTCAGTCTGTCCATGATCGTCATTACCAAAAGTTATTGAGGGCCCCTCTTGCACCCTATATTCCTCTAGCAGGGATTTGTGACCAGTCATGGTTCTGCCAGCAGCACTGTCAAGAAACCAAGTGTTCTTTTTGCGGTCACCCTGCACATACACAAAGATTAGTTCTTTTTGGGAACCCATCTTTTGATGGGTTCACTGGACTTTCCCTGAACAGCCTCAGATTTCTTTGGTATATGAGGAACAGATGGATCAAAGGGAATTTCAGTCATAATTTCAGATGACACAAAAACAGTTGGTTCAACGACTTCAGAAACCTTTTTCTTCTCAGATTTTTGCTTTTCTTGTTTAATTTTCTTTGAAAAAGGTTTTGGGTTTTGTTTGGGATTTTGGGGAGTGCTTTCAACATTTTTTAATCGTGCATTATAGCTCTGCACTTGCCTAGCCAAATTTTGAAATTGACTTTCATTCTTCTTCTTTTTCTGGTTCTTGGGAACCTGATTTGAAGACTGAGGGGAAGACTTCTTGGATTTAGCTTTCTTGTCTGAAGCACTGGTCTGACATGCTTCAGATTTGCCCTCAGGTTGTTCCTGGTTTTGATTAGTTATCACTTTTGATTTTCCAAGATCTTTAAAAATGATTTCTGGTCTCATTTCTTTGGGAAGTGCATCCAGGTCAGTTATTACTGATGCAAGATGAAGATCACCAGTGCCATAAGTGATTCTTTGATTTTCAAAAGTTTTCTTAATGGCAGCTTCAGGAAAAGGTGACTTCATCCAAGATTTAATTATTTTTTGTTCTTTTTCTAAAATGATTTTCAGCTCTTCTTTTTCCAATTCAAGTTTAGAAACCAGAGATTGATAACTTTTCAAAGCCAACTGAACATCTTTCAGTTCTTTCAATCTGGCTTGACTGGCGTTCAGTTCAGAAGAGTTTATTTCAAAAATTTTAATGCTTTATGAACGCACAGTCTCAACATATGATATGTCGGCCTCAATTCGAACTAAAAGATCCAGTTTTAATCCTTCATCCTTCTCAAAACCAAAATCACTAACCTTTTTCATGATAATATCCACCCAACGACCAGATTCCACATCAGACTTAACAACATGACTATGATCTTCACGAGCCATGAAACACATATCCCTTACTTCTTCATCATCATCTGATGACACGTCAGAATCCTCCCATTTTTCAATGTCTGACACCATACAGCTATTCTTATTGGATTCTTCTTGAGCCATCATTGCCATGTGGGCTTTCAGCTTCTTGTACTTGGCTTTGTACCCATCATCTGGCTTCTGAAAGATAGAGTGGTTAGGGGCAGTGTGTGATGAGGAAGGTTGTGATGATCTACATTCCTTTATAAAATGTCCTTTCTTTCCACATTTAAAACATTCAAGATTGGACTTATCAACAGTGTTGTTTGAGGAAAATTGTTTGCCATTTCTTTTGGGTTTAAATTTAAAACGATTAAAGGTTTTGGCAATCATAGCGACCAGATCATCATCATCATCCTCATCACATTCATGTGATGCATAATCAGAAATACCAACTTTCATTAGTTCAGCTACTATCTTCTTCACAGAGTCAGACTGATCACTCTCAGAAGATAGTAGGGCAGTATCTTGAGGTTTAGAATAATGAACCATAGCTGACTTGGTAGATGAATGATTCTTTGCATCTTGCTCAGCCACGGCTCTCTCTGCTTTGTTTTCCTCAGTGAATCTGAACGCACCATACAAAGAGGCCAAAGTGTGGATGTGAAGGGTGTTGCCTTGTCTTAACACCATGATCAAATTTTCCCATTTCGAAGGTAAAATATCACAAAATTTTTCAAGCAAAATATCTTTGTCTTTGGTGACACCAAGAGCTTTTAATTGATTGACCAAATTTGTAAACCTAAGATATGTTTCAGTTAGAGATTCATTTGGTAATGCAAAAAATGCTTCATATTTTTTATTCAAAGAAACTTTTCTGGTGGTGATAGTTTCCTTTGTTCCTTCAAACTGTGTTAGCAATTCTTCCCACATCAACTTAGAATTATGAAGTAAAACAAGAGTGGGTTTCAAACTTTCTGGGACAGCAAAGAGAATCATGTTTTGTAATTTGGAATCTAGGTCAGCCAAACGATGGTCTTCCTCTGACCAATGATCTGTCTCTTTGGGTGTTAACCTAGAGGTCCCATCTTGGTTAAAAACAATAGCTGATGCATTCATGGGAACAAAAGGACCTTCTACAAGAATGGTGGTCAAGTGTCTTTCAACTCCAGCAATGTACTTGAGCATACATGCCTTCCAAGTAATGAATGTGTCACTATTTCCATTAAATTTAGGTACCGGATTATTTGGAAAGTGAACATGAACACTGGGTTGAACTGGTGGTGGAGGTGGTGGATTTTGATTCATATTGACATTTGGGTTAGGATTCGGTTGTTCGGTTCCAGACATCTTGTAGCATCAAAACAGGTATAACAATTTAATGATTTAACTTGGGAGGCTCTGATACCAAATGTGAGTCCACCTAACAAGATGTACAAGATATCAAGATATAACAAGATATAAGGTTAGACAATAATAAACACAAGTTATATCAAGAAACCTGACTGGCAAGTAAATCGAAACTATATATGACTAGTTAGAATTAAGATCCAGATAATGGATAAGAATAATAAAGTACGATTGCTTGAAACTATATAAATTACTAAATATAATCAAGTATTGTGGCAATGAGTCGAGATATATTTTGCAATGTATTTTATTTATTGCTATAAACAAAATACAAGAGTTGTTGCGGAACAAAGATAATCACACTTGTGAAAGTATCTAAACAACCCCAGAAATACAAATGATCTATGCGACAAGGAATTACTCGTAAGAATACTTAGAGTAATATCACACGTTGCAATTGCCAAAGTTCCAAGCCATTTTGCAAGTGTGAGAAGTCTTATATTTATAGGCAAACATGTCTTGATGACATGGCAATATGCCGTACAAATATGGTTGGATGCATTTATGGATTTATGGGACAAATCTATAACATGTTCGTTTAAGGTAAAGTATGTAAGTTTCTTTGATGTGACTTGACATACTTTATTCCCAACCTTTTGCTAAAACTTTCCCAATCCCAGGTTGAGAGTAATTAACCGGGTAAAGGTAGTTAAAACTGCAAAAAGACTTTCCTTGTAATCAGTGAAAAAGTGTTGTAAGTACTTTTTCACTGAGCCTCTTAAGATTCAACTTCAGGTAAGATCTTCTCTGAGCTCTGCTTCTGAGATGATCTTCTTCTTCAGTCTTCAGTCTTTGACTTTAGTCTGAACGTCTTCAGTGTAGGTAGATTCTGAATCTGAAGTGAAGCTTCAGTGAGCTTGATTCTGAATGACTTCAGAATTCTGAAAAAGCTTTCTTCACTGAACTTCAACTATTTTGAACAAATCATACTTAGTCGATTTTCGACCTAACATGTTCAAATTCATTTATGGGTGGAGGTCCAGTGTTTAAAGGGTTTCCTTGTGTATTCTCTGGGTTGGCCATCGAGAAAATGCAGATCTAGGCAAGTATGTTAGCCTTCTGCTCTGATACCAATTGTGAGGTCCCTCACTCGATGGTTTAACCCACAAGTGTAGAATAACAAATCAAGTAATCACTAGATAGGACTAGTATGAAACGTCAAGTAAGCACTAGATTGGACTAGTATTTCGATAAATATAAATGCAAGAATATATATAACGTAATACGTACTTAAGCAATATAAAGATAAGCAAGTAAGTAAATGGTGAGACACAATGTAATTTTCAAGTGTATTTTATTTATTGATGTTAAATAAAATACAAGGTTGTTGCGTAATAAGATATTACAAAGTAAAGAATAAATATAATATTCTTTTTGCCGTACAAATATGGTTACATGCATTTAAGGAAATTACTTTAATTCCTTAAAAGCATTGATTAAAGTATAAGAATAAAGTCACATGATAGTGACTTGTCTTCTAACTAACCAACCACCTTTACATGCGTGTAAGGCTTTTAACAAAAGACAAATGGATTTTCTGGTTAAAGGCATGTAAAGGCATAAAATCAACTCCTCGTAATCAGTGTTCAAATTTGTAAGGTCTAGAACACTGACTAGGACTCTAGTCAGTAGATCTGGTAAGTCTTCCAGTGAGCTCCGCTATTTGTCAGACTTTTTTCTTCAGACTTCAGTCTTCGACTTCAGTGAGAATGTTCTTCAGTGGAAAGATCTTGACTGGAGTGAAATCCAGTGAACGAATCTGGTGGAATCCAGATTTCTGTACAAGTAAGTTGTTCACTGGTCATCACATAATTTCTGGACAAATCTTCAGAGGGCTCCTGTAATCACGTCTGGAGCGAGTCCAATAAATCTGGATCTAACAAATTTCGAGACAACAAAAATTAATTGCCATACCCGAAACATGATCCTCTGAAACTTCAGATTTGATCAGCAAACTTCAAACTCTCTGTATCGTCATAATAATCAACTAATGCACCTAGGCTTGTTGTAGTTCTCCCCCATATTAAGCATATCTCTCGTCCCTGCTCGCCTTGTGTAACCGGCATGTGATAGAGAGGTAACAATTTCCAACGATCAATCTTGAACTAGTTGACTTTTATGAAAACCAGAAACTTTGAAACTTGAAGCTCAAACTTCAGGAACATGGAACATCCTGGTTGTGGTTTGAAACAGATTCCATGAAAATACAACTTCTTATGCTCATATCTGCATATACAAGCTCAACAATACAAGCAAAGATAAAAATGATAATGTTATTCTTCAATATTTCATCACTATCTTAGCAATGACTTAATCTAGAACTACATTTTTCATTATTTTCTCCTAATTTGTTCTTCTTTACTATTATAAGTCATAGATCCATATGACCTTAACTTAGTCTAAGAATTACAAATTATCTAATCAAACCTTATCATTAAAATTTTAAGGTTTTGAAATCTTGACATTTTATTTTTTTTCTCTTTGTTCATTTGTCAACTTTTCAAAATCTAGAATTTTAAGATCTCTGTCTTACCGTTTTAAGTCATTGACCTATAGATATCTAATTTATTCGTCAAATCATCGAGAAAATAAGAATCTTAAGATCATTGTCTTATCATTCTAAGGATAACTATGGATAACCTACCCTGAGTCTTCCATTTATATCTATGGATAACCTACCCTGAGGTCTTCCATTTATATCTATGGATAACCTATCCTGAGGTCTTCCATTAAGATTAAACATGCAAATCTATGTTGATTTAACTTCAAAAAGTTACTTGATTTTAACTCAGTAAAATCATCTAACCGAAATCTAATCACTTATACTTTTGCATAAAAACATAATTTTTGCCTCTAAAATATGTTTTCATGAAACTTTGAATTTCATGTAAACTTTTGATAACATGATCATAAGAAAAATTTGATGTCTCCTAAAGTTTTTCGTCAAATCCGCATCAACAACGGATAAAAATTGACCTAAAATTTTTCGAATGCTACCAAACTTCAAATCTTCATGTTTTATCCTATTTTAAGATCCTGGTCAAAAATTACAAACCGTACGTAATACTCTTACGATTACCTTATCATACCAGCATACATCTTGGTTGAACAAAGTAACAATTATAAATACCTCTATGATTGCCTCGTCATACTAGTATTTATCTTTGTTATTTATAAAATGACTATACATCCCTGTGTATTCGTCTTTCTTGCTTTTGTGCTGAGAACTTGCTTGACAACCTACAAAATTAAACATTTGTTTGCTGTCCTGCACATCTTAACAAACAATCATCAAATCTTTTCAAAGTAATAACATACAATCTGAAGAAATGAATAATTCTGCAAGATAAAATGAATATACTTATCAGTCTTTTTATTTTACCTAAGTCATTTAAGGTCAAATAATTCACTGCTTAGCACTTTCATTCTTAGCACATACACAATCAAATTTATTTGACATATCTGTATCAAATCTTTTTGATTCAACAAAATTTCTTTTCAAAGATCAGATTCAAAACTATGAACATCTCTGTGTTCATCCTAATGAAATTTATCTTTCTAAGAATAAAACATTTATTAACTCAATATCTGTTTATTGAAATTAACAACTCTGTGTTCTTTTCCTTAAACCTATATCTTGTTAATTAATCAAACTTTCTTTTAGCTTTGATCACAACACTATCGCTTAACTACCCTACTCGTTTATTTGTTGTTCCATAAGAACGTAGTTGAGTCCTCTTGGAAACTAGATTCTATTTGACTCTGTCTCTCGTGCAATAGGAACGTTTTTTTAAACAATACAAACAAATAAAATATAAGTTACTCACTTTCAAGAAAAACATTACACACACACACATACACTGAACATATACGTATAATATGGTTACAAGAGCTAAAATACTGCATTGATTAGATCAGCTTAGCATGTTACATAAGCCCACATGAGAAATAATTCTCTTATTATTAGTTATGAACAGTAATCCAAAAACTATTACCAATATGTTTGTCCTCTTAAACACTCGTTACTTCTAGTTTCCTTTTGGTTTGTGACACTTTTGACATACCCTGGACAAGGACAGTCACCATGTAACCCGAGTAGCCTAATATGTCACTTAATCAAGTTTGCGAACTTAAGTGATCCACATTCAGATATACTCTCACAATCGACACAAGCACTAAGATTAAGACAATTGGTAACTACAGGGAGACGATCTTTAAGAATCAAGTTAGCGGTGACAGGTCGGTGATTTCTCACACGCAAAGCAACATAACTTGACTCACGTACAGAAATATACCAAACATTACATAATGCTAAGTACTTGCATATTTGTGACATCAATTAAAGCGCTTATGAAAACCCGTGACTTTCGATGAGACCCATGCAGCAAACTTTCTGACAACCTATCCCAAGTTGGAAGCTTTAGGTAGGCTAGATATACAAAAACACCCCAAGGACTTGTCTGAATCTCAAAGGCCACATTAGCTCCATAATTTTCAAAGGATTAATTAGATCTTTGCATATCTTGTCACAAACATACATCCGAAAAGCAATACACACGCATGTGTATACCCGAGACCTTCTATATAACGACTAAATATACATAAGTACAATGCTAGATCTTTCGTAAGATTTAAGGACCAGATCTACTCATTTGAAAAGCAGGCATTCTCAGTCATATATCTGGATATGTTTCCCTTAAGAACATTGTATACATTTAAGTTCAGATTATAAGGAAACCTTGGTACTTTGTGCCTACCGATACATCATATAATGGTATCTCTGAACTAATCAATTTAAAGTACAATTAAGTAGGCTTAAAAGCTAAAGTATCGTCACGTTTAATCATCTTGATGCAATGACCTTACTCTATTTATTATTTTCTATTTCTTTTCTGATTTTTTTCATTTTTATTTTGTTTTTCTGACACTATATGACACACTTAAACAACAGAAACACTGACACATTTTACAAAGTTCCTTTTGAGAGACACTGTCACTATAGATTTCTCATTTCAATCAATTGGACTAGCAACTCGAAACGAGTCCGGTCGAAAGCCTTAGTGAAGAGATCAGCTAAATTAAAGTCACTTGGCACATTTTCTAGGACTATTAAATTCTTTTCAGCACAATCACGTATAAAATGAAATCTTATGTCTATGTGCTTACTCTTAATGTGCTTAACAGGATTATTGGTAATGGATATGGTGGATTCATTATCAATTTTAATAGGAGTACAAACAAAGTTCTGACAGTAATCACGCAGTTGTTGCTGAATCCATAGAACCTGTGAACAGCATCCACCAGCTGCCATGTATTCTGCCTCGCAAGACGAGATTACAACAGAAGTCTGCTTCTTACATTGCCATGACACCAATCATCCCCCTAAGAATTGACATCCACCTGAAGTCGATTTCCTATCAAAGTTGCAGCCTCCATAGTCAGCATCTGTATAAGTCACGAACTCAAAGTCTCCCCCAATCGAATACCAAAGACCCAACACTGGTTGCCCTTTGAGGTAGCGAAGAATTCGTTTAACAGCCTTCATGTGACTTTCCCTGGGACATGACTGATAACGTGCACACAAACAAACCACAAACATGATATCTGGTCTTCATGTAGTAAGATACATCAAAGAGCCTATCATTGCCCTATAACAAGTAGGATCAACTTCTGGATCATTAAAAGAAAACATCCCAAGTTGATGGTTCTTTTGTATGGGAGTATCCATTGGCGAAGTATCTTCCATTCCAAATTGTTTCAAAATATCTTGTACATACATGGCCTGATGAATAAAGAATCCATCCTTTTTCTGTTCAACTTGCAAACCCAAAAAGAAATTCATCTCTCCCATGGCACTCATTTCAAATGTCCCTTTCATAATCTGCTCAAATTCTTTGCACATCTTTTCGTCTGATGACCCAAAAATAATATCATCAACGTAAACTTGTACAAATAGGAAATCCTTTCCCTTTCATTTTGTGAACAAGGTACTATCGATCAAACCTCTTTCAAATCCATTTTCAAGAAGATGCTTTGATAGCTTGTCATACCACGCCTTGGGAGCTTGATGTAATCCATACAGAGCCTTATTCAGTCGATAGACTCTATCAGGATGATCTGGATCTTTAAACCCTGGCGGTTGGGTAACATACACCAATTCCTGGATAGTACCATATAAGAATGCACTCTTGACATCCAATTGAAATACCTTAATGTCCTTGAAGGCAGCAAAAGCCAGAAACAGACGAATAGCTTCCAGCCTAGCAACCGGTGCAAACACCTCAGTGTAATCCAACCCTTCCTGTTGAGCAAAACCTTGAACAACTAGCCGAGCTTTATTTCGTGTCACAACTCCTTTTTCATCCTTTTTGCACCTTAGAACCCATTTGATGTCGAAAGGATACTTTCCTAATGGTAAATCAACTAACTCCCAGACCTGGAGTTTATCAAACTGAAACAATTCCTGCTGCATTGCTTCAACCCATGATGGATCTTTTAAAGCCATTTGAATATTACTTGGCTCTTCTTGAGACACAAAGCAACTGAACTTGCATTCGTCAAAAATACCCGTTTCTTTCATCTCTGCGAATAAACTAGTAAGTTTGTTTAATTGACCCCTTGTCTTAACCCTTGCACTTGGTTCACCAATAATATCCTCAATCGAATGATACTTGTTGATTCTATGTTGTGTAGCTCGGTCAACTTGAAGATCAACACCTAAATTTGAGCCTTCGATGAACATCTGCACTGGTTTCATTTGATTTTGATGAAGGTTCTGGTGACTTATTTGTATTATCAACATCCCTCCTATTGTCCTCGTTATCTTTTGATGTTCTATCAGCCGCAGATTCCGAAGTAGTAGAAGAACTGGATCTAATGTTCTTATCACGAAGGAGTACGACTTCATCCACCTCTGAATTACCTGCACCAAAAGATATAGGGCCATTAAAAGACGTAAACACATCATTATAATTAAACAAGATAGCAGACCCTTGATGTACAAGGAGATTATAGCTTGAAATCATGACATTGTAACCAACATCGACTATTTCAACCTTAATATTGTACACCCTCCTATTTGGAGATCCCGGAATGTAACCAAGAAAAATTCCCTCCTCAGCCTTTTCGGCAAATTTGGGTTGGTTACAAACTTTTAAAAAAGTGCATGGGTCTCCAAAAGGTTCCAGCCCAGTTAAATTCGGTTTTCTATTGTTTAAAAGTTCGTAAGGTGTCTTATTAAATCCTTTAACAATTAAAACCCTACTTAACACATGACAAGCCGTGTTCACTGCTTCCCCCCAAAACATAGTAGGAAGCCTTGAATCAGCTAGCATAGTTCTGGCGGTCTCTATCAATGTCCTGTTTTTCCTTTCTGCTACTCCATTCTGTTGAGGCTCATAGGGTGCACTGAATTGATGCTCAATTCCTTTGCTCAAACAATACACTTCCATAATCTGATTCTTGAACTCTGTCCCATTATCACTTCTGATTCTCTTCACTCTTGTGCTGTAAAGGTTTTCAATTCTTTCAAAGAATTCCATAAGGATCTGAGAAGTCTCATCCTTGGTCTTCAAAGAGAACACCCACGAGAATATAGAGTAATCATCAGTAACTACTTGACAGTAGTACATATACCCTATGCTTCGAACATTTACTAGTCCAAATAAATCCATATGCAACAACTGAAATGGAGAGGCAATAGAATTCTGAGTCTTCGGCTTATGTGGCTTCTTGGTTTGTTTTCCTTTAAGACAAGGCACACATTTATCTTCCACCATAAATCGCTTATTTGGAACGCCGAGAACTAATCCATTGCTTGTAATGTAGTTCATTTTTCTAAAATGGATATGACCCATTTTTCTATGCCATAGCAGAGATTCATCCAAGGAAGCTTTAGTAAGCATACATACTGGTTCCACTAAATCAGCAACACCTAATTCCAGATCATAGATGTCCTTCTTTCTTGGAGCTTTCAGCAAAATCCATTCTTCTGGAATTACGTAACCTGGTTTCAAGATCAGGGCTTCCCTTTATGTAAAATGAACTAGATTCCCTTTGTCACATATTTGAGATATACTCATCAGGTTGTGCTCCAACTGCTCGACAAAATTCACATTATCCATTGTGATCTTCCCATTGACGACCTTTCCAATGACAGAATTACTGCCGCCCTTGGGACTGGCAAAATTAAATTAAGACCCTTTAACAGGAGTAAACTAGGTTAATAGTCTCTTGTCACCAGTAATATGTCTTGAACATCCACTATCGACAAACCATATCCCTGTGGTTTTCCTTAATGATTCCTTCTGTTCAACGACTTCAAGGTGTGCCATGAAGCCTACCTCGGCTTCAGTTTCATCTTCATTTTCAGCTCTTACTAGTTTTGATGGTTTAGGTTCCTCTTCTACCTTCTGATGAATACTATCATGAATATTTAAGCTAGCACACTCCATGGAATCAAATGAATTATCATCAAGATCGTTCATTTCTTCATTAAGGTCATGAATAAATGCCATGAATGTATGATTCTGAACATTGGTACTAGTCGAACCCCAATTATATGTACCATAATTTTGAACTACCAAAGCTCTCGAGTTATCCGTTTCTCCTGAGCTTCTATTCCCAGTCATAGCATATTGACGCCCTGAATTCTGACCTGAATTTTGAACTACCAAAGATTGATAGTTTGCGGGTAATTGAGACGTCATTATCTCCGAGCTAGCAAAATTCACGAACTGTTCAAAAATAAAAGAGGTCGTAAAGAAATACGACGTCGCAATTAGTAACTCGAGGTCGTAATTGAACTAGTGAGGTCGTAATTGAGCTCACGAGGTCGCAAATGAAATACGAGGTCGCAATTGAACTGGCGATGTCGTAATTAGCTACCCAGGTCGAAATACGAGCTGGATAAGGTGATACGAGCCCGCGAGGTTGCAAACGATGCTGATCCCTTTAATTCTCTTGAAATCTAACCCTAAAAGCTAATAATAACACCTTCGACTGCTGCACTGAGGTGTTTGCACTAGACTGAGGTGTTTGCACCGATGGCTAGACTAGAAGCCATTCGTTTGTTTTTGGCTTTTGTTGCCTTCAAGGACATTAAGGTATATTAGTTGGACGTCAAGAGTGCATTCTTATATGGTACTGTCCAGGAGTTGGTGTATGTTACTCAACCGCCGGGGTAAGAAGATCCAGATTATCCTGTTAGAGTCTATCGACTGAATAAGGCGTTATATGGATTGCATCAAGCTCCTAGGGCATGGTATGACAAACTGTCGAACCATCTTCTTGAAAATGGATTTGAATGAGGATTGATCGATAGTACATTGTTTACAAAATGGAAGGGAGAGGATTTCCTAATTATACAAGTTTACGTTGATGACATTATTTTTGGGTCATCAAACGAAAAGATGTGCTAAGAGTTTGAGCAGATTATGAAAGGGACATTTGAAATGAGTGCTATGGGAGAGATGAATTTCTTTTTGGGTTTGCGAGTTGAACAGAAAAAGGATGGATTCTTCATTCATCAAACGAAGTATGCACAGGATATTTTGAAACGCTTTGGAATGGAAGATACTTCACCGATGGATACTCCCATACAAAAGAACCATCAACTTGGGATGTTTTCTCTTAATGATCCAGAAGTTGATTGTAGGACCCCTGGAACGGATCGTCAATAGCTTGCTTCAGTTATTCAGAGGTGCGGAATCCCTCTCTATAACTTGGTGATCAACAACAAAGCCCCTAGATTATCTGCTACCTCGCAGATCTTCTTCAAACTAGCAGAACAATCCTTTGACGACCAACCATGCAATATATGCTTGATAATTCGACAAATGTTCAACTTTAATCTCTGTTAGGGTTCGGTATTTATAGGAAACTCACGACTTGGGCTTCAGCGAGTCGACCTCGCATTTCCTGCATAGCTCGACACAATTAGGAGGTCGTAATTGATAACCTGCCTCGTATTTGACCCTGCAAATACGAGGTCCCATTTCCTCTCTATGAATTACGAGGTCGTAATTCATACTTAGCAGAATATCATTATACATTCACTACTTAAACATAATCTAGTATTCTATGCATAATACAAAGTCCATTAATGACAATCACAAAACAAAGACATATTACAAATAAGCCCAAACAATCTAGACTGCTATTGACATAGACGTGCACTTACATTGATACTACTCGTTATAGAGCCATGATAGGTTCTTTGATGTATCTTACGGCATCAAGACCAGACATCATGTTTGCGGTTTGTTTGTGTGCGCGTTATTAGTCTTGTCCCAGGGAAAGTCACATGAAAGCTGTTAAGTGAATTCTTCACTACCTCAAAGGGCAACAAATGCTAGGTCTTTGGTATTCGATTGGGGAAGACTTTGAGTTCGTTGGTTATACAGATGCTGACTATGGAGGCTGCAACTTTGATAGGAAATCGACTTCAGGTGGATGTCAGTTCTTAGGGGGGAGATTGGTTTCATGGAAATGTAAGAAGCAGACTTCTGTTGTAATCTCGTCATGCGAGGCGGAATACATGGCAGCTGGTGGATGTTGTTCACAGGTTCTATGGATTCAGCAAAAACTGAGTGATTACGGTCAGAATTTCCTTTGTATTCCCATAAAGATAGACAATGAATCCACTATATACATTACCAATAATCTTGTTAAGCACAGTAGGACTAAGCACACAGACATAAGGTTTCATTTTATACATGATTGTGCTGAAAAGAAATTAATAGTCCTAGAAAAGGTGTCGAGTGACTTTAATTTAGCTAATCTATTCACTAACCGAACTCGTTTTGAGTTGTTAGTCCAATTGATTGAAATGAGAAATCTATAGTGACAGTGTCTCTCAAAAGGAACTTTGTAAAATGTGTATGTGTTTGTGTTGTTCTGTATGTGTGTCATATTGTGTCAGAAAAACAAAATAAAAATCAGAAAAGAAAAAGAAAGTAATAAATAGAATAAGGTCATTGCATCAAGACGATTAGACGTGACGAGACTTTAGTTTTTAAGCCTACTTAATTGTACTTTAAATTGCTCAGTGTAGTGATACCATTATATGATGTATCGATAAGCACAAAGTACCAATGTTTCCTTATAATTTAAACTTAAAAGAAGAGAATGAAAACACAATCAAATATTATTTCAATTCATATGTGTATTTTTATGTTTATAAATAGTTTGTAAACTTAGTATTTCTCTTTTATAATTAAGTCACTTGGGTTTGTTTAAGGAGTTACAACGAATGATATATCAAGGTCATCAAAAAAGTTCTCTAAAATGAATTTATTTTTAAGGTGATCAATGAAAGTCCTAAGAATTATGTAAAACCACCACTTTAGTACCTCCGCTTGTCTCCTTTGGACGTGTCAAAACAATTGCAATCTCTCATCTCAGATTCAAACGGTGATAGGTTAAACTCTTTACTTAATCCAAAAAATTCATTTTGTATTATGCTTATTGCTTAACATGGATCTTTAACAATACGTTCACCTTAATAGTAAATACTCTCATTTCCGCAACTTCTAAAATCCATTTGTGTACATTTTCTGTCGAAACTCTCGACCTTAATTAAAGTTACAAGATCCATTTTTCATTACAGAAATTATATTCTCCTTAATAGAAATTTAAAACAAATTATTATTAATTTTAACTCAAGCATTTTTTTTTTTAAGTTTTAACTCAAGCATTTCACTCTTCTTTATTTCTTAAATTTTTCAGTCTTGATAAAACATAAATATTTTACCTTCATCGCATCTCATCCATTAATCTATCAAAAATACCCTAAATAGTTTTTATTGTACATCCATAAAATAGCTACATTAAGCCTTTTAAATTAAAAAAATTTACAATAATAAGCATCCCACCACAATCGCCACCCAGCCGTCATCAACCTCATTACCAAAATTCAAATCTAAGTTAAATGTGAAAATGGCATACGAATGTAACCACCTATGACAAAATAGTTATGTAATGTAGTAACCTACTCATGTGGCTATGTAATGTATGCACCTATGTTTTTTTTTGTTATACTATTTAAGGACCTTTTTATTTTGGTCAATCAATGTAAGGACTTATGTATTTTTTTTTGCTATACTATGTAAGGTCTGGTACATATTTTACACAGTATAACTAAAAAAACATAGGTGCATACATTAAATAGCCACCCGAGTAGATCACTACATTACATAACTATTTTGTTATAGGTCGTTACATTTGTATGTTATTATCCCAAGTTAAATTAGTAATCCCGTTAAAAAAAATTAAACTAAATTAGTAATCCCGTTAAAAAAAATTAAACTAAATTAGTAATCCCGTTAAAAAAAATTAAACTAAATTAGTAATCCAATGTAATTACTTTACCAACAAGGTGTTTGATAATCCAGGGCAAAAATGGTAATATACGAATTCAACGTCTTAACAATATTTTAAAGAAAAGTCACAAACAACCTTTAAATAATGGAAAAAAGCAGGCAGCCGATGGCTAAACCCATACCCAGTCTCCATTTCCTTTCCTTTCATACACACATCGCGTAACTAAGTCGTCAACTCAAACCCACCGTCGTCACCACCACCACCTCCGCCGTCAATCATCACTCACGATTGACCGACGATCCAATCCATCATATTTCACGATCTAAAACACGATCTACAAATGGAAAACATATTTTCAAATCTCCCACAAGACATAATCCACCAGATCTTCACCCGTCTTCCCCTCCGTCAAGTCCTCATCTGCCGTTCCGTCGCTAGAAACCTCCACACTCTCTTATCTTCCAATTCCTTCACCACCCTTTTCTCCGCCACCTCACCTTTCCCTTTACTCGCCCTCCGCCCTCCCCACCGCCACAATTCACTCTTTCCTTCCCCTTCCCTCCATCTCTTCGATCCCTCTTCTGATAACAATAATATTTGGCTTCATTTTTCATTGTCTTTCCTTCCTTTTCCTTCTCCTCATCCTATAGCTTCTTCTAATGGTATTTTATATTTATGGGCTGATTCCCCTTTTTCAGATTGTAATAAAGTGTTAATTGCTTGTAACCCGTTAACCCGAATACATAAAGTTTTGCCCCAGCTGGGTTCGGCTTGGTCGCGACACGGGTCTGTTTTGGTTGATTCGGGTTGTAATAGGGTCATTGTGTTGAATGAGTTAGCTGCACTTTGTTATTCGGGTGGGACGGATTCTTGGCTAAAGTTTTCGTCGAATTTGCCTAGTAAACCTAGGAGTCCAATTATTATAGGTGATTCGGTTCTTGCATTGTGTGATGTTGGGACGCCGTGGCGAAGTCAATGGAAACTGTTTATATGTGGTTTGAATAATTTAAAGAGTTCTCAACAATGGGTGACTCTTGAGAAGCCAGAATGGAGGGATGTTTTCGATATATTGAAACGGCCGAGGTTATTGAAGGGTTTAGGGAATGTGGTTTTAATGATTGGTGGGTTGAAATCGTCATTTTCACTTAACGCTTCATGCTCCACGATTTTGATATTGAAGTTGGATTTGTCTAGTTTTGAATGGGGTGAAGCCGGTAGAATGCCTCTTGAGATGTTCAAGTGTTTTCAAGAATCGAGTAAATTTAAGGTGTTTGGTGGTGGGAGTAGGGTTTGTTTCTCGGCTAAGAGGATCGGGAGATTGGCGTTGTGGGAATCGAATGAAATTAGTGGGAATGGTAAGGAAGAATGGAAATGGATTGATGGTGTTCCGGGCAATGGAGATGGGTTGTATCGTGGGTTCTTGTTTGATGCGAGGCTTGATTCATCGCCTTGAAGGTCTGTTTTTGTTTTATGTTTTTTGGTTTATTTCAAAGGTTTGAGGTTATTGACTTGTTGAATAATACTACTCCTTATATCATTTGTGTTTGCAGTTGTATTAGCGTCAATAGCGATGCCAATTTGCTTTGTTTGTATTACATTTTGTTCCTTTTTGATGCATAAATAGATCTAATTTGGACTTTGGATGTGAGGTTAAAGAATTATATTTAAAAAATTTGGGTTGAAATAGGGTAATTCATTCGTTTACATCAACTCCGTGTTTCATTATTCAAATCTGATTATGTTAACATTATTTTGGTTGAATTGTTTTAATTCTAATAAGTACGTTCGTGTTTTCTGATGTAGTTACATTCCTACTCTTGACATAAATGTTGTTGTTCGTTTCCTTGCTTTCACGAAACCTATATGTCTTATGATGCATAAAGTTATTTAGAAAAATTTTTGTTTCTTTGATGTGGTCTAAAAAGCGAGTTTAGCGACTTAACTGAGATTCATATGGTATGGTTAGTCAAAATGAGCTATAGCCTATAGATAGGTTGCGACTTGAATGAGAATCATATGGCTAGCCTATCTTTTACTTTGATTGTATTATTTGTAACCGCTATGTAATTTAACCCTTTTCTATCGACTCTATTTTGCTACTGTGAACACTACTTGATACTGTATGAACTTAACAATAATTATAGGTGACTAAACTGTTTTTTTTTCTTTGGCATGATATTACGTACAGAGTATAAGATATTACATTATAAAGAAATAGCCAATATGTATATTTACAATTACAATATATTAACATAACATAGTTATCATAAGAATGTGCAGACTAATTTGACCAGATTATATAATCCCTTAAAATTAGTTTATTGCTTATCTAAAAGTTAAGTAACACATATTTTTTCCGTCTCATTTTGAACATCAAAAAAAAACACACGAATAACACTCTTTATATATTCTAGAAAAATTAAGGGAATTGCAAAAAAAAAAAAAAATCAGCCCCCCAACTTTATAAATATCTGGATCCGCCACTGCATACACTAATTAATTATCAACATAAAAAATCCTATAAATATTATCATAGTTAGCAAACATAAAGAAAAAAAGGTCCTATAAATATTATCATAGTTAGCAACCATAAAGAAAAAAAAGCAGAAAAAAGGGTCGAAGAAAAATTACTATGAATTTCAATTTGGGAAAAAGGGTGGGTGGATTCATATTCCAGCGGTACATTTTAATTTTGGGCAGCGGGAACTATTCGACCAAAATTCATAAAATTTAACTTTACTATAATTTTATTTTTATTGTTTTTCCTGAACAAATATATTAATATTTCAACTTCATATGATATAACTAAATATAATATTCTAATATATTTATTTTGTGTATTATTTTTTTAATTTTTGTATAAAACTAGGCATTTTAGAGAATTAGTTAAAAAGAAAAAAGTTGTCATGTCACAACCAGTTAAAAACCATATCATATTAGTAACATTTACGTTATAATTAAACACAACCTCACAATCTCTTAAATATTACAACCCGATTGATATGATAAAATGAATCTGCCGCACACGTCTTCAAACGTGCCACAATAACTAGCACCACGACGTATCCACAACACGAGTGATTATAGTTATTCATGTCGGAACCTTGACATGGTCAAGCCACAATTGGTTGATTAGGGGGTCACAACACACGCTCTAAGTGTTGTTTTAAATCATATGTAAATGCAACACATTTTAGAAATGTTGCCAACTTTTGCAAACACTTTTGAAAAAATGTTACAGAATGCATCTAAAATGCAACATTTCTAAGAAAGTGTTAGCATAATCCATATAAAGCACTAATTTTAAAAATGTTGCATTATAAGTTATGTTGTAGAAAAAACAACACTTTTAAAAGTGTTGCTTATAAAGTGTTGTATTAGCTTCAATTTGTAGTAGTGCGGCCATTTTGAGGCATGCCAGTATTTGAAATAATTGTTCCCATAAGAGAAGAAGTATTTCCTTGACGCATATATTGTTGTCTTGTTGATTTAATTTTGATTACTCAAGCGGAGGCTTTTGATCAAATTATGTAAACAGGTTTCTAGCGTGTACAAATTCATGTATTCTTCCTGAAACAAAAATAAAAAAATGAAAGACAGTTATATTCTTTTTCAGAAAAAAAATAACTTATTTGAATAACAATGAAGGGTCTCCAAGTATTCGAGTATAAACCGGCCTGAGCAAAGTTAGACAAATTGGTAAACTAATGTAAAACCTTGATGGTTGCAGTTTTAAACATGCCTTCCTCTAAAGCATATGTCCATCATCTTTTGTGAATCAGAGTATTTAGTCGCCTCGTTAAGGAGTCATAATTGCAAAAGTCTATGTAAAAGTTGTAAAGGTTTAAACATCAAAATATAAAATATAAAGTTAGTGAAGAATCGATGATAGAATTCTCACCAAACAGATACCCCGAAAGTAGAATTTTCGGCAGAAAAGAAACCCCCAAAGTAGAAATTTAGTTCTGCCGAATTAAGATAACTCACCCAAGCACTTGAAGAGGCAAAATACACAAACAAAAGCAAACTCAACAAAGAACTGAACCAGGAGACAGTTACGGGCTAACAATTAGAGTCGCTTTCCAAGTAACCGTTATACTATCTATACGATATTTTAACATCGATTGTTTATGATGAACATTGATCAGGAGTCAAAAGCCTATAATAACTATAGTGCATCCGAGATATAAATAATTAACTAATAGTATTCTAATAGAATCACTAGTCTCATATAACATAGACATACCTGTCCTCAAAGTCGTGGGCCAATGTGGATGTTGCTTCAAAACCATTTGATACAACATGAGCTGCTCGCATTTGGTCAAGCTCCGGTAACACAATCTCTAATACCTTAAACCACAAAAAGTGAAAATATTTACACTGAAAACAGTTTGCCATATGTATAGTTTAAGTTTTCCTCCCTAAAAAATACTCCTGCAAGCATTGTTGCTCGACTAGTTGAGGGAATACAAGAGTTCACTTTGAAACGATGAAAGCCGACAAGATAGCAAGTTCATTTTATTACCTTGGTACCAGGGAAGGATCTGATCCACCATACTAGTGAATTATGTTCAGGAACATGTAATGCAGATCTCATTGTGGTCTGGCCAATAGATTTTGTACACTACAAGATAAGTGACATTTAGTGACTGAAAAAAAGTCACTAAATCTTTATAATCAGTCACTAAATCCATTTTGACATTCTCCTTCTAAAAAAAAAGTGTCACTAAAGGAAGGTAGGTAAAAGTCTTTTGCTACACCTAATTTCAGTCACAAAAAGTCAAATACTATACTGTCTATAACTTTCAGTCACTAAAACCCAATAGTGACAGAATGGTACAAACTGAAATTTCAGTCACTAAAAGTCCTAGCAAAATAACAATTATTCCTGATATATATAGTGATGATTTACTTGTCACAATATAATATATATATATATATTAAGTAATAAAGTGAATTGCTATCATAACAAAGTGAACAAATGAATTGAACATAAATTTCAAATGGTACTCAAATTCATTACAGTTTAACAATAATACAATATCAATCCTTTCATACTAAATCTAATAATCCGTAGAAACAACAAAATTTGACCAGGTGCTTAGTTACTGCATCTCCCTCTGTAACAACAAAGTAAGAGAAATTAGTTATTTGGAACAATAAAATGAAACTTTAAATACATAAAGTCGATTTGCATTCATGCCATTAAGTAATTTATAGCTCTAGTCGAGTGGAAATATCATTTGTTGAATATACGAATCTAAATATTCTACAGAAATAACATATATAGACTGTTAACCCAACCCGACCCACTAGAACTGCAAAGCATTCTATTTTTACCTGAACTAGCTACCCAATCTATCCATCTAGACATTTATCATTAACCATCATTCGGTGTATAATCTCTTGCGGGTCAAATATTTGGATGTTAATAAGTTCAGGTCAACCATCAGTCATTTCAACAAGCAAATCCTAAAAATAACATGTAGATGAGCAGGGGACATAAAACCATAATAAATGAAATAGTGATTCGGGTAAAGTAACAGATTTAATTACCACATGAAATTCAGAGTGATAACTGGAAAAACTAACTTAAGTGTAATAGCAAGCTAATAGAGATATATAAGGTGTTCTGGTTCAAGGGGGGAGAAAAGCAGGTTCATCAACTACAACGACATACGAATAACTCATTTATCAAGGCAATAACGGTTATGAACCCTAGAGAGTAGAGAACACTTCTGAAAGAAACCAAAACCAGCAAATGATATAGACCAACAGACTTATAAAGAATCATTAAGGTTTTGCCAAGATCAAAATTAGGCAACTTAATCAACTCAATTGGTGTCCAAACCAACTTAGTCAAGGTGATATTAAACTGGTAATTAACTCGATCTATCAACTTTTCAACTCTAGCAGATAAATAGTACGCAAATATCATCAATGGAAACCAGAAAAAGAAGCAGAAACAGATTATACTCGATTTAAAAAGCTATCAGAGCTGACCTGCATATAATTCAATGACTGCCAATCTGCTCTTCTGTCAAACGATCAGGACGTTTAAATCCACACACAATCTACGATGTCAACATAAAGATTGTGATGAATAGTTTAACTATATTGAAATTTCATTTAAATCATCAAATATGACATACTTCCACATACGTTGATATCAATTAGCTTTAAGCAGTAACCAACAATAGTAACTTGCCCTGATTCTTCAAATGCTAGAATCCCCTTTTCAGACGTTTCCTTCACTGCATCTGCAACTAATCTCATTCATTTTCCCATTCTTTTACAAGCAATATGATAAAAGAGCAGACTGACTAGATATGTGTTGCACCCCAAAATGTATCTGTTTATATACATGGCATATGACTTCAGTATTAAGATAAAATAAAACCAACACTGACCTCTTTCAGTGTCCCAGCAATATCTTCAAGAAGCTCAGCATCCGAATGTACAACAATCAATTCCTTGAGTGAGGTTTTCAGAGATTCACAGTGTGAATGGAGCCATCGCTTTACAAGAAGTGACAAGCACCTGCAGTTCATTTACAGAAACTAATAATGAGTATTCAAAACAACATTATTATATAAGAATAAGTGAATAATAATGATGTTCAATGATTTAATAGCCATTTAGATACATGAACCCTAACCATACATGGTAGAGAGTTGAAACTGCAGTTCTGCATTCCTCTTCTCTAGTGAGGACTTTCAATCTTTTCCTGTTGAATCTTATGTAAATATTAGTTGATTTGTCTACTATGAACTTCAAGAGATAAGACTAGATATCTTCATAGAAACATTTACCCATTAACTAACTTACTGTATAGAGTCGATAAGCATCCATTTCCTGTTGAACAAAATGAACCAGGCTCTGAGTGGCTGAGTTAATCCACTGATTACGCACATTATCTGAGTTAAGAGTGACTCGATCAAGAGGAACGCATGACGGAAGACCCTCGACCTCACGTTTTTTGCATTTTGAGCAAGAAATCTATTTCAAATACATCTTTGACCTGCATAGTAATAGTTAATCATATTTCAAATGACCAAAACATGAAGGTTGGAATATTACAAGAGATACTTTAGTAATATTATGATTGATATTAACAACTCATATAGTTAATCATATTTCATGAATTCTGCCATAGAAGAATAAAATAAAAAAAAACCTAACTTATGCTAATATCAAAACCTAACTTATGCTAAACGTAAGGATACACTCTCTATCGTGCGTATATATCTATCTATCTATATATATATATATATACAATTATGCTCAAACAACTATGCACAAGAATCAGAAACAAAAATCAAATTAATTTAATTCGGTGTTAATCAAAAATCAGAACAAAGAATGTATTACCGGCGGCGGAGAAATCGACGGCGGAACGACGAAAGCAACGGCGGAGAAATCGACGGCCGGAGCGGAATAAAAAATCTAACCGACGAAAGCAACGGCGGAGGAATAAATATAACTGGAGAACTCAGAGGAGGAAGAAGCAGCAGAGGCGGCGGCAGGTTTCAATAAGTCCGGTGAAGAGCGACTGAGCGGCGGTGTGTGTGTGTGTGTGTGTGTGTGTGTGTGAGAGAGAGAGAGAGAGAGAGAGAGAGAGAGAGACGGGGGTGCGTATGACTGTATGAGATAAAAGATGGGAGCATCGTTTTTTAGATCAATTTTATAGCAAGAGCTATTTTGGAAAAATATAAAAAAGACAGTTTATAGCAAGAGAAAGGGGTGGGGATGCGAATAAGATAACAAGGTTTTTGACTTTTAATGACTGATGTAAATATTAGTCACAAAAACCTTCAGTCACAAAATGTCATTTAGTTTGTAGTGGTAGCATTAGATGGCACAGATATGTCAACTTGTATATTTGTTGCAGTGCTGTTTTAAATAATTGCAACGAATGAAATGACACTCAATCTGAAATCTTAAAATTTATAACCAATCCATAACATAACTTTCACAATTGCTCATTTACGGCAATGAACTTGAACTTGGCACTAACAAAGGGGTTTACCTCATTCCTTGAACTGGTTTTGAGCTTTGATAAGCATCACAGATTCTCAGTGCTTCTTGCATGCGTTTCAATCATAGCCTCAACTCAAATGAAAGGTTTTACCTAGCATAATATGAAGTGTGGTGAAAAAGGAAACACAATCACGAGGTTAAGCAATTAAGAGGATATAACTCCTCGAATGGAAAGGTTGTATATAACTGAAAACAACATTAGTACTAAGTCTATATTCTATAAGTCATCACATTAAACAATCCATCCAAAGGTATATATGATATAGTCCTGTAACTCGCAAACTTTGCCAGGAGTACACACCTATATATTGGGAATGATATATACTTGTATGAAAGAGTGCTGAAATTAAACGTTCCTATGTGTTTACTTGGACAAGATCATAATGATAACAAGATCGTGGAGATAGATATAAACATGTACGCTTGAAGAACTTATTGAGGAAAGCCAATGTCCTCCAAATCGATGGTTTTGCTCTTGTTCCACCTTGAGCTTCCAACAAATGTCTATCATTAAGCCCAAACTTGCACTCAAGCATGCTACTATGCAAAAGAAATACATTTTCTTAATAACAAGCTAAAACTCGAAATGTAGATAATATTTACCAATTCAGCCATATCAAGAAACACTTAATGTGTTCTAACCATTGTTGGACCAGCTTGTTAACGGATTCAGCCAAATCAAGAAACACCTAATAGATAGCATATTAGAACAATTTATCTTTTTTGAAAATGTCTTAAAATTTATGTTAACTCTTAGTTAAAAGGTAATCACTTGGTTTTCGACTCAACTATCCTCATAATGTGAACTCACAAGTGTCGTATACAACATTTCTTAGCATAAGAGTAAAAGAATATTACAACAACTAATCACTATAACACTAATTCTAGCTAAGAATCTACAGTTTCTCAAATCTAAAAAATAAAGATTCCACATAAACATACAAATTCCTATAGATATATCATCAAAATAATATCATAACTCTACTATTTTTAACTAAAATTACAACATTTAATCAAACTACATTGATAAAATCATCAATATAGCAACTATACATACGATCGATACAAAATATATACATACATACATACATACATACATATATATATATGTATACTCACCGAGATGAAACTTATTACCGCAGTGAAGCTTCGCGACAGAACCTTACACCGCCATCGATCATCAAGTTGAAACAAATTGATCACAGAATCAATGACGAGCAACCTAACAAAGGCGACGGTGAATTATTGGCGGCATTGATAGACAAATTTATACATACATATATAGTATATATACGCAAATCACACACATACATACATGAATCACACAGACTAATCTATACATACATAATTATATATATAGATACATACGCAAATCACACAGAAACACAAATACACAAACAAATCTATACATACATATATAGATATATACGCAAATCACACAGACGATCAAATCGCACAATTACATAAAAATGCCTATACATATATATACATATACATACAAATCAGGGGATGAGGATATTCGCATTGGCTAGCGGATACTGTGCCCGAAGGAGTCTTTTAGATACCTGGGATCGGTGATACACAAATCTGGGGATATAGACGAAGACGTGACACATCGGATCCAAGCGGGATGGATGAAGTGGAGAGCAGCTACCGGAGTCATGTACATCTTCTACATTTTTCATAAAGCATTCTGTTTTGTATTTTTCGTTGTTCAGATTCATTTGCTTACCTGAGTGTCGTCATTTTAGTTGTACCTAAGTTACCCAGTCTAAATTTAAAAAGTAACACTAATACAAAAGATGTAGTAACTGATAGAAATTCTTCTTTTGAAGCTTTGCAGATCTCAAAAAACCACAAGTTGAACTTGAAGGCAGGCAAGTGCAACTGTTGGACAAAATGGTCTTATGACACTCTATGATACATTGATCAGCAAGGTGAATTTACAAGCCATTGGCCTTTTTGTCAATTTTTATTTTCCTATGCTCAATAATGCTTATTATAATGACTCTTTTTGCATCTGGATACACCTAATGACCTAATTGACCCGTTAGTTTTGTATTTCTTTTGCTTTAGTGACAGTTATATTAAGTTACCGGGTCATTAAAACAGGCGTCGTTTCACTGGTTACAAGCTATTATAAGAGTCCATATGTATATACATACATTAGCTAAAACTTTCGGTCCCGATACATAAAAAAGTGACATTCAAAGTCCAATGCATAAAGCAGCAAAATGGATACATTGGTAAAATGATATGTAGTCCCCCCTTTTGATATACGGTTAAAAATGAGCAATTTTCACCTGAAAGGGTAATGAGCTTATAATGTCTTCACATAAAACTTAACGTAAGTTACCCTTCTTTAAACGTCTTGAAAAGTTAGTTATCCTTATTGATGTTTGTTTATAAATTAGTTGCTCTTATTCTGCCCAAAGTAGACCTTGGAGTTTGGCATACAACAAATTACTCCTTATGAATTTCCCAAAAATTTAAAAATGTACATGACTGGGAAACGTTTTAACTAATGTAGATGTTAATAATGAATGTTATAGACCTTTTTCCAGCGACGGTGGAGGGATAACAGTGAGGCAACTAAAGCAATAGTCACAGTTTGTTAGCTCGGGTCAATTTGAGTTGATGTAAGTAGACGAAACTGGTACTCTTAAGTAATGTTAATGTATAAATAAGATAAGAAGCTTTTCATGTTGTGTTCGGTCGTAACTTACGCTGTTACTCTTAAGTAATGTTAATGTATAAATAAGATAAGAAGCTTTTCATGTTGTGTTCGGTCGTAACTTACGCTGTTTGTGTTTGTGAGTAATCTGTTTTTATTGGATAGAAATGGAGGTTGTTACATGCATGATGAAGCAGCTCCCCCTAGGGATATTGATAAAATTGATCAAACAACACATGGTCATAAATTTATTAATGATCAGTTCAATAGAACACAAGAACTGGTTGACAGACCCTTTTGGTCATTCAACTGCAGGCTTACCTGTTAGGGGGCAGAGGTCACTTATTCGTCCTATGAATCCACTGCAAAAATAAAATATATATTAGTACATCTTGATATATCCTTCAACTCATTAAAACTCCTCTCTTTATATGATCGATCAGGTTGGATTTGATTTTGTTTTCTTTAGGCGAATCGATTATCAAGACAGAGCTAAACGAAAAAGATTGCACGGTCAGTCTTATTTTAGTGTTTAAGCAAAAAATATATATGTGAGTTAGTTGAGCACTAAGTAAAGAGATTGCAGTTATAGTAGCAATCATGTTTTTGAAAAGGTTAATGTATTTTCATTGTTTACTTCTGTCATCTTTCACATCAATTTGTCTACAATGCACAAAAAATCTACAGTAAGAGGTGAATGCTATATCATATATAACTCACGACACATAATACATAATACAACACACGGCAAGATATCTGCATGATGTGGAACTTTCCCAGCACACATATTGTACAGATGCACCACCACTCCTATTACAAGTACATTACATACCACAAGATATGGTTCTAACACTCATCCCAAGTGACACCAGCACATGTATTCTTTGACCCGTACTACTGTCATCCACAATAATAATAATAACTAGACTAGAAACACTTACAGATTTGCCCACGATCCCATAAACCTAACACCTGCCATCTGAAAACAGGAGCATTGCAATTGCAATCATAGTTAGCATCCTCAGAGTGAACAGCTTAATGGGAAGTTGTTACGATCTCACATCGGCCAAGTATAGGATTGGTTGGTGGTTTATAAGTTTAGGTGTCCCTTCTTCCTTTGAGCTAAGTTTTTGTAGTGAGTTCTATGCGCTAATGGATCCCATATAAAACATAGAAATTAGTAGCGTGTCTATATTATATATATATAGGGGTTGGTTATTGTAAACCAAGTATTAAAGTAAAACAAAAAGGACAAGGTCTTGACCCTTAGATCGTAGTAAAATTGATGCACGAAGATTCACGAAGCAATTGATGCACGTTGATTTTCAGTGAAGGAAAACCTATTGTTTTATTTGTTTTATCTTTAATACTTGTTTTGTTTTACCTTAAAGCTATATATATATATATATTATATTATGTTGAATATAATACATATATATATATATATATTATTGCGTCATTCTGCCAGGAATGCTTGCTAAATTCTTGCAGAATGTGTTGCCAAGTTGGCGGTCTAGCATTTCTTTGATAATTATTGTTTACTTTAATGGTCCGTTTTATAATAATACCTGCCTATTTTCGCCGAATGCAACACTTTTTCTTTTGATCATTTATGCAACTCGATTATGCCTTTCAAGTTTCTCTGCCACGGTTATTTTTGCCAGTCGAGATATTCCAGCGGTTAGTGATTTCAAGTGCCAATTTATGTCCGTGACTTTTCAAGGAAACTGCAATGTGATAGGGTGTGTCATTTAACAAGCTCTAAAAGATGTAATTGTTTGAGTTCTTAATATGTAGTTGAACGGTTTCTCACAAATTAAGAATTAACAGGTTTCATATGAAGGAGAGCTTCTCTCGCTCTTTGTCAAATGGCCGAAGAGCTATAACCTGTTATTCATATACTTGATGATTACTTGCTATAATGTTGGTGTTATATATTTTAATCTTCTGCAAGCAGAAGGAATTTAGAAATTTCTGCAATATTTAATGTCCATTTTTAATGGAAGTTTCCAAGAGTAAGAGGTAATTTAGTATTTTCCGCAACATTGGATGTCCACTTTTAATGGTAGTTTCCCTTAACTTTACATGCTAAAAAACTGATGACTTTTAAATAGTCCTTGATGTAATGGTGTTAGAATTGCATAAATTGAAAGTAAGCAAAGTGTATTTATATTCACCACTACAATGGGCTTTCCAGTTAGTACCCAATAAAACATGGTTCTGTTCAAAGGATATTGATCACATCTAATGTAGGAGTTTTCAATTTTCTAAACACTTTCTGGATAGCCTTAGGCCCGTTTTATTCGTTTGACTCAGTTGTTGTATTTCAGGAGAGTTTGGAGTATGATTTCTGGATTCTTAAGGTGATATTGGTTCATGAGGTCATGAGTATTTTAGGTAAGTACATCCTCTCGTTACAACTGTCAAACAGACTTTTGGCATGGGTTGAGATGGGTGGTCAGTGGTCCTTGCTGATTCACACGGGATTCCACATGCCCCATGCTACTCGGGTCAGAGCGTAAGCTAGTGATGCTTTCGGCTACTGGACTTTCGCCATCTAGTGATGCTAGCAGCACGACGCTTGTATTGCTCTCCCACAACCCCGTTTTCACGGTTTAGGCTGCTCCCATTTCGCTCGCCGCTAATACGGAATCGCTTTTGCTTTCTTTTCCTCTGGCTACTAAGATGTTTCAGTTCGCCAGGTTGTCACACTTTCTGTCCAATTCTGAAAATAGTTAGAATATCCTCCGTGGATTTCTATCTTCAAGGACCCTTATGGATGGGGTCCACATAATGAATATAGTCGTTTAGCTAGGTATAAACATGTACTAAAGTAGTAATTGTTAATGTTTAGGGTGCTACCAAAGTGCCGAGAGTAACAATGTTGCAAACCAGACATGTCAGACGTGCGGGACTGAATTCCAAGACATTGGATATGGTAATATCAAGGTTGTTACTGAGTACAAGGTGTATACAAGTGGAGACATCGTGGATTTGTGTTACTCTAAAAATGATGGGACGAGGCAGTGTTCATTTTTCATATGGCATCACTTTAGGATCACCGGAATCTTTATCCAATTTTAATTTATACACTTAATTCGAAGATACTTGCAAACGTCAGTGCTGTTAAAATAGTTACTAGTTCTTTTTATAAAAGCATTTAGGATGTTCTAAGCATTTGAATACGCTTTGGGTAATTGATGGTCGATCCTTTTCCTTTTTAGATGATTATTTTGGCTTTACCCATATGACTCCATTTTTTTAGTTAATGTGCGAGAGCCTTGATGTTGACAGGTTTCCCCATCTTTTGTGTTATATCTCCTCATTATGTGTATATATATATATATATTGACAACTTAACCTACTAGCAGGAAAGGCAGATACATCTCGCCCACGAAGATCAGGAAGAAGTTCCGAGGTCAATGATGATGAAAGTGAGATCCTTTCGAGTATTAGCTCTTAATAAGGCAAGAAGCTCTATAAGCAACATCCGAGTATGTGTACCTATTTTGCTGCAAATATAACACCAGTATTATTTGTTGTATAATAAAGTTGGATAGTCAATTTCTTTTTATATAAAAGGGTTAACATCAAAATAAACATGCAATTGACTTACTCTTATCTTTTATGAGCCATTCATTATAAAACAAGAACGGTGGAAGCTTTGTTAGTCAAAATGGTAGCCTGGGAGAACGAAAGAGTTGTTGAATTTACATATGTTTTTCTTCGTAAAAATTATAAAGATGGGGAAAATGTCAATTGGTTAAGTGGTTCGGTACATTTATTTTGGACATGTATTGCAAGTGTGGGCACTAAGAACCGCCTTCGACAGCATAAAGAACAAGAATGCAAGGTCATGAGCAGCCATGGTTGCTGGTTATGGCCTCACAGTTCTATCAGGATACAACCATGCTGGTCTGGTTGATGAAGGATGGCACTGGTTACAAAACATGGAACTATATACTATATCAAGCTAGGGGTGGAGCATAACGGTTGCATAGTTGATCTGTTTTGGGGTGAGCTGGTTTCTTTAAAAAGGCTTATGATGTAATCATGAAAATGAAAGTAAGGCCAGATTTTGTTATTTGTATTAATCAGATTGAAATGGGTAAGTACGGTTTGTGATTTACAATCTTTTAGTGTTAAGTGGTAAAATAATGATTTACATGGCTATACAGTAATAAAAGTATCTTTGGGCTCATATGCGATCCATTTAACATTTTTAAGTAAATTATAGTCTGAATTCATCCTTCATAAATAAATGGGTTGACATTGTAACCTCTACTATCTACGGATTTAGTATCTGACCCATTGATGTCTTAACTATCCAAGGTAACATTCCAGATGAGGTGATTTTCACCTTATGGAAAAGAATTGGTCTCTTTTTGATCCATAACAATTACTTTATATCACTCCACTTTTCACACAATTCTTTATAAATAAAGAGTCTGGGTTATATATAATACTGTTTTTGTCATCTGTTAACAATAAAATACGGGGTCCTATTTTGTGTATGGTCTATGCAACACATAACCAAAATTCTTATACGAGTCTATCATTACACGATTAAGATTTGAAAGCATAATTTTTATGTGTTACTTTTAAAACAAAATATATCACAAAATTTATGTGACTATATTAATTTAAATTTATTGGGAACATTCATCAGTCTAATTGAAGTTCAATGATTCACGTGTCGACACAGAAATAGCTGTTTTGCTTCTAACGGGAGGTAAAACCGCACATAGCCGTTTTGTGATACCGTTGGAACTTTTTAAAAGTACCACATGTGGTGTAAAACAAAAGATGCATTTAGCTGTAGAGATCTTGCCTAATGAATTGTTTTGACTTTTGAATGCTAATAAATTTATAATATTAAAAAACTTTAGTCTCTTAATTTTAGGGAATTCCGAATCTCTCTGTAAAACAACCAAGTTACTTGGTCTGAAACTTTTTTATTTCTTTTTTGTTTACTATTGTGCTTTCTTATTTATAAGCTGACGAATAAAAAGATTTTCATTAGCTATTTAAAAGCCCGAAAACAAAATATATGCAAACAATATATTTAAAACACGCCGTGCGTAGCACGGGTATTAAAACCCCCGTTAATATAAAGATCGTTTCTTTCTTCAGATTTTAAAACTTCATCAAACTCCCGCTGAATACACTTTAATTGTAGCTTACAAAGGGTAATTATTCCCACCAACACTTTAGCTATGCCTAAAGACTTCACAGTGTTGGTATAACCGAAGACAAAACTTTGCTTCTGCGTATGTTCTGAAACAGATCAGCCCCGATGCGACTCACGAGCATGTGTAATATCATAAAAAAATATAAGGCTTTAACATTATTGGATCCTTATAATGTAACTCATCAGATAAACTAAGTAGTTAATGACCGAAATTTTGGTGTTTCGGTCAAGGAGTGTGATATGCTCATTTATATATGCATTCTCATATCGTTTCGTTTTAAGCCTATTTATGTGCATATTACATATATATTCGATGCTTTAATGGTATGTTTAGTGATTTCAGGTTTAGAACAGGTAATATGGTTAGAAACGGAGTTTGGATAGCTAAATGATGCATTTTGATCAGTCACCATGAAGTTTTTGAGAAATGGCAAGGTGTGACGCACTTGCCTCATGGTGCGTCGCTAATCGGGCAATGAAGATTTTCCAAATCAAGAATAATGAAGATCAAAGTATGATTTTGACTTCTTGGTCAAACGTTCAAAGTCAAACTAAGACTTTGAAGTCTTGGTCAAAGTCAAACTTTGAAGTCTTGGTCAAAGTCAGCAAATCTTTAGGGTTTCTCTATAAGCCATAACCCCCTATTCGATATACTTTCACTTCCAGTCAATTTTTAGGGTTTTGGAGGCCATTTCCATGAGATCAAACACCTCTCTAGATTATAGAAACAACTGGATTTATTTCTTCAATTCAATAACGATTCTAGCACTCTTTGGATTTATTTCTTCAATCGGTACATTATGTTTTCATTGTTTCTTAGATTGTTTTAATCATTCCACCATGAGTGGCTAATCAGTTCATCATCCATCTTGATGAAGTGAGACATTATGTAAAGATTGCACACTTTTATTAATTCAATATTGATTTCATTTGACGTTATATCGAGATCTTAACGTATTTATTCCTTGTAATTTATCTTTAATTGATTGGTGATTTATATATGTCTTTAATGGTAATTATTGATTTCATATGTTTTATTTCAATTGTTTGGGTACAAACGAATTGGATCTATGACGGGTACGGTAGATAATCATTCTATGATAATAGGAATAAATGTGTTAACGGTTGGGTACAATCGGTAGATATAATTGTTATTTTAATAACCAAAACCATTGTTTGATTAGGGAAATTATAAAAGATATCTTGGGGTACCGGTCTTTGTAATGAAACTAGTTTAAGCAAGAGAGTCAAATGATGTCTTTAACTTGACGGGTACGGGGTTGGAGCTTAGTTTGAGTCTCGGTTATTTAATCAACGTAATTTGAATTTGAACTTCATTTAAAGTGCAATCTAAGCATGATGTTGAACGGATTCAAGATGGATGACCTTTAATTTATTGTTTTAAACAAACTCTCTTTTCGATTAATCCTAAGGGATTACTAACAATTTAACTAACTTTGCAACGTGACAATTCGGTCACAAAACCCAATTTAATTAGAACTGATTTATAAAAACAATTGCTTATAAAAGTCCTTGTGTTCGACCTCGGATTTACCGAATCAACTATACTGCATGCGATATGTTAGGTCGAAAATTGACCAACAATGATTTGTTCAAAATAGTTGAAGTTCAATGAAGGAAGCTTACTCAGGATTCTGAAGTCATTCAGAATAAAGCTCACTAAAGCTTCACTTCAGTTTCAGAATCAACCACACTGAAGACGTTCAGACTGAAGTCAAAGACTGAAGACTGAAGAAAAGAATCATCTCAGAAGCAGAGCTCAGGGACGATTCTATCTGAAGACAAAACTGAAGCAGCTCAGTGTAAAAGTCCTTACAACACTTTTACACTGATTACGAGGAAGTGTTTTCAAAAGTACTTTAACGACCATTACCTGGTTAATAACATTATACCTGGTATTGTGCTAGTTTGAGTAAAAGGTTGGGAATAAAGAGTGTCAAGTCACATCAATTGACTTACACGCTTTTACCTTAAACAAGCATGTTATGGATTTGGTTTACAAATCCATAAATGCTCCCAACCGTATTTGTACGGCCATTGCCATGTCATCAAAGACATCTTGGCTTATAAATACAAGACATCTCACAACTTGCAAAATGCTAGAAACCTTTGCATTGCAACTTGTGAGGTATACTCTAAGTAACTCTTACAAGTATTTCCAAGTTTTAGATCACTTGTATTTCGGGATTGTTTAGATATTTACACACTTTGTGTTTATCTTTGTTCCGCAACAATCCTTGTATTTTGTTTATATCAATAAAGAAAATACATCGAAAAATACTAAGTGCCTCAATGCTCCATACTTGATTATATCTAGTATTTATATAGTTTCTGCACTTGTTCTTTAAGTTACTTGCATTCTTTACTTGTTTAATATCCACATCTGGATCATACTACAAACTGGTCGTCTTCCAGTTTGTGAGTACTTGCCAGTCGGGTTAATTATACATATCTTGCATATATTTGGGACTTACATTTGGTATTAGAGCAGTTTAAGTTACTTGTAACAAGACCTATTCATCTAACTTTTGATCTGCAGATATGTCTGGACAACAAGATGGTGGACCTATTCCAAATCAAACTAACCCTAATAATCCTCAACCACCCCCGAACATCAACAATAATATACCTCAACATAATGTTCAAGTTCACTTTCCAATAAACCCTGTCCCTAAGTTCAATGGGGATAGTGACTCATTTATCACATGGAAAGCTTGCATGCTTAAGTATATTGTTGGTGTTGAAAGGCATCTGACCGATATTTTGAAAGATGGTCCCTTTGTACCCATGAATGCTTCTACTGTTGTCTACTCGGCTGATGGGACTCCTAGGTTAACACCCAAGGAGAAGGATCATTGGTCTGAGGAGGATCATAGGCTGGTAGATATTGATACTAAGCTTCAGAATATGATTCTTTATTCAGTTCCTGAGTCTCTCAGACCCACCTTAGTTTTACTTGAAAATTCTAAGTTAATGTGGGAGGAACTAATGACACAGTGTAACAACCGCCTTAGAAATAATTTAAATAAATCCATGATATGTTCTAGTTTCGAATATGTGCTCACATGAAGGTCTATTCACTCTTAAATCTTAAATTATAAGACGCGTCTATGGTCTATTGTGATAACAATGTTAGGTTTCAAGACGTAAGCGATTGTATTCAAGAAATTCTAGTCCGAAAATGTTTCATTTAGACCCTACATTTATTAGAATCATTAATTAAGGGAAAACTATAAAAGGGTTAGAAAACCCCATTTTTCCACTTCTTCACCATTTTCTTCCCATCTCACCTCTCTCTCTCTCTAAAAAAAAAAAAAAAAAAACACACACACATACATTCACCATCTTCACCCACAAAAATTCATCATTTGATTTTGAGTTGTTAAACCAAGATTTCTTGCATTTTTAGCTTCCTTGTGATAATCAAAACATATTTCTAGCATCGATTTTCAGGTAACCACAACAAATTTTGAGATTTTCATCAAAATAAAAGTTTACTTTTCAAGTGTATGTTGATGATTTGGTCCATTTTGGTGTAAAAATCGTGTTAAAAGTTAGTGGGGTTTGTGTCTAAAAGTGGTTAGTAACCTTTTCGTGATCAAATTTGGGTCGTAAACATGTCTTAATCTTCAAAACCCTTGTTTTTGTTGAACAGTCCCAAATTCGTCCTAAAAACACTTAAAACGAATTTAGTATCCTAGAAACGAATTTAAGTCTTCCAAAACGAAGTTAAGCTTCAAAACGAACTTAGCAAACGAACTTAAGCTCCAAACGAACTTAAGTCCTCAAACGAATTTAAGGTTTATCTTCGTTCAGATACACCTTACGAATTTAAGGTTTATCTTCGTTCAGATACACCTTACGAATTTAAGTTCTATCTTCGTTCAGATACACCTTACGAATTTAAGGTTTATCTTCGTTCAGATACACCTTACGAATTTAAGGTTTATCTTCGTTCAGATACACCTTACGAATTTAAGTTCTATCTTTGTTCAGATACACCTTACGAATTTAAGGTTTATCTTCGTTCAGATACACCTTACGAATTTAAAGTCTATTTTCGTTAGTTGTAGAAATCAGATTTTATACTTAGTTGTAATCCAAGTCTATCATGTACAAGGAAGCCCTAATTAAGGTATAATCAAGACATATTTGATCTTGTTTATCAAAGTGCGAGTTCAAAGACGTTCATTACGAGTCTAGTGTATGAAAATCACTGTTGAGTCAAACGTTTAAAGATCTTTACTGAACCAAATCATAAGTACATCAACGACACTTAGTGAATAAATAATCACGAGAACTAATACATGTATCCATCTATGCTCAATGGTTTGTGATTAGGTTGACATCAAGACATACTTGGATTCGAGTAGATATATTTTACTATATCTGTGTTTATACTCTGTGCTCGCAGAACTACGTTGTAGCAGATCACTGTGAGTCTTCGTAGCCCCTTTTTCTTTACTTATTTCGGGGTGAAAGGAATACTACTTAAGCTTTTATGCATGCCGTAACTACTTTTACTACCCTTTGGCTATTTGACTACTTGTTACATATTAGCCGGTCCTATTGAGGATTGTGTGTGCTCTATTGATACTAATAGCCGGTCCTATTGAGGATTGTGTGTGCTCTATTGATACTATTAGCCGGTCCTATTGAGGATTGTGTGTGCTCTATTGATACTATTAGCCGGTCCTATTGAGGATTGTGTGTGCTCTATTGATACTATTAGCCGGTCCTATTGAGGATTGTGTGTGCTCTATTGATACTATTAGCCGGTCCTATTGAGGATTGTGTGTGCTCTATTGATACTATTAGCCGGTCCTATCGAGGATTGTGTGTGCTCGCTTACTTATGTGCAAGTTGGTCACTAGCCACTACATACTACTTAATACTTGAGATCTATTGGCGGTATAAAATGCTTTTATACTACTTGTTTATACTCAAACCTACGAACTCACCAACCTTTGTGTTGACTCTTTTAAGTATTCCTTTCAGGTAATCAGGCTAATCGTGGCTAGGAGTGGAAGCATGGGACTATTAGCAGACTTTAGGATTTAGGGTTGGAGTTTGCATGCTTGTACTTTGTGTTTGGTGGCAATATGCCCAATCGTATCCCCTGCGTGGGAACCTTTCGTACTTAATTTGATCATCTTTGTTGAACTTGTGTGTGTCATCACTACTACTATGCTTGTTTGGTTATGAAATTGACTATTTATGTTTATCCTAAGCACTCATTTAGTATTCCTATGTAACATCCATGTGCGCGTGTGCTTTATCTCACATCCCGAGTTTTCCGCCTAGTCGGGGTGTTGCAGATTGGTATCAGAGCCGTGGTTATAGTGAATTAGGTGGTATGCCTAGACTATAACTTAGGAACCGCACGTAGCATGCATGATAGGAATTAAGTGTGCATTCAAACTCTATGGATTTTATCTATATCTGCGATATTCATGCTATTATACCCATTCATGCACAGACCCTAGAACCATGCTACCTTGCCACGTGTACTCATGCTATTGGTATTCGATCTATGAGATGTGTTAAATTTAAATAATAATAATAAGTTAGCGATATGAAGTGTTATTAGCAAGGAAGTATGGCGATATATCATCACAGAAAAGCCTGATCAACTTTTCGCGTGTGGTATATTTTCTATGGACTTGATGGCAACATGGATCGTGCCTTAGATGGTTAGAGTGTGGTAGCAACTCTGGCATGTTCAATAGGTATTGGTCGGGTGGAGGGTTAGCCGCTGGTACAACCTGTATACATACCTTTGCCAATATCTAGGGAGCATGTCAGTACCGTGAGCCGACCTTGCATTAGATGTACTAGAGGTGTGGAGGGTTAGCCGCTGGTACACCCTGTATACATACACCGCTAGTGCAACGGATGTAGGTGTTAGATCCGGACCACACTTTGGCTGTCGAAAAGTAATCGGAATTAAAAAAATTTTCATTTAAGTTGAAATGGTTGTAGTATTCATCTTGCAAACTATCTTTCATGAAACGAAGATTCTATTGTAATATTACTCTGTGCTGCATGATTGATATTGATGATAATGTTCACTTTTCAGACATAATGCTCAATCTCTTGAATTACATGTGATATTGAAAGTAAAATGTTTAGGATTCTAGAAAACTAACACGAGTGTGTTAAGAGTGCGTAATTGACGTCACGAACGACTATTCCTTCATTCTAACGCCGGACCCGTCTTTTCCTAATATAGGAAAAATGGTGCGAACACGAGCAAACCCGAATGTCGAAGCACAAGATAATGGTGTAGGTCGTGGTAACCCTGGAGGTGGTCGTGGCAACCCGAGAGGAGGTCGTGGAGGGCAGCAAGGAATAGGCCGTGGTAGAGGTCGTGGTGGCCGTGGTGATGGCATGGGTTATGGCGAGAACCCTGATTTAGCTACTATCATTGCAGAGCAGTTAGCAGCTTCAATGCCTACTATCATCGAACAAGTGACTGCTGCAATGGGTGCTGCCCCGAACCAGAACCGAAGAGCACCTGAAGTTGAAGTTGAACCTGTAAGAGTTGCACCGCAACAAGTGAATCAAGAACCAGAGAACTTTGACCCCGAAGTGGAGTTTGTTGATGATGGTGTGTATGTGGGCCCTGGACCCAGAAGAATTCCTAGAAATGATGATTATGCTATGGGGAGAAGAGGTTGCAGTTACACCGAGTTTAAGAAGTGTGGCCCCCCAGATTATAACGGGAAAGGAGGAGCTGGTGTGTTTATGAAGTGGTCGGAGAAGTTGGAAGCAGTCATGGACATAAGTGAATGTCCATCTCATCAGAGTGTAAGATTCACTGGAGGTTCATTCACCGATGATGCACTGTCATGGTGGAATACTTTGTTAAGAGCCCGTGGAAGAACTACTACTTTTGAGACACCATGGGATCAGTTTAAAGAGATGATGAAGAACCGATTTTGTCCACTAAATGAGATGCAGAAGATTGAGCAAGAGTTTTGGCACCACACCATGGTGGGATCTGGCCATGCAGAGTATACTAGCAAGTTTCAAGAGTTGGCTAGATTGGTACCACATTTGGTGACTCCTGAGTCAAAGTTGATTGAGAGATACATCTATGGTCTCATTCCTCAGATCCGTAACACCCTGACTGGCATTCCTCCTTACTCGATTGAAGAAGCAATTCGAAGAACCAGTGCCATGACTGATGACTTGGTTAGGGCTGGGACACTGACAAGGTCTGCAGAGAAGAAGAGAGACTTTGGTGAACCCAGTAAAAGAAGGGACTTCAGAGCTGACAAGAGGGTCAGAGTTGGAAAGGTGTTTGCAGCAGTTGAGCCGGGGCAGAAGGCGTATGTTGGCCAATTTCCACAGTGTGCTACTTGTACTTATCATCATTCAACAGCAGTGCCATGCCGATTTTGTCAGAATTGTCAGAAGTTTGGACATTTGGCTAGAGATTGCAGGATTGCCAGAGCTCCAGCAGCACCACCTCATGTAGCACCGTTGAACGCTAGAAACCCACCAGTCAATCGCGGAGGATGCTACGAGTGCGGTAGCACTGATCACTACCGGAATGTTTGCCCAAGAGTTGCTAGACGACCCATTCCAGCCGCAGCTAATCAGAATCCATTGCAGATTGCAGCACCAAATCCTCCCAGAGTTAACCAAGCCCAGCAGGCCAGGGGCCGAGTCTTTGCCTTGAACGCAGTAGAAGCTGCTAACGATCCTAACGTTTCACGGGTACATTTCTCTTAAATAATCATCTAGCTACTGTGTTATTCGATACGGGTGCCGACTATAGTTTTATCTCCACTAACTTCGTGTGTATATTAACGTGAAACCCATTCGTACTCATGCTTGCTATGAAATAGAGGTAGCTAGTGGTGAAACCTCTAAACTTACAAATTTGTGCCTAAATGTGTGTTAACACTAGATACTCATTCATACTATATAGATCTAATCCCGTTTGAAATGGGTAGCTTCGATGTAATAGTAGGGATGGATTGGTTATCCCAGGTAGATGCAACCATTGTATGTCGTGCAAAAATTCTTAGAATCCCTTTAAGTGGGGGAGAGGTATTAGAAATTCAAGGCGAGAGACCCGAGTCACACAAACAGATCCTAATGAGCACAACAACTGAAGTAACCAAACTAGCTGATATACAAATAGTTCGTGAATTTCCCGATGTCTTTCCTGATGACATCCAGGGATTACCCCCGTCTCGCCAAGTCGAATTCCGAATCGATCTCATTCCTAACGCTATGCCGGTAGCAAAGACACCATATTGTTTAGCACCTTCTGAAATGCAAGAACTCGAGTCACAGTTGCAAGAGTTACAAGATAAGGGATTCATTCGACCAAGTTCATCGCCATGGGGTGCACCGATACTATTTGTAAAGAAGAAGGACGGATCTTTTCGCATGTGCATTGATTATCGTGAGCTCAACAAGTTAACCATTAAGAATCGATATCCTTTACCGCGCATCGATGATTTGTTTGATCAATTGCAAGGCGCAAAGTACTTCTCAAAAATCGATCTTCGATCGGGCTATCATCAGTTAAGAGTTTGTGAAGAAGACGTACCGAAAACGGCGTTTAGCACGAGATATGGGCACTTTGAGTTCTTAGTGATGCCTTTCGGTCTGACGAACGCGCCCGCCGTTTTCATGGATCTCATGAACCGTGTATGTAGACCCTACCTTGATAAATTCATCATCGTATTCATCGACGACATCCTCATTTATTCCAAGACGAAACAGGAGCATGAAGTGCACTTGAGGAAAGCATTAGAACTTCTGAGAGCTGAAAAGTTGTACGGGAAGTTTTCAAAATGTGAATTTTGGTTGGAGGAAGTAAAGTTTTTGGGCCATGTAGTTGACAAAGATGGAATCAAGGTCGACCCCAGTAAAATAGAAGCAGTTGAGAATTGGAGAAGGCCAGAGACACCGACAGAGATCAGACAGTTTCTCGGTTTAGCAGGCTACTACCGACGATTTATCGAGAACTTCTCAAAGATTGCACAACCTCTTACACTGTTGACGCATAAAGATAGGAGTTTCGAATGGGGAGAGAAACAAGAAGAAGCTTTCAGAATCTTGAAAGAGAAGTTATGTAATGCACCAGTCTTAAGTCTTCCTGAAGGGACCGGTGATTTTATCGTTTATTGCGACGCATCGGGTCAAGGCTTAGGATGTGTGCTGATGCAGCGAGGCAAGGTCATTGCATATGCCTCACGTCAATTGAAGGTTCACGAAAAGAATTATACGACACATGATTTGGAGTTGGGAGCTATCGTTTTTGCACTCAAGTGTTGGAGACATTATCTATACGGGACAAAGAGTGTGATCTACACTGACCATAAGAGCCTCCAGCATATCTTCACTCAGAAAGACCTTAATATGCGCCAGAGACGATGGCTAGAGTTGTTTAGCGACTACGATTGTGAGATTCGATATCATCCCGGAAAGGCAAATGTAGTAGCAGACGCCTTGAGTAGGAAGGAGAGAGTTAGACCAAGGCGAATTAGAGCCATGAACATTACCGTGCATAACAGTCTGAAGGATAGGGTTATTGGGGCACAAGTAGAAGCAAACAAGAAAGAGAACATTGATAAAGAAGGGCTTGGAGGTATGATAGGACGGTTTACTCAAGGGAATGATGGAGGACTGTACTTTTGTGATCGGATGTGGATACCACTGTACGGAGGACTGAGGAAACTGATAATGGATGAAGCGCACAAGGCAGGATACTCTATACACCCGGGATAGATAAGATGTATCAAGACTTGCGAGATTTATTTTGGTGGCCAGGGATGAAGAGCGATGTGGCAGTTTACGTGAGCAAGTGTCTAACGTGTTTGAGAGTTAAAGCAGAACATAAGAAGCCAGGAGGACTACTAACACAACCAGAGCTTCCCAGCTGGAAGTGGGAGAAGATCACTATGGATTTTGTCACGAAGTTACCAAGAACGAGTAGTGGTAAAGATGCTATATGGGTGGTGGTAGATCAACTGACCAAGTCAGCGTATTTCATACCTATACGTGAAGATTATTCTATGGAGCAGTATGCACGTCTGTATCTTAAAGAGATTGTAGCTAAACACGGTGTCCCTGTATCAATCATTAGTGATAGGGATAGTCGATTTACCTCAGGATTTTGGAGATCATTACAACGAGCTTTGGGAACGCGAATCGATATGAGCACAGCCTACCATCCGCAGTCAGACGGACAGAGTGAGAGAACGATTCAAACACTCGAAGACATGCTAAGAGCCTGTGTCATAGACTTTGGAGGAAGTTGGGACCTCATCTCCCATTAGTCGAATTCTCGTATAACAACAGTTATCACGCAAGTATCGGGTGTCCACCTTATGAGGTTTTGTACGGAAGGAAATGTCGATCTCCACTTGCATGGCACGAAGTTGGAGACATGCAACTAATAGGTCCAGAGATCATCCTCGAAACTACTGAAAGAGTCGCTCAAATTAAGGAGAATCTACTGAAAGCAAGAGACAGACAAAAGAAATATGCAGACAACCGAAGAAAACCCCTAGAGTTTCAGGTGGGTGATCGAGTAATGCTTAAAGTTTCGCCATGGAAGGGCGTGGTCAGATTCATAAAGAGAGGGAAACTAGCTCCAAGGTATGTTGGACCGTTTGAGTTCGTAGAGCGCATTGGTGCAGTAGCCTACCGTTTGAAACTTCCCCAAGAGCTAAGTAACGTACACGATGTCTTCCACGTATCGAACCTCAAGAAGTGTCTAGCCGATGAAACAACACATGTTCCTTTGAACGAGATACGAGTAGACAGTAACCTAACCTTCAAGGAAGAACCCGTGGAAATTCTAGAACGAATAGTCAAAAAGCTCAAGAGACATAAGTATACTATGGTGAAGGTTCGTTGGAACTCCCGTAGAGGTCCAGAATTCACTTGGGAACGAGAAGATCAGATGAAGCTTAAGTATCCACATCTATTCGCTTAACGTATTATCCTAGTGTAGTAAGTAAACTTAAGGACTTAATTCCTAACTTGATACTTGATGCTTATTATGCAATATGATATTTGGAAAACTCAATGTGAAGCATGCTAATTGTTACTCTTGATGCAAATACACTTAGCACTAAACATGCAATCTAATACTTGTAAACTTGATGTGCAAGCGAAGCATGAAACATGATGTGCAAATTCGAATTTCGGGACGCAATTCCTTTAAGTGGGGGAGAATGTAACAACCGCCTTAGAAATAATTTAAATAAATCCATGATATGTTCTAGTTTCGAATATGTGCTCACATGAAGGTCTATTCACTCTTAAATCTTAAATTATAAGACGCGTCTATGGTCTATTGTGATAAGAATGTTAGGTTTCAAGACGTAAGCGATTGTATTCAAGAAATTCTAGTCCGAAAATGTTTCATTTAGACCCTACATTTATTAGAATCATTAATTAAGGGAAAACTATAAAAGGGTTAGAAAACCCCATTTTTCCACTTCTTCACCATTTTCTTACCATCTCACCTCTCTCTCTCTCTAAAAAAAAAAAAAAAAAAAAAAAAAAAAAAAAGCACACACACACATACATTCACCATCTTCACCCACAAAAATTCATCATTTGATTTTGAGTTGTTAAACCAAGATTTCTTGCATTTTTAGCTTCCTTGTGATAATCAAAACATATTTCTAGCATCGATTTTCAGGTAACCACAACAAATTTTGAGATTTTCATCAAAATAAAAGTTTACTTTTCAAGTGTATGTTCTTGATGATTTGGTCCATTTTGGTGTAAAAATCGTGTTAAAAGTTAGTGGGGTTTGTGTCTAAAAGTGGTTAGTAACCTTTTCGTGATCAAATTTGGGTCGTAAACATGTCTTAATCTTCAAAACCCTTGTTTTTGTTGAAAAGTCCCAAATTCGTCCTAAAAACACTTAAAACGAATTTAGTTTCCTAGAAACGAATTTAAGTCTTCCAAAACGAAGTTAAGCTTCAAAACGAACTTAGCAAACGAACTTAAGCTCCAAACGAACTTAAGTCCTCAAACGAATTTAAAGTTTATCTTCGTTCAGATACACCTTACGAATTTAAGGTTTATCTTTGTTCAGATACACCTTACGAATTTAAGTTCTATCTTCGTTCAGATACACCTTACGAATTTAAGGTTTATCTTCGTTAAGATACACCTTACGAATTTAAGGTTTATCTTCGTTCAGATACACCTTACGAATTTAAGTTCTATCTTCGTTCAGATACACCTTACGAATTTAAGGTTTATCTTCGTTCAGATACACCTTACGAATTTAAAGTCTATTTTCGTTAGTTGTAGAAATCAGATTTTATACTTAGTTGTAATCCAAGTCTATCATGTACAAGGAAACCCTAATTAAGGTATAATCAAGACATATTTGATCTTGTTTATCAAAGTGCGAGTTCAAAGACGTTCATTACGAGTCTAGTGTATGAAAATCACTGTTGAGTCAAACGTTTAAAGATCTTTACTGAACCAAATCATAAGTACATCAACGACACTTAGTGAATAAATAATCACGAGAACTAATACATGTATCCATCTATGCTCAATGGTTTGTGATTAGGTTGACATCAAGACATACTTGGATTCGAGTAGATATATTTTACTATATCTGTGTTTATACTCTGTGCTCGCAGAACTACGTTGTAGCAGATCACTGTGAGTCTTCGTAGCCCCTTTTTCTTTACTTATTTCGGGGTGAAAGGAATACTACTTAAGCTTTTATGCATGCCATAACTACTTTTACTACCCTTTGGCTATTTGACTACTTGTTACATATTAGCCGGTCCTATTGAGGATTGTGTGTGCTCTATTGATACTATTAGTCGGTCCTATTGAGGATTGTGTGTGCTCTATTGATACTATTAGCCGGTCCTATTGAGGATTGTGTGTGCTCTATTGATACTATTAGCCGGTCCTATTGAGGATTGTGTGTGCTCTATTGATACTATTAGCCGGTCCTATTGAGGATTGTGTGTGCTCTATTGATACTATTAGCCGGTCCTATTGAGGATTGTGTGTGCTCTATTGATACTATTAGCCGGTCCTATCGAGGATTGTGTGTGCTCGCTTACTTATGTGCAAGTTGGTCACTAGCCACTACATACTACTTAATACTTGAGATCTATTGGCGGTATAAAATGCTTTTATACTACTTGTTTATACTCAAACCTACGAACTCACCAACCTTTGTGTTGACTCTTTTAAGTATTCCTTTCAGGTAATCAGGCTAATCGTGGCTAGGAGTGGTAGCATGGGACTATTAGCAGACTTCAGGATTTAGGGTTGGAGTTTGCATGCTTGTACTTTGTGTTTGGTGGCAATATGCCCAATCGTATCCCCTTCGTGGGAACCTTTCGTACTTAATTTGATCATCTTTGTTGAACTTGTGTGTGTCATAACTACTACTATGCTTGTTTGGTTATGAAATTGACTATTTATGTTTATCCTAAGCACTCATTTAGTATTCCTATGTAACATCCATGTGCGCGTGTGCTTTATCTCACATCCCGAGTTTTCCGCCTAGTCGGGGTGTTACAGACAGTTTGAAGGCACCAAAGAGACTGTAGTCACAAGAGAAGTTGCTTTAAACAAGAAATATGAAGCTTTCTTTGCTTATTCAAATGAATCTTTAACTCAAACCTACATCAGATTTTCAAATTTAGTAAATCAATTATAGGCATTAGGTGTTGAAAAAGATAAAGAAATTCTCTTGGAAAAGTTTTGTGATATTTTACCTTCAAAATGGGAAAACTTGATTTTAGTCTTGAGACAAGGAAAAACCTTGCACAGCCATACTCTAGCATCCTTATATGGAGCCTTCAGATATACTGAAGAGAACAAAGCTGAGAGAGCCGTGGTTGAGCAAGATGCCAAAAATCATGCTTCTACTGGTACTGCAATGGTTCAGTATTCTGAGCCACAAAGCACTGCCTTACTATCTTCTTAGAGTGACGAAAGTAACTCAGTGAAGAAGATAGTGGCAGATTTAATGAAACTGGTATAATTGATTATCCTACTCATGAATGTGATGAGGATGACGAGGATGATCTCGTTGCCATGCTGGCTAAAACGTTTAATCGTTTTAAGGTCAAGTCTAAACGTCCTGGCAAACAATTTGCATCCAGTGCTTCTATTGATAAGTCTGATCTTGTCTGCTTTAAGTGTGGAAATAAAGGACATTTCATGAAGGAATGCAAATCTAGTCAACCCTCATCATCTGCCCCTAACCACTCTATTTTTTGGAAATCTGACGAGAGCTACAAGGCCAAATACAAGAAACTAAAGGCCCACATAGCTCTAATGGCACAAGATTCTTCCAACAATAGTTGCATGATCGCGAACACTGAAAAATGGGAAGATTCTGATGTGTCCTCAGATGATGAAGAAGAAGTGAGGGATATGTGTTTCATGGCAAGAGAAGATCAAGGTCATGTTGTGAAAACTGATGTCGAATCGGGTCATTGGGTGGACATCATTATGAAAAAGGTTAGTGTTTTTGGAAATGAAAGTAACGAATAACTGAAACTGGATCTTTTAGTTCTTATAGTGGCTGACATAAATTTTGTTGAAACTGTCCGTTCAGAGAGTCTAAAAATGTTTGAAATAAATACTTCTGAACTGAACGCCAGTCAGGCCCGATTAAAAGAACTAAAAGATGTCCAGTTGTCTCTGAGAAGCTATCAGTCTTTGGTAGCTAAACTGGAAGTTGAAAAAGAAGAATTATTAAATATGCTTGCAAAAGAACAAAAAATATTTAACTCTTGGATGAACTCACCCAGACAAGATACTGTAATAAAAAACACTTTTGATAAACAGAAGATTGCATATTTTTAGAAATATAAATAGTGCTTAGTTGTATTACTTAACTTGGTATGTTTGTGTAAATATTGTAAGGTTGAGGGGGAGCTTTTGTAATTTGCTAGGAGTATATAAACCCCTCAATCCTACATTCCATAAAACTTTTGATGATTAAGCTGTAACAGAAATATATTCTGAATTGAAATCATCTTTCCCTCTCACACTTTTCTCTCTCAACAACACACACACTAACACACACACACAAACTGCCATTAATAATCACTGTTCTTCCGCATCAAAACACGAATTTAGCATCATTCTACATGTGGTATCAGAGCAAAACAACAATCTGTTGAAGATCCATTGCTCAATTTTGTGATAAATTCATTAAAATCTAAATTTTCTCTCAAGACCGTCCTACAAACATTCTGTGGGATTTTGATTCGGTTAATTTCAAGCTGAATTTTGTTCACCACTCGATCAGGATTTTGATTACGAGTCTATTGATATAACATTTGTGAAAATTCATACAGATTTAAGAGAATTTCGATCAATTTATCAGTTTTTGTGTTCATCACCAAAACCGTCTCTGTTTTTCACCAATTCACCATCGATTATCACTCAATTGTTCTGTTTTTGATCACAGATACATTCCAAATCATCTCAAAAATCATCCTGTCAAGTTTCAGAATCCAATTCATTGTTTTGATCATAATCCAAAATTTTTGGAAAGTTGATGAGATTTTGAATTTTCAGTTTGAGTTGATTTGAGCTATAAATTTGTTGCTAGGGTTGTGCGCGATTGAATTATGAGCATTTTTGTTTTGAATCAAGTTCTAACTCTCAAAATTAAGTGAGAAGAGCAAATTAGTGTTCAATACGACTATTTTGTAGTTTCTGGTGTTCTTAAAGAAAGTACCTTGAAACGATCATCCAATAGACCGTCTTACTTAATTGTTTTTAAGACGATCTCCCAAGATCGTCCTAGTGGTTTCCTTGCTTTTGGTGTTAAGACGATCTTGCCAAGATCGTCCTAGGAGTCTGGTTCTGTGTGTTGTGGTTTGATCATTTGAAGTTATTGTGATTGGGAATCTTTAAAAAAAATGCATTTGTCAAGTAACAGTTCTCAAGTTGTTTCTCCCAATGCTCAGTTGACTAGCAAATGTCAAGACCTTGAAGAGACTGTCCATTCACTCAAGCAGACCATTGAGACCCTAAAGCTTAAGAAAACCAATGAGTGGATAAGAGCAAATGCAAGACAAGCTGATGTTGAGTTTCTCACCAATAAAAAGAAAGATTCTAGACCCAACTGTGAAAAGCATGAACGACAGATTTCTAATCTAAACAGTACTTGTTTTCTCAAAGGAGTTGAAATTGAAACTCTTCAAAAACAGGTTGAGGAGTTGAAAGCAAATGTTTTGTTCTATCAAGAACAAATCTATAAAGTTGAACAAAATCCTCTTCTGAATTTGACTACTTATTATAACAAGTCAAAGATTGATAGAACAAAACTTCTTCTTGGTTTGTGTTATGAGAACCCAGCACACCTGGAAAGAATTCAAAAAGAAGACCTTGGTCCACTTTATGATGAAAAATGCCTTAGACTTGGCATAATTCAAGAATTCATCAGACCATCTGAGGATGACTTTGAGTCAGATGATGTTGAAAGACCAAAAACAAATCAGATTGGTATTGATTATGTTGCTCTAAATGACACATACAACAAAACTCTTACCTGATCCATCTATGAGTTAGAAGAAATAGACAACATTTCAATTCCTGAAAATGATTCTCAAAAAGTTTGTTCAAAACCAATTTCACAAAAGAGCTTATATTCCAACTACCATATTGGAAAAGGAAATTGAAGGTTTAAAACAAAAGATTGAGTCTCAACAAAAAGTCATTGAACTTCTGAAAACTCAAGATCATTCTCCAAAGGTAAGTGAGACCACCCCTACCCAAATGCTGCATGATCCTAAATCTGTTGATTGCTCCACACCATCCCATGGGTGTGAGAATTCTAAAGATATGCAGAGTGATAGCATTTCTCCTCAAGAGATTCATGATATGTCTACCTCAATGCTATCATCATTCTTCCAAATTGAAGAGAAAGTTCAAACTTTGAAAGCAAAAATTCTTGCTTCTGTCAAGAAAATACTTTCTTTTGATACTCCAATGAACAACCCTGTTGACCAAAATAAAGTGAACTTAGAGCAAAAGATTGAGACTCCTAAAGATCTTAAGGCTAAAGCAAAAGCATTAATTGAAAAGTTGACAAACAAAACTATTTTCAAACCAGAAGTTCAAATGAAAGTTCAAGATTTTACTATTGAAGAACTTGATAAGTTTTTGGAAACTGATCATGTTTTTGCACCGGAAGTTGAAAAAGAACTTAAAAAACTGTCACCCAAAAAGCCTAAAGTTGCATCAAAGAAGGAATCTAAATCCAAGATTGCTCCAACTTCATTTTATTCACCCAAAGGTCAGCATTCACCACCTGTCAAAGGTAAAAAGCCCATTCCAACTACCTCAAAGAACAAGGTTGATACTTCATCAGTTTATAGAACCACTGCTCCAAAAGTTAACTCTCAATCTAGTTCTTTACCTAAGTTGTCAAAGTCTAACAAAGATTTTCTAATCAAAGATACATCTAATGGTAAAACCAGATATAGAGATCAGTATGGTTGGTTCACTATTGGAAACCCAAAGAAACAGAACATCAAATCTTCTAAGAAAACCAACTATTAAAATGTGTTTTTAACTCCTCGAACTAATTCTAAAAATTTATTTGTTACAGGAGAAAATAGTTTAGCTAGTAACCATAAGTGGATTCCTAAATCTTCATTAATAATATCTACTAGCTATGCTAAAACACAAGTGTCTGTTAAATCACCAGTGAGAAGAAGTTGGATAGCTAATGATTACAAGAATAAGATTCCTAATAGGAAATTTGATTCAAATTTGAGTAATTTAGCTAAACCATGGTCTGTAATAAGTTCTAAATCTTCTACTGTGATTTCTAAACCATTGATTGTTGATTTTAATGGGATAGTGATGAATTTTAAGAATAAACCTCTTGTTCGGAAACCCCATTTGTATACCTTGAATGTTTCCTCTAACCCAAAAGGACCCATTCAAAAGTGGGTACCAAAACAAACTTAATTGTGTTTTGCAGGTAATAAAGGTCTGTGTTTAGTGTTCCTATCTTGGATTACATTGAACACATGATCGTAGAATAAGTTTCTTTTTAAAGAAACAATCTCAAATAAGTGCTAATTACCAATGCATTTAATTACCTCTGCATGTTTTGTACAAATCCTTCCTCTCTTTCTCTTTCATTCATTATCTGTCAAACATTGATGCTATGCTTATGTGCTTATATATCATGAAATGTTTGAGGCGGAGAAAAAGGATAATTCATGATTCCACGGGGAGTTTGTGTATTTGCACTATTTGAAGAGAAACTTATTGCTAAAGTTTAGAAAATCATAAATAAATTATTTATTGTTTGTTTTGTTTTGATTTGTTTTAAATCAAGCCCATAAGCCAAAAATTTTTATTAAATTTTAAAGCCCATTTTTTTCAAAACGACCAAAAACCTTGATTGACCCGGTCCATACTCAGTTGACCCGACCCGATCTATTTTTCTTCCTTAACAAGAAGGAGGAATTTTTTCTTTATCTTACTTTTTCTTTTTCATTCCATTTTCCCGTAAAAACACACACATACACACAGTCTCTCTCTTTCAAAATCACTTCAAAAAACTTTTGTGTTGATCATCGAAACAAGAATAGGGTTTTGTTACCGTTTTCACGATGACCTAGGACGATCTTCATATTGATCTAGGTTATTTTTGATTTTTGTGGTTTGTGTTGTTAAATTTTTGGTTACTTTAATTTATATTAGTGTCTTGCCATGCTTAAATGTTCATTTGAATCACATTGTGCTTTGATGATTAACCAGTTGGAAATAGGACGACTTTGGCAAAGTCTTCCTTGATTCAAGGCTGTTTGGTTCTGAGACGATCTTGTCCAAGATCGTCTTGGTTCTAAAACGACTTGGAAATAAGACGATCTTGCCAAGACCGTCTTAGTTCCACATTCATGTGTTTTCCTTACAAACCCTTAAGACCAAGACCAAGACAATCTTGTCAGGATCGTTTGTCAGGATCGTCTTAGGGTCTGTGCGCTGTGTGGTTGATGTTTTGATTTGAAAAACACTTGGATGGGTAACTGAACTCGAAAGAGATCGGTTTTGCTCAAAATCTAATACTCTCAAATATAAAGGGAGGTTATGCTCAATTTTTCTCAGAAAATTGACTTAATTTCTGTAATAACATGATTTCTGCTCTAGATTCGATCTGAACAATGGCGGATGTAAGTGTGTGTGTTCTTGGTGTGTTTAGTGTGTGTATCGAGAGAGAGTATGTGTGTGTGTGTGTGTGTGTGTGTTTTGAGACGGACTGAGGTGTAAGAAAATTATGAGGGTTGTTATTGAAATAGTGATATGTACATGCATATATATGATGCCTAAGGAATGAGGAGTATTTATACAATAAGTCCTTACACATGCTAAACTTTATATTTAGCTTCTCATCCTTAGTTATCATATATCTATGATTTAACAACAAGTAAGTCCACAATCTTAATTACAATTTATCACTATTTTTGGATTTCTAACATTCTCCCCCTTAGTGATATATTGTAATGGATGAAGTACGTGTTATTTTGTCTTGTAGGAATGAAGTAGATGAGCCCGGTGGTGAAGACAATTGGTATGATGAAACAAGACTTCAAAGCTTTCTCATTCTCTTTAGAGAGCTTGAATCAATCTTGGTCTTGGACTTCTTGAAGTTAAAACATCAGGTAATTCTCAATGTTCTTAATTGAACAGAGAATAAAGTGTGTCTTGAATCTTTGAAAATTGTTGAACCAAGAATCAGAGTTGTCTTTTGAAAATGCGGAAGGTATAAACTTGGCGTTGGTTCTTCAATCTTCGATTCTTGAGTGAAAATTGTTTTCTAGGAATAAAGTATAAACAACTTGTACTCTCCCCCTTGATGTATGCATAGGGACATTTTTGAACTAGTGTAAATGAACAACTTGAAGATCTTGAATGAAATCTGTTGATGAAGACTCTTTTGAATCTTTACTTCTTGGTTTTGAATCTTCCATTCAATTTTCAACTTTTCGTAGCTTTGATCTTTGTTTTATTTAAGTTGAACACTATGGAGAGTAAATATTTGAATGAAATTTGGATAAATCTCTTATGAAGTGATCATGCTCCCCCTCAATTCATGAGTATAAACATTTTGGATCATCTTTGAACATTTGTTCCATCTTGAGATAATATCCTCTCATTATTGGTCTCATTTTTATCTTTGTAATCATCTTGATTTTCCTTTTCAAGTCAAGAACTCAGTCGACTAAAATTCAGTGAAAACGTGAAAATCTGAGCTCAATTGACTGAACTTCCATTGATCCCATACATCCTTAACTCTAAATATTCTCTCTTATCTTCATCCCTAACCTCCATACACACACTACAGCCTTCTTACTAACTCCATGTTTGCACAAATCAAGCTCAAAATTTTTCTCTCAATCAATCATAATTGTTTTCTCCCCCTCATAATGACAAAGTTGGGAACCAATGTCATTATGCAATCAATGATTGAGAAAATGTCACAAGAAATATGACAAACTAAAACTAGACACACATGGAGAAATATTAACCATTAACGTATCAACCCAAACCATTAGCCCAACCCAAAAAATCCTAAGGTTAACTAAAAGTAAGGTTAAAGTTGTTGATACAAATGTTATAGAATGGTGTTGGTGGTTTTTGTGTTTGTGAGATGAGAAAAGAAACCGGATAAGAATGATCCGTTAACATGTTCAAAAATCAAAAAGGATTAATGAGATGACCGATAGAAATGTATAACAGTTTTCAGATTTCCTATGTATCATTGAGACATGCACAAAGCAATGTTCTAACATAGTTCGGTCTGCGGCTTTTCAACCACTAGATTGCTCTAAAGAATATAAATCATGGTTAGTACAACCGAAGCGTTCGATAACCACAATCTATTATCCTTAAAGACTTTTAGGTAAAATCCGAGGTCACTATTAGACTTCTCGTTCACTCGATGATCACATAAATGCAATTATGAGACCTACGTTCAATGTTGGAAAAGATGTTAGCATTGGTAGGATTTCCATTTGATCATCGTGGAATATCAATTAAGATATCACTACAAATGTTCCGGTTATATCACATAGATAAGCAATAATATCACAAAGATATGACTCAAATGTGTCTTAAGAAAATGAAAATGATCAAATGAATGATCAAGCACGATAGCTCTAGACATAGTGTGATCAAATGAAGTCGGGGACTGGAGCAGAATGTCCCCCTTTTTCAATATTAACATCTTCCAAATGAAGGGTCAATAGAAATGTAAAAATCTCTGTGAAAAATGAAACAAGTATTTGTTAAGAAACACTTAAGTGGTTAGGTAAAGATATGCATCGCTTCACTGGGTCCATGAAGTCTTTATCAAGATATCAACAAATGACATCCGATAGAAATGTGTTTTACCCGACGATTTGAGAAATTTAGGGAAGGGTATCATTTCTTTTAACCCTTTTCTCACAACATATCACCATAACCTCTCACTTTTCGACTTTACTCCCTCCAACCTATTTGCACGAAATCATCATCACTCAAAATACCCTTACTATCTAATGAAAGAATTGTATACTGCGGGGTTAGAACTTATCGGCGATGATGAAGTTCATGGAGTGAACGAATCATTCTTGTGCAAACTAATCACTGAACTTCAATTGATAAAAAGTCATTTTGAAAAACATCAAACGTGCGTATGAAAAGATTTAAAACACATTTGTAGTTTTGAATGTTTTGAAATCACAAACTCCCCCTTAATCTATGCAAAGGTATATCAAAATGTTTTTCATCGAAAGGTAGAGCAAAAATTGGTATCTGTGAAATCAAAAAAAAAACTTTGTTGTGATATATACAGAAAAATTTGAAAGTCTAATGTGAACAAGATTTTAAGAAACACAAAGTTTTGCGTCAGCAACAATGTTCATAGTAAGACTGCTAGGGAGTACACAAAGGCGTTCAATCCTTCGCATCTTACATCAACAAGTTGGATGGAAAATAAAACATTTAAACACATTTAACTCAATCAATTGTTCAAGATGAGACAACTAGGGAGTACACAAAGGCATTCAATCCTTCGCTTCTCATATCAACAATTGAGAGTTTTGGAAAAAATTCTTTGTTTAACAATAGAGAGTAACAAAATCTTTTGATGGAAAATAATTTTTGCCCAGGGTTTTCAAAAGAAATCATGAATGCCTCTTTTGGAAATAAATAAAACAATGAAGCACGGGTTATACACAGAATATGTATAAGCCACTTTAAAAAGAAAAGAAATAAAGAAAATCTTTTTGTTATTTTTAAAAATTTTATATTTTTGTATTTGATTTTTGTCTTTTCAAATTTTGTATTTTGTTTTTCAAGAATGTATCAAGAACAAAATAAGTTAAGGTTCAAGATTTAACATGCCAAGCTTGGAGATAAGAAAATTAAACCTCTTTTCGTCCAATGGTTTGGTGAACAAATCTGCAACCTGATAGTCAGTGCCCACAAAGTAGAGCTTAATGTCACCTTTCTCAATATGATCTTTGAGAAAATGATATCTCACATCAATATGCTTTGATCGAGAGTGGTTTACTGAGTTGACTGCAATAGCAATGACACTTTGAGAGTCACAATAGATAGGGATATGATCATATTTCAGACCATAATCAGATAGTTGCGTCTTCATCCATAACACTTGAGCACAACAACTAGCCGCAGCCACATATTTAGCTTCAGCTGTTGATAGTGACACACAATTTTGTTTCTTGGAAGACCAACTCACAATTTTATCACCTAAAAACTGTAAAGTACCAGAAGTGCTCTCGCGATCAAGCTTACAACCTGCATGATCTGCATCTGAATAGGCAGTTAGATTGAATCCATTATCCTTTGGATACCAGAGACCTAAATTAGGTGTACCCTTCAGATAACGAAATACTCGTTTCACAGCTTGAAAATGTAAATCTGTTGGAGCAGCTTGATACCTAGCACACATACATGTTGCAAACATTATATCTGGGCGAGATGCTGTAAGATACAACAATGAACCAATCATACTTCTATATCCCTTTTGGTCAAATGGTTTCCCATTTTTATCAGCATTAATATTTGTTCGAGCAGCCATTGGGGTAGAAATTGAAGAACATGTAGTCATATGAAACTTTTTCAACATATCATTAATGTATTTACCTTGTGATATAAAAATACCATTTGGTAATTGTTTGATTTGATGACCCAAAAAGTAGTTCATTTCCCCAATCATGCTCATTTCAAAATGATTAACCATTAGAGATGAAAAGTTTCGGCAAAATGTTTGACTGGTTGATCCAAAGATAATGTCATCAACATATTTTTGGACAAGAAGAACATCTTTACCTTGTTTACGAAAGAACAGTGTAGGGTCTATTGTGCCTTTGGTAAAGCCACCTCTAACCAAGAAAGTAGTTAAGGAATCATACCATGCGCTTGGTGCTTGCTTAAGACCGTAGAGAGCCTTGTCTAACCTGTAGACATGGTTTGGCCTTTTAGAATCAACAAAACCTTCTGGTTGTTCAACATAAACTTCTTCTTTGAGTTCACCATTCAAGAAAGCTGTCTTCACATCCATTTGAAACACAGTGAAGTTTCGGAATGCGCATAAGCTAAGAAATTCCGAATGGCTTCCATTCTTGCAACTGGAGCAAAAGTTTCGTCGAAGTCAACACCAGGTTGTTGGCAATAACCCTTTGCAACTAGTCAAGCTTTGTTCCTTACTACTACTCCATTCTCATCCTTCTTGTTCTTGAAAATCCATTTTGTTTCAATAGGTTCATCTTTTCTTAGATTTGGAACTAATCTCCATACTTTCAGTCTTTCAAATTAAGCGAGTTCTTCTTGCATAGCTTTAACCTACTCTGGATCATAAAGAGCTTCAGAGACAGTTTTGGGTTCGATGTTGCTGAGAGAAAGTGCAACAAGACATTCGTTTACTGAAGTACGAGTAGATACTCCTGCTTGTGGATCTCCAATAATTTGATCAGTAGGATGATTTTTCAGTATACGTGACCATTTGCGATCATGAGGAAGAGGATCTTGTTGTTGAACATCTACATCATCATCATTGAAACCTGAGTTTTGTTGAGAGATTAAATCATAGCTTGGTAGAATAGCTTCCTAATAGGATGGATGATCGAAGTCAAGTGGCACATACACATTTGGAGTGTTTATCGGATTGGTAGTCTGAGTAAACTGGGTAGGTTGTTCTTGAACATTCACTTGAGAAGAAATATTAGGAAAAGGTGGTGAAGAAGAATCATTAGAAGAGGATGAAGAACTACTACTAGAAGATGTAGCACCTTGCTCAGATGAACTTGATGATGATTCATGTTTGTTGTCAGGAGCTGGATTATTTGTCAGAATTGGTTAAATGATGACTCGAGGTTCTTCATCATGAATCGGTTTAGAATTGTAGAATTCTTCAAAAAGAATATCTAATTCATTGTTGGAAACTTCTTGAATTTAGATGCTAAAGTAGAAGTCCTTGATGAAGTACTTGAAGCACTTGGATCATTAATTGTTGGTATCAAACTTTCTTGTTCAAAGATCATGCCCGACATCTCATCAAACCAAACATTCATTGTTTCTTGAATTGTATTTGTTCGGCGATTGTAGATTCGGTAGGCAATTGATGTCTTGGAATAACCAACAAAGTAACCTTCATCACCTTTCCTCTCGAACTTTCCAAGATTCTCCCGATCATTCAAAGTATAACAAACACACCCAAAGATATGAAAATAGATAATGTTGGGTTTACGTTTGTTAACAACCTAATAAGGAGTCATCTCGAAACGCTGATTGACAATGGACCGATTCTGAGTGTGATAAGCAGTGTCAACAGCTTCAGCCCACATATTGGAAGGCAACTTGGAATAAGCAAGCATTGTTCTTGCAGCTTCCACTAGCGTTCGATTTCTCCTTTCAACGACACCGTTTTGTTGTGGGGTACGAACTGCAGAGAATTGGTGAGTAATGCCCTTGGATTTACAAAACTCATCAAATACGGCATTCTTGAACTCAGTACCGTTATCCGAACAGATGTAACGGACTGGAAGTTGAAGATTTACTAGAGTAAAAGTGATGAAATCGATCAAAATCTGAGTTGTTTCATCTTTGGAGGCAAGAAACTTGACCCAAGTATATCTTGAATAATCATCAACAATAACCAAGATGTATTTCTTCCCATTTTGACTTTGTACTTTCATCGGCCCACAAAGATCCATGTGAAGCAAATGAAGAGGTGCTAATGAATTTGGAGATTTCTTCGGTTTATGAGAAGCTCGTTTAATCTTCCCAATAGCACAAGAAGGACAAACATGATCACTCTCATACTTATAGTCCGGCAAGCCTTCAACAAGATGCTTGTTGACCAAAGTATTGATGGTTGGAAAATTTAGGTGAGAAAGCCTTCTATGCCACAACCAAGAATTCTTTGATGTAACTTTCGAAACCAAGAATTTAGGGTGAATAACTAACTCATCAAGAGTATCACAAGTGAAAAACCTATAGAACTACCATATCAAAACTAAACTATGTGCAAGTTCGTCATTGGATACATCATAGCCTTCTTTCTTTTCAACATGCTTTGATCCAGCTGATTCACCTTGTTCATAATTCTTGGAATGATAATGTTCCTTCTTGGGAAATGCACTTGTTGAAGAAGTGCGTAGATTGTTATTTGTAGGCCTCGCTTTGTAGAACTTTTTCTTGAAATGCTTAGTTACCGCGGGAAGAGCTTGATATAGTTCATCTGAGACACCATCTCTTGTAGCCATCATATCATCTCCCTCCTCATCAGATGAAGAAACAACCACCATTTGCCTTTTAAGAGCTTCAGAAACCTTCTTTTCAACAATCAATGCCAAAGGATCAGAAGATACAACTTCTGGCATTTTGTTTGATGAAGCTTTGTTTAGAACTTGATGTTCATTGAGTTTGAAGGATTCATGAAGATTATGGATGGTGAACTTAGCCAGATTTTGATGTTGCTTAATCTGTGTTCCATAATCTTCACATTCGGGACCAAGAGCTTTGATGAATTTGATGTTTAACTCAATCTCTGATTTCTTGACATTGTTCTTCCTAAGTTCATTTATGACATTGCAGAATCTACAGTAGATAGCCTCTAGAGATTCATTTGGCAATTTGCTGAAGTTGTCAAACTCAGTCAACACATTTGTCAATCTTATTGTTGAAGTCAGGTCAGATCCTTCCATTTGTCTTTCCACCTCATCCCATATCTCCTTGGCTGTATCATAAGAATCAACAGAACCATAGATTTCATCTGGTAGTGCTTTGTATAAGCATGATCTAGCTCTGTTATCTGCAGCTGTTCGATCTTTTTGTTCAGCATTCAAAAGATCAAGAGTGAGTATTGCACCGGTAGTGGGATGGCAATGAACTGCAAGTCCATTAAGAATAGAATCTGTAAGTAGGTGACCATTCAGTTGACATTCCACATAGTCCATGAATTTTTTCTTCCATAGTCCATAAGAACCACGGTAGAGAACCGGAGGTCTTGTATCGGAACCTAATGCCAATGGTTCACGAGAAGCCATTTGAAAGAGATTTGTTTTGAAACTTGAAATGAGAGTTTTTTTAAAAAAACTTAGGAAGTGAAACGATCTTGATGAAGATCGTTCTAGGTGAAGATCATTTCTGGAAGATCGTTCTAGATTTGAGAACAAAGGCAAGACGATTGAATGATTAAAGGAATTGAAAATGAAAAATTGAGAAATGAAAGACTTGGAAATGAAACGATCTTGTTTAAGATCGTCTTAGAATTTTAAAAGGAAAATGAGACGGTCTTGAGATGAAGATCGTCTTGGGTTACTGAGAAATTTTCTAAGTAACTTCTGAAAAATTTGACAGAGTTTCGGTATGACTTTGGAAGGAATGAATTTGAGCAAAACCAATCACGAATGATCAGTTACCCAGGAAGTGTGTGATTCCCAATCACAACAACTTCAATTAAACAACCAAAACACACCAACTTTTAACAGACACTGAGACGATCTTGGGCAAGATCGTCCTAGAGTCAGGTAACTGAGACGATCTTGGCAAGATCGTCTTAGTTTTCTGCCTTAATTTTCTAAGTAAACCACTTCGAATTGACCGAAACCGATCCTTACGGATTAGTTAGCCACAATCAATGCTTCACACCACAACCACTTGCTAGAACGATCTTGTGAAGATCGTCCTACAAGCCACAACACACAGTGTATGAACGAATGAAAATTCAAGCACTGAGACGATATGCAGAAGATCGTCCTAGTGAGAATCGTCCTGAGATCATCTTCTTCAACACATCAGTTTTCAAAAACTCCATTGATGACTTTTAAAACTTCAATTTTTTTAAAAATTACTTGGAGTTAGAACGTGAAATTACTTGCAAAACGTTTGTTGTCACGTCCGCAACAAATCCTTAAACAAAATTCAGCTAAAAACACAACAGAATCAAAATCCAAAATTTGAGCGCCAAAATCCACAAATTCAATCTCGAGAGTTAGATCGAATTGGAACTGGAAACTTAACAGGATTATGTTTTAAGCTATAAGGAATCTAAATTTGAACAAAAATTGATGATTTTATGTGATTTAAATATTGAAAAATGATGAAACAGGGGATGGTATAAAAAACGGTTTTATTGATTTTGATGAAATTGAGATCAAAAATCAGTTATGGATCGATATCAAAGTGATGATTGGCTCTGATACCACGTGTAATAACACGATTTCTGCTGTAGATTCGATCTCAACAATGGCGGATGTAAGTGTATGTGTTCTTGGTGTGTTTAGTGTGTGTATCGAGAGAGAGTATGTGTGTGTGTGTTTTGAGACGGACTGAGGTGTAAGAAAATTATGAGGGTTGTTACTGAAATAGTTATATGTACATGTATATATGTGATGCCTAAGGAATGAGGAGTATTTATATTATAAGTCCTTACACATGCTAAACTTTATATTTAGCTCATCATCCTTAGTTATCATATATCTATGATTTAACAACAAGTAAGTCCACGATCTTAATTACAATTTATCACTATTTTTGGATTTCTAACAATTTCACTTTATATTTCAAAGCGTTAGAAAAATTTTTTTCAAATAAGAAGTGAAGTGTTTTTTCACCTAATTTCCAAGACGATCTTGACTAGTTCGTCTCAAATTCTTTACTTCACTTCAAAATGTTTCAAGTTATCAAATCTTGAGATGATCTTAAACAAGATCTTCCCATTTTCATTTCCATACTTAAACTTTTCAACAAAAATTAAGACGATCTTCACCAAAGTCGTCTTGTTTTTCTTAAGCTAAGTTCCACCTCAAGACGATCTCAGCAAGATCATTCTAGCTTTCTTAACTTGTATACAAAATCGTTTTATTTTCTAAACCTGAGTTTAACCTCAGGACGATCTCATCAAGATCATCCTGGCTTCCCATTCTTAGAAATTTTTTTTTTCCAAAAACCATTTTCTTAAATTTTTTTTGTGGTGTGACAAAGTGCTTTGTATTGTCATATAATTGCAATATATTTGAAATACGAGGAATTAAATGCTTTTGTGTACTTCCTTGATATTCTCAAATATCGTGTACTTATATGATTCTACTTTATTTTCAAAGTTATATACATATGAAAATATATAAAAATATGAGGAATTGAACGCCTTTGTGTACTTCCTTACTATGTTTATATATGGAAATATGTATCTAACTATTCTGTGTTTATTTTATCATATCAAGTTATTTATTTGGAATATACTGAGTTGATCACCTTTGCGAACCTCTTTGTATTTTATATAAATCACTTGTATGAAACTTGTTATTTGCTATTCAAACATTGCTTTATATGTGCGTTAAACTATTTTCTATCTTAAAATCAAAAAAATAACAGATAATGGAACACCAAGATCAAGTTGAACATGATGAAGAAATTGCTCTAAATGAATCGATTGAAGAAATTCTCATTGCTAGAAACACAAGTAACATGAGAAACAATAGAGCACTGTTTGATCCTTTCAATGCTCCTGGCTTTTCAATCGTTTCAAGAATATTTCAAAATCATCCACTTACATTTGCACTCACTGTTGAACGAGACTTAGCTGAAGTCTATCTTTATGATATGTGGAGATCCATAACATTTTTTCAACCTCAAGATCCATCAACTTCAAGAGCGAAAGCCAAAGCTAAATCACTAGAACTTCGTCGCCAAGGCTACTTTCAGTATCAGTTGCACTCTAGTGATAGAACTTATGAATTTGAGTTCAATCTTGATGATTACTGAAGAAACCTAAGGCTTCCTTGTGAAGTCCCTCACTCGATGGTTTAACCCACAAGTGTAGAATAACAAGTCAAGTAATCACTAGAGATGACTAGTATGAAAACGTCAAGTAAGCACTAGATTGGACTAGTATTACAATAAATATAAATGCAAGAATATATATAACGTAATACGTACTTAAGCAATATAAAGATAAGCAAATAAGTAAATGGTGAGACACAATGTAATTTTCAAGTGTATTTTATTTATTGATGTTAAATAAAATACAAGGTTGTTGCGGAACAAGATATTACAAAGTAAGTATCTAAACAACCTATGAATTACAAGTGATCTAATCTTTGCTAAATAAACTCTTTGATCGAAATACTTAAAGTTGTGAAGTATGACTGTTTAGATCGAGAGTATTTGAGCAAAGACACCAAATTGCAAAAGTATGTAATTTGGACGAGGAAGTGACTTGGTATTTATAGGCAAAAAGAATAAATATAATATTCTTTTTGCCGTACAAATATGGTTACATGCATTTAATGAAATTACATTAATTCCTTAAAACCATTGATTAAAGTACAAGAATAAAGTCACATGATAGTGACTTGTCTTCTAATTAACTAACCACCTTTACATGCGTGTAAGGCTTCTAACAAAAGACAAATGGATTGTCTGGTTAAAGGCATTTAAAGGCATAAAGTCAATTCCTCGTAATCAGTGTTTAGACTTGTAAGGTCTAGAACACTGACAAGGACTCCAGTCAGGAGATCTGGTAAGTCTTCCAGTGAACTCCGCTATTTGTCAGACTTCTTTCTTCAGACTTCAGTCTTCGACTTCAGCGAGAATGTTCTTCAGTGGAAAGATCTTGACTGGAGTGAAGTCCAGTGAACAAATCTGGTGGAATCCAGATTTCTATACAAGTAAGTTGTTCACTGGTCTTCACATAATTTCTGGACAAATCTTCAGAGGGCTCCAGTAGTTACGTTTGGAGCGAGTCCAGTAAATTTGGACCTAACAAATTCCCCCTATTTGTTTAGATATTATGCAAGGATTTTCAAGCTTTTATCTATACAAGTTTGTGCTTAAAGAATCCTTGAATTATTTGACTAAGTCTAATTTAAATTTCTGGATAGCCACTTTATAGATCATCAGTGTTCCCAGTTTTTACATTTTAATTTCTAGACTTAATCTGGATAAGTACTTGTAAAAAAAATAGGAATTGCAACTTATATTTACAGACATCAACGGGAGGAAAGTTACAATTTTATCAACATTAAAATAAATACAAGTACAATATTAGAGTCAGGCCTATTTCTTTTCAGCATGCCCAGCTGGCTCTTCAGTGGCCTTCCTCTTTACACCTGGAGATGAAGACGAAGTAAGAGAAGTCCTTAAGCCCAACTCCATCTCCATCAACTCCTTTCTCATCCATTCCTTGCCAATCCTCTTCATAAAGTATTTCACATCTTGGGAGACATCTTTACCCCTGAATGAAAGCCCAATCTCTCTTAACTCTGACCACCCAAAAGCCCCGATTGAGGTGTCTTTTCTTTCATCAGTAAAGTTCCCTTCTCTGAAGAGTTTGACATGGAACTTAGAGAAGTTATCATGATTTTCTGCCAGATGGATCTCAGCACCCAGTATTGATCGGACATCAGCTCTAAATTGTGACAAATGTTCATACTTTTCCTTTGTCTGAGCCCTTTTCACCATTTCATCCACTTCCCAGGACACCTTTCTCTGTTCAGCAACTTGTTGAAATTTTTCTTTATTGATCCTTTCAGTTGTGTTCAAGGGAATGAAGGTGCTGAGATCTGCATCTCTGGCAGCTTTGGTTTTCCTAACTGGTGCCTTGGGTAAACCCTTGACTTTCTTTCTATATTCATGCTCCAGAGCAGTTGCATTACTCCTTACTTGTTGCTGGAGATTTTTCAGTTCTTCTCTTCTCTGGGCAATAAGATCCAGTATGCTCACCCCATAAATTTCAGAATCATATACTTGTTCATCCTGAGCATACAAGGATTGAATATAGACATCATCCAAGGCATCCAGACACTTCTTCAGCCTAGGATCATCCTTCATTTTCTTGTAAACTTCAATTTGTATGCCCAACCTACCAGCGTTGTAAGATTCCAGAGTCTCATGCCTGGCCATATCCAACTGGTAAGCAATCAAGTCATCTTTTAGGTTTTTCTTGAAGATTTCAATTAAGATGCACTCTTGCTCTAGTCTCTTTGCCTTGGCCTCATCAACAGACACATACTCTTCTGCTTCATTCGTTGGTTCCCCAGATACCACTTTCTTTCTTTTGATACTTTTCATTGTCGTAGTGATATCTGGGAACTCCTCAAAAACTGGCTCACTGGCATCAGTACCAGCAGCCTCTTCCTTAATTTGTCCACTGGCTTCAGTACTAGTGACATCTTCACCAATAACCTTCTTCCAGACTTCTATCATCTTCCAGCCTCCAGTGTATGTTTGTCAGTAGAGTCAAATGTTCGACCAGACACTGGAGCAATGTTGTTTACAGTTTTCCTCAACTGCATCACTTCCTTTTTGATTATCTCAAGATCCTGAGGAAAGTGGCGAGGCAACTGGGCGTCAATCATCTTCATAACTTCAGGCAACAACCCATCTCGGAGATTTCTAAGGAGAGTTTCAGACACCTCCTCAGTGATTTCTTTCAACATATTTCCTCTGAACCTCCTAACAACTTCATCACTGAGGGTGCTGACCACTGAGTTTTTCTCTAGGGTTGGCCTGCTCTCCAGAGAGCTTATTCTGGTGGTCAAATTCTAAACATCACCAGTCAGACTTGCCAGAGGTTGAGCAACTTATGTTTGAATGGCAGTCTGAACACTTCTTACCACGTCCTCCTTGATTTCCTGGACTGCAACTTGTACTAATTCAGAATTTCTATTTGTTTCCAAGACAAGTTCATCCAGCTTCTTAAAGACTATCTTCTCATTACCAGCAAAAATGTTCATTTCTGACTTAAGATTATTGGAAATATAGATTTGAAGTCAGAAATAACTTAAGAAGAAGCCTGAAGTGATCTCTCCAGGTCCGCCACCTTATCAAAATGGCCTTGGACCTCGGTTGAAGAAGAACAGGAGAGATCACTGGAAGGATTGGTGATTCTGGTGATTGATGATACTGGCAACACCCTTGTGATATTTTCAGTTTGTTGGGTGACTGCCAGTGGTTCAGAATGTTGATTTTCTGGTGCAGAGGGTGATTCAAGAATTGTTGTTGTTTGTTCTGGAAGGGTTGTTGGTGTATTTTCTGGGGGGTGGAGGAGGCATATCAGATAGAATTGACTGGGAAACAGAGTGGATGGTGCGATCAATTTCTTCTTTTCCCAGAAAACTCATATTCACATCAAAATCATTATCCTTAGACAGTGGAGAGTCAACCATATCCCAATCTGGGCCGGTTCCACCTGCCTAGTCCTCTACTTGTACATTCTCCACTCCAACATTTAAATCAATCTGAGCCATCTGCTCCAGATTCTCTCCTTCAACCTGCCTAACTTGTTCATCTTCCACTTCTTCAACAATCAGGGACCCATTGGCAGCCATGATGTCCCCACTTTCAGCAGTTGCCACTGGAATGACAAGAGGTGATCCAGATCCTCTTTCTTCTTCACCACTTCCTTCTACTTGTACTGGGGAAGTGGTTACTAGGGCAGTCTCCTGACCCATTTCTCTAGAATCTTGAAGAGTAGATTCTGGAAGGGTTGATACCAGAACTCCGTCTCTCCTTAGACAACGAGTTCTATTCCTTGGCCTGGTGGGGTTAGGTGGAATTTCAACAATATTCACACCAGGCTGCTGAAGATCTGGGGCGATCTGGGAAATAGGTTGTACCCTTTCAACATTCACTTCATCAATAATTTCTTCATTATTATGAGGCTCACCAACAACCTCCTCATCAGGTGATGATGCAATTGCATCTTCTTGAATTCCGAACTGATAGAGCATCACCGATGGAATGTCGACCTCAGTAGATGATGAGGTCAACTGGTTGAGGTCCCTCAGATATTCACACATTGAAAAATGAGTTGTATTTACATTGTACTCATTCTTCAGGGCCCTCTTGAATATGATGGACGGATATCGAATGTAAGGAATGAAGGCCTTCCTACTTTTGACCCTCAGTCTGTCCACCAGATCATTAAAGAAAATCTGGGCAAAGTCCACCCTGTATCCATTCCATAGGCAGTAAGCAATCTGGAGCTGTGTCTGGTTAATCTGATCCAGACCTCCAGAACTGCCACCCAAACACTCAACAAAATGAGTGAAGAAATACCTCCATGAGTCTGTCAACCTGCTCATATATACAGTGCCCTTCCTGAGCAGCTGACCATTCTCGTCCACTATTTCTGTGTGCCCCATCAGCCTGCACACCTCCCTGGTATTGATTCCAGATGGAATCTCAATGGGCATTTCATTCTCATCAAAATAATTCATCCTCAGAGCATCTCTGAGGGAATCAACAGTAATGGTGAAGTGTTTGGTGCCTTGCTTTAAGGTGTAGTAGATGGATTCATCACTCTCCACATACACAGAAGTATACCAGAATTCACAGAGATATTCATGATACATTTTGCCCGGATTTAGAGTTAGGGCACCATAGAGAGGACTACTCAAGAAGAAGGTGTTCAACCTTCCAATGATAAAAGTGGCGGTGTGATTTGTTGAGAGTTTTGCCATCCAGTTATTCATATTTATGCGGATGGCATAAGCAGAAAGAGATATATGAGATGCCTTCTTGACATTATCGGAAGGATTATAGTTTGCAACAAGAAGATTTTTAGGAGATGGTTTAGGAGCCATTTTAGATATTATGAAAATGAAAGTGAAAGCAGAAAAATTTAATAAAAGAGATGATGATGATGATTGGAGAGTAAATGAAGAAGGAAATAAATGAAGGAATTTGAAGATATGGGAGTAAATGATTTTTTGAGATGAATCTGAAAGTGAAGGTAAATGCGAATATTTATAGAGGAAAGAGAAAATGGAATTCAAAACGGTAAGTCTGAAAAAGTTCAAAACAGTTTTGATCGGTTTTGACATCCGCATTTAATGTTTCCCATCACACATAAATGTATGACGGTTGACAGCCCACAAAAAAATACCCACTAACACTTTTTGTCTTCCCAAGGTAACAAAAACCATCATTTAAATTGAAAGTGTCATGCTACGTAAGCTGAACAGTAATTGTCCAGATGAAAGATTTGTAAGGTTGGCATGCACTATCCTTAAATATTAAAAAGAAATGATTTGACACACACAGACTCATTTTAATGCATCTGGAGGTTGGCTTGACACTCCAGTTTCACTGGTGGATTAGGCCAGTAGAACATGCATTAATGGTACACTGGAGGGACACTACAGTAAGTACCCAGATTGACCATTCTGGTAATCCTCAAACACGCACATCAACTAATATAAACAAATGAGAGGGACACATTTACAAAGAAACAGAAGTTACTTCAAACATGCACATCAACTTATCCAGTATTAATGAGAGGGACACATTTACAAGGTACTAGAAATATTTTTCAGAAAAATTTATCCAGTGAGAAAATAAATTAATAAATTCCCCCTGAAACTTAGATATATATATAAAAAAATGTGGTCTGAGTCTTTCCCCCTGGAATGGTGATCCATAAATCTATCAGTGCAAAGATAGTATCACAAAGGCGTTCGATAGCTTTACTGGTATAGATTTATAAATCTGGAATAAAAGAACCCTGCCAGTGTCACAAAGGCGTTCATAACAAGGTTCCAGATTAAGGGTTCAACATTCCCAACTCACTGACAAGATTTTGAAAAGTTTTCTCATCCAAAGGTTTTGTAAAAATGTCAGCAAGTTGTTTATCAGTGGGAATAAAGTGGATTTCAACATCATTCTTCATTACATGATCGCGAATAAAATGATACCTGACATCAATGTGTTTCGTCTTGGAATGCATGACTGGATTGTTTGAGATAGCAATGGCACTGGTATTGTCACAAAAGATAGGAGTCTTTGAATACTTAATACCATAATCAAGCAACTGGTGCTTCATCCAGAGTATCTGAGCACAACAACTGGCTGTAGACACATACTCTGCTTCAACAGTGGATAAAGAAACTGAAGTTTTCTTCTTACTGGTCCAGCTCACCAGTTTGCCACCAAGGAAATGACATCCACCAGTAGTGGATTTCCTGTCTATCTTACAACCTGCATGATCTGAATTTGAATAACCCATTAGATCTAAGCCCGAGCCTTTGGGATACCAAAGACCCAAACTGGGAGTACCCTTAAGGTACTTCAGAATGGCTTTACAGCCGCCAGATGAGATTCTTTTGTGTTAGACTGATATCTGGCACAAAGACATGTTGCAAACATTATATCTGGTCTACTGGCAGTTAAATACATTAGTGAACCAATCATGCCTCTATAGACAGTGGTGTTCACTGGCTTCCCATCAGGGTCTGAATCCATTGTTAAAGGTGCAGAAATAGGAGTTGATTTTGAGGGTGAAGAATTCATATCTAATTTTCTTAAAATATCTCTAACATATTTTTCTTGATTAATAAAAATACTATCAGTGGTTTGTTTAATCTGGAGTCCAAGAAAAAATGTTAATTCACCCATTAAACTCATTTCAAATTTTGAAGACATGATTTTTGAAAATTTCTTGCACAAAGATTCATCAGTAGAACCAAAAATAATATCATCAACATAAACTTGTACCAACAGAAGATTACCTCTTTCATGAAGAATAAATAAGGTATTGTCAATTGCACCTCTTTTGAAACCATTTTCTGATAAGTGTTTGGTCAGAGTATCATACCAGGCTGGAGGGGCTTGTTTGAGGCCATACAGTGCCTTGTCCAGACGATACACCCAATGTGGATGCTTTTCATCAATGAAGCCTAGTGGTTGCTTGACAAATACTTCTTCTTCTAATTCTCCATTCAAAAATGCACTTTTTATGTCCATCTGGTAGACCTTGAACTTATAAGGAGCAGCAAAGGCTAAAAACATTCTGATGGCTTCTAACCTCGCTACTGGTGCAAATGATTCTTCAAAGTCAAGGTCTGTCTGGACGTACCCTTGTGCCACCAATCTGGCCTTATTTCTGATCACATGACCATCTTCGTCAACCTTATTCCTGAAGACCCATCTGGTTCCAATTGGTTCTTTCTTGCCAACTAGAGGAGGAACCAGATTCCAAACTTTATTTCGTTCGAACTAGTGAAGCTCTTCTTGCATAGCTATCACCTAGCTTGGGTCATTCATTGTCTCGTCAATCTTCTTCAATTCGGTTCCATCAGTGATAAGAAGCCGACATATAAACATTGTTCACTAGAGGCACTTCTGGTCTGAACCCCTCTATTGGAGTCACCGATAATTTGGTTGATTGGGTGAGCTTTTGTCCACTTAGAGTATTGACCAGGATTGTTTCTTACAACAATATCAGTGCAAGAATTCTATTGATTTTCTGGAGTAGGATCTTGCTAGACAACTTCAGCATCTTCATCAGAATTTGTAAGATCACGATTTGCATCATGAAATTCTTCATTTAACGGCATTTCTTGGATAACTGGCTCAAAATCAATTGAATCTGATACTGGAGGAGTAGTACGAACATCTGATCCAATAACAAGTTCAGAGGGTAGTTTGAAACTTATTGAAGGATAAAATGAAGTATTACTGGAAGGTTTTTCAAATTGCACTGGTTCCAAGTCAGGATGACTGGAAGCATCTTCAGATGAATCTTTATTGAAGTTGATAGGATCAGATTCACCAAAGATAATTGGACTTTCTGGGGGAGAATTAAGGGTTGGCCTTTTATTGATTGCTTCATTTGACTCATCAAATGTGACATGTATTGACTCCTGGACCTTTTCCAGTCTGGGGGAATTAAGGGTTGGCCTTTTATTGATTGCTTCATTTGACTCATCAAATGCGACATGTATTGACTCCTGGACCTTTTCCAGTCTCTTGTTGTAGACTCTGAAGGCTTTGCGAATGGCTGAATATCCTACGAAATATCCCTCATCAGCTTTGGCATCAAATTTGCCTAACTGACTGGAGTCGTTCAGGATGTATACTGGACATCCAAAAACGTGAAAATAACCAATATTTGGTTTTTAATTTCTCAATATTTCATAGGATGTCTTCTTGTGTCTTTTCACATATACTGAGCGATTTTGAGTGTGAGAAGCAGTTGCAATTTCTTCAGCCCAGTACATTTTAGGAAGACCAGAATCAGCAAGCATACTCCTGACAGCTTCTGTCAGCCCAGTACAACTCCATTCTGTTCTGGTGTGTGTGCTGATGAGAAATTCTGGGAGATGCCAGTGTAAGTGCAGAATTTCTCCAGAATTGCATTCTGAAATTCTGTTCCATTATCACTTCTTAACTGACACACTTTTCGCTTGTATTTGAGTTCAATTTGTTTGATAAGAGCGATGATTTCAGCAGCAGTTTCATTCTTTGATCTAAGAAATATTACCCAACAATATCTGGAGTATTCATCAACAACTACCAGGGTATATTTCTGACCAGCACGAGTCTAAACGTTCACTGGACCAAAGAGGTCCATATGAAGCATATGAAGAGGTTCAGATATGCTAAAAATCTGTTTTGTCTTGAAACTAGTACGTTTCTGCTTCCCCATCTCACATCCTGGACATGGCCTTTCCTTTTTGAAGGAGACAGAAGGTATCCCATCTGCGAGTTGTTCTGGACAACTTGTTGATATTTTTGAAATTTAAATGGGACAACCTTTTATGCCATAGCTAGTTTGTGTCTTCATCAGCCTTGGTATAGAAACACTGCTCTGAAGGAGAGCTTTCCATATCCATTATGTACACATTCCCTTTTTTGGGAGCAATCAATACTACCTTCCAATCCTTATTAAATACGATGCCTTGAGAGATGTTAAATAACACCTGGTAGCCATCATCACACAACTGGCTCACACTTATGAGATTATACTTCAACCCATTTACATAAGCCACTCGTCTGAATTTGACTTGACCATTGTTCAGAACACCATATCCCTCAGTCTTTCCAGAACCATCATTTCCAAAAGTAATGGAGGGTCCATCTGAAACTTCGAACTCATCCAGCAGGGTCTTACATCTGGTCATTGTCCTGCTAGCAACGCTGTCAAGATACCAAATATATTTCTTTCGATCGCCCTGCATATCCACCAGATTATTAGTTTAAAGGTTTGCGAACCCATCGACTGATGGGTTCTTTGGATCCACAAGGATGGATCCCAGCAGGTATCTGGTTGATTTCCCTTTCAAAAATAGTGGGTTTCTCAGTAAACACCACTGGAGCTGACAGTTTTGAAACCTTTTTCTTTTTCTTATCAATAGGTGTGCTCGATTTTTCTTTCTTGGAAAAAGGTTTTGTATTTTGTTTAGGGCCAGATGAAGTACCCTCAAAATTGTTAATTCTTGCATTACAACTTTGAACTTGACGAGCCAGTAGTTGAAACTGACTCTCCAACCTTAACAAAATATTTTCTTCAGATGACACCATAGCCTTTCCAGTTGACTGTACTTTTGGCTTAGGTGGAGGAACAACATTCTTCTTTTTCTGAACCTGTGGTTCTTTAGAAGATGATTGAGGCAAAGGTTTATTCTGCTTAACCTTCTTGACTGGAGCATTCATCTGTGGAGCTCCAGTATTAACCTCGGACAATTGAACAGGAGGAATAATACAAGTTTTGGGTGTTGTTGGTTCATCATAGATAGTGCTAGGTTGTAACACTTCAGGCAGTCGGTCAACAACAGGTATTAATGCAGCAGCATTTACATCACCCCCCCAGATATGCACGTTTTTGGGAGGGGTACTGGTTACGTGCAGCATCATATGGTTTCTTGGTCTCAAGCCATGACTAGATAACAAGTTTTTCTTTTGATAAAAGATTTTCCAGTTCTTCCTTTTCTTGGACCAGTTGTTCAGTAACCAAAACTTGTGCTTTGAAAGCTAGTTCAATATCTTGCAATTCTTTTAACTTAGATTGTAAGTTTGTCATTTCAGAAAAATCTATTTCAAAATTATTTGACATTTCTGAACGAACAGTTTCCACAAACATTAAATTAGAGTTTAAAGCTTCAGCAATGTCCAATTTTAACTCAGGATCAGTTTCTTTGTCATAATCTATTACCTTTTTAATGACAATGTCCACCCATCTTCCAGATGTGACATCTTCTTTCACCAGATGCTCTTCATCAGCTAGAGCCATATAACAACAATCTATTTCCTCTTTATCAGCGACTGATGAGTCATCAGAAGGAACCCATTCTTCTTTTGCCACCATGCATTTATTATTATCCTTTTCTGCAGACATGAGAGCAATTTGCGCCTTAAGCTTTTTGTATTTTAATCTGTAGCTATCATCAGGCTTGTTATAAGAAGTTGATGGACCAGATTGTGAGACAAACTGATTGGACTTGCACTCTTTCATGAAATGACCTTTTCTGCCACACTTAAAGCATGTCAAATTGGTCTTATCAGTAGAAGAACTGGGTGCATTGTGTCCAGTGGGTCTACTGGCTCTGGCTTTGAAACGGTTAAACGTTTTAGCCATCATAGCCATTAGATCATCACTATCAGTTTCATCAAAATCTGGAGAGATATTATTCATGACTCCAGAATCCATTAATTCAAACATCATCTTCTTCATAGAAAATACATTCTCGGAAGACATTAATGCTGCACATGGTGGTTCAGTATGACTAACCACAGGGGAACTACTGGAAGCATGATTAATAACATCTTTTTCTGCCTCAATTCTTTGGGCTTGATTCTCTTAAGTGAATCTGAAGGCTCCATACAAAGATGACAGAGTATGGGAATGTAAGTTTTTACCTTGTCTCAAGACCACAATCATATGAGACCATTTTGAAGGAAGAATATCACAAAATTTTTCAAGAAGTATGTCCTTGTCCTTCTCTACCCCAAGCCCTCTTAACTGGTTTATGATAGACATAAATCTGGTGTAGGTACCAGTTAATGATTCATTGGGTAAGGCAAAAAATGACTCGTACTTCTTATTTAAAGCCACTTTCCTGGTAACAATAGTATCATCACCACCTTCATACTGGTTCACTAGTTCATCCCACATGCTTTTGGCACTGGGATAAAGCACTAGTGTAGGAATTAGAGCTTCAGGAACGGCCCCGAGGATCATGACTTTTAAAGTAGTGTCAATATTGACAAGTCTCCTTTCCTCTTCAGACCAATGTTCCTCTCTCTTTTCCCTCCTAGATCTTGCTCCAGTTGGATCAAGAAGTGGATTGAGAGGACTTCTGGGAATATAGGGTCCTTCATTTAAAATTTTAAGCATATTCCTCTCAATACCAGTAACATGTAATAACATCCTAGCTTTCCACGTGCCAAATTCATCACCATTCCCAATGAATTTGGGAACAGGAGTATTTGAGTAGTGCACATGCACGTGTGGAGAAGCAGGAATAGGAGGTGGTGGTGGTGGATTATTGTTAGCATGGTCATTGGTTTGTTCAAATTCATTTATGGGTGGAGGTCCAGTATTTAAAGGGTTTCCTTGTGTATTCTCTGGGTTGGCCATCGAGAGAATGTAGATCTAGGCAAGTATGTTAGCCTTCTGCTCTGATACCAATTGTGAAGTCCCTCACTCGATGGTTTAACCCACAAGTGTAGAATAACAAGTCAAGTAATCACTAGAGATGACTAGTATGAAAATGTCAAGTAAGCACTAGATTGGACTAGTATTACGATAAATATAAATGCAAGAATATATATAACGTAATACGTACTTAAGCAATATAAAGATAAGCAAATAAGTAAATGGTGAGACACAATGTAATTTTCAAGTGTATTTTTGTTAGAAATCCAAAAATAGTGATACATTGTAATTTAAGTTATGGACTTACTTGTTATTAAGTCATGAGTTGATGATTTCTACGGTTGTGGGGCTAATTGTGAAAATTAGCATAGTTGGTTAGTTTAGACTATAAATAGCCCTCAATTCCATAGAAATCATAACTTTGGCATAACCTTGACATAACCTTGACACACATTTTCATACCATTACACCTGAATAACACATACTTGATCCCAATTCTCTCTCAACACACACACAAACACCAAGAACACACACACAAAACCGCCATTGTTGATGTGAATTTGAGTGATAAAATCGTGTTGTTACATGTGGTATCAGAGCAAAACATCGTTTTGATCTCAATCCATAACTGAATTTAATCACAATTCACCAAACAATCACCTTTTAATTCTGTTTTTAATCCTATTTTTGTTCGGTTTTTTTTTTAAATCAATGAAAATTCAAAAATAACCTCTCAAATCACATAAAATCACAAATGTTTGTTAACCGTTCGATTCCTCATAGTTAATTACATAATCCTCTCAAGTTTCGTGTTCTAATTCGATCTGGATCAAAAGTTCAGATTTTGAGTTTTTGGCGCTAAAATTTGGGATTTAATTTTGTTGTGTTATAAGCTGAATTGTATTAATCGGATCGTTGCTAAGGTGAAAACAAACTGTTTGCAAGAGGTTTCATGTTCCAATTCCCAGAAAATCAAAAGATATTGAAGTTTTAAAAATCGTTAATGGAGTTGTTCATGTTCAGAGGTTGAAGACGACATTGTGAAGCTAAAACGATCTTATTTAGATCGTTTCAGTTTTTTTTCGTTGATACTTACATTTCAGTGTTGTGGCTTGTAAAACGATTCAATTTAGATCGTTTTGACAAGTGGGGTTGTGGTGTGAAGAGTTGATTGTGGCTAACTGATCCTTTGGATTGGTTTTGGTCAATTCAATTTCTTGAAAATAATCAAGTTTTTGTGAAATTCTGTGAAGAAATCTAAAACGATCTCTTTTAGATCGTTTCAGACTTTGAAAAACCAAAACGATCTTTTTTAGATCGTTTCAGTTTTGGTGAATCCAAAACGATCTCTTTTAGATCGTTTCATCTTTCACTCAAACAAATTCCTGGTTTGATTACTTCTTGGATAACTGATCTTCGTGATTGGTTTTGCTCAATTCATTCCATTACATTTCATACCAAAACTCTGTCCAAATTCATTCAGAATACTTAGAATTTTTCATCCAAAATTCAATTTAGATCATTTTATTCCTGAAGACAAATTTAGATCGTTTCATTTCCAATCAAGATTTAGATCATTTCATTTCCAATCAAAATTTAGATCGTTTCAATTCCTTTATAAATTTAGATCGTTTTCCTATCTTTCCAACTTTAGATCGTTTCATTCTATCTCATTTTAGATCGTTTGATATTTTCTTCAAAAATCAATTCAATTCTCAAATCAATTTCTAATGGCTACTCGTGAAGCGTTGTCTCTGGGTACTGATACAAGACCTCCAATTCTTTATCGTGGTAACTATGGACTTTGGAAGAAAAGGTTCATGGATTATGTGGAACGTCAGACTAATGGTCACATGCTTAAGGATTCAATCATGAATGGACTTGCTATGCATCATCATCCTACTACCGGTGCTATTTTGACTCCTGATCTTTTGAATGTCGAACAAAGACATCGTACTGCTGCTGACAACAGAGCTAGGTCATGCTTGTATCAAGCACTTCCTGATGAGATCTATGGCTCAATTGTTTCTTATGACACAGCAAAGGAGATTTGGGATGAAGTTGCTAGACAAATGGAAGGTGCTGATGTAACCTCAACAATCCGACTGACAAATGTCTTAACTGAGTTTGACAATTTTCAGAAATCACCAAATGAATCTCTCGAGTCCGTGTACTACAGATTTTGCAATGTAATCAATGAGCTGAGAAAGAACAAGGTCAAGAAAACTGAAATTGAGCTGAACATCAAATTCATCAAAGCACTTGGTCCCGAGTGGGAAGATTTTAGAACTCAAATCAAGCAACATCAAGATCTGACCAAATTCACCATTCATACTCTTTATGAATCTTTCAAGTTGAATGAGCATCAAGTTCTAAGCAAATATTCATTCAACAAAGTGCCAGAAGTTGTATATACTGATCATTTGGCATTGGTTGTTGAAAGAAAGGTTTCTGAGGCTCTTAAAAGTGCATTTCCAAAGAAGGAACAATATCATCACAAGAGTTTTGAACAAGGTGAAACAAGTGGTTCCAAGAACGGAGATAAGAAAGCAGAAACTGAGAAATAAATCATGGAAAAAGAAAAAACATCTGACAAAAAGTGTTACAACTGTGGAGTTCCAGGTCATTTTGCTGTGGATTGCAAGCTGCCTCGCAAGCAGAATTATGAATACTACAAGCAGAAGATGCTCTTGGCAAAGCAAGTTGAAGCCGGTCAAGCCTTGATTGCTGAAGATGACAAGTGGCTTTTGCTGTCTGATGATGAAGATGAAGATCTGTCTGCAAATGTATGTTTCATGGCAAGGTTGAGCAAAGACAAAGTGTTGGTGAAACACCCCAACTAAGGCGGAACAATGAGATGTACAGAAAGTCGAGTATTCAAAACAAAGGATTATAAATAACATTCACCATAGTTTTATTTGATAAAAGAATTTACAAATGTACAAGCATGTGAACCAATTTCCAAGTACAAATGCGTCCACCGTACTTGAATATTAAGTTCGCGAAAGAAATAACAAGCACATGAAGTAGTATACTACAATGATCAAGGCGGATTCCATTGCCTATCACAAGGTTTGATCTTTGACTCCAAAGGGCAACGCAAATAATCATGAAGCATATAAATCCTCAATGCTTAAGCTTATTTCCTGAAAAGCATGAAGAAAAAGTGTCAACTACGAAAACGTAGTTGGTGAGTGCATAGGTTTTTATATAAATCTTGGTACATCACCGTTTTAATACTTAGAAAAACTTATTACTATTACATTTCGAAATATCCAAACCATATGATCGACAAAATTTTCATATCATGTTATCAAGTTTCCAAATACCATAATGTCATATCAAGACTTGGAGAATCTATAGTAAAATTTCAGGTTCTCATTTGTCAAATCATCATGAGAGAAAAAGTATATAAATCGATTAATCGTATATCATACCAAAATCATTCGGTTACCAAAATCATTTCAATATCACCAATTTCCATGAATATTTCCAATTCATCCTTTGATAATCATTTGTTCAACTCATTATAACCCATGTAAATAAATCCTTATCATATGACCACAAGGGTCTAATTCCATTATCTTAGATGAGTAAATGCTTGAGCCACTACTACTACCATTTTATTCAAGTCCGATTACAATCCAATAATTCAATTCATAGCACAAGCTGTCAATCAAGTGCCGTAATAATAATAACAATGATGATAATGGGTCGTGCCATGGAGACGCCCGATTATCTTAAGGTAGTTAGAACACCCGGGGGCCAGACTAGAAGTGGAGGTTGTCACGAAGGCAACCAACCTTCCAACGGTACGCTTTGGGTGGGCGGACGAAACCTAGTTGCGCAACTAACTAACTACAGGCCTCCACTTTCGGAGTAAATAGTAGTGTACCGAATGCCGCGGTTTGACAGAACTCAAGCTCATCACATAAATCCTTTATTTTCATGAACATACGAAACAATTTTATTTCATACTCATATATCAAGAGTCATTTCATATAACAACTCTCTTTCAAAAAACATTGCATATATAGAAAGTAGTTTCATTTATCATGCTTTTCACCCCGAAAGTAAAACACATAAAAGAGTTTGAAAGGGGGCTATGACTCACCTTGATATGCCGCATATTAAATTCACTTATCCAAAATGGGTACTTCCCATCAATCGTTCCATCATACATCCATCACGTTTCTCAATCACATTTGAAAGCCAAGACTATCCCTACGATAGGACTAATACATGTAAGTTCCTATCTTAAGCCATCACTTAGAAATGCCACTTTCATTATACTGCTATCAATTGTGGAATCCAAGTATATTGCCAACATTCGCATTGTTTTGGTTGTAGCGATTGATGGTGTAAAATGTTACTTTAATTACATGCGTAGTTATAAGTTGTTAGATTTTTGGTAACTTGGCTTCATTTGTGGTTTCACTTGGCATCTTAGGTCATCATGTAGAAATATCGTATTAAGTTATGTTATCCTTGTTCATCATTTGTTGTGTAATCGATTTTAGCGTGAATTAACATTTGTGATATCAATATATAGCTTGGTTAACATAATTACTTATGTCAATCTCACTTAATTATCTTTGTTTTATTTTGATTACACTTATCTCATGAAATTCGTTTAAGTGTTATGGGCCATTATCAATTGGGCCTTAGGTGTCATGGGCTTTTAAATGTTTTGGGCTTACATTAGTTATTGGGCTTTACCTTATTTGGGTTAGGTGCATAATGTGTTATAGTGGTTATTGGGCTATAAGGCTTATTGGGCCAAGTGGGCCTACTGATTTGTGTTCCTTATGGGTTCATTATTTGGGCCGGGTTAGCCCATTATGGTTCTTAGTTCATTACATAGCCCATTATGCCATTTATAAGATTACTTACAAATTTTCTGTTTTATACTTTATTTTTAAGAAATGTTAGCTACTATTTTGGGGTCAAGACGAATTAGTTGGACCTTCATGATTTTTACACAGTGACTTATATGTATCTAGTATTTTTGTGAATTTTTGGTGAACTTTTAGATGATGTTTGGTGTCCGTAAAAATTATCCAAACACGAACTGTCCCGAATGGGCACTGCTTGCGACATCAGAAGTTTTATAAAAGTTCTTGATGTTCTGATTCTTAGAAAAATCCCATGATTTTATTTTAAGTTCACAACACATTGAAATTACTTTTCACCAAGTATGACTTCCTGGAACTTTATGGATTAGGAGATAAAAATTGTTAAAGTTTATAAAATATTCATACAAAATTACAGTTTTGACCAGTTTCAGTAGAAAAATCATATCTTTCGTTTGGTTCAGTATTTTTGAGTAATTCCAGTTGGAGGTTAATCTTAACTCATTTGTCTACAACTTTTATTTTGATAGTCTTTCTTGAAAATGCCCTCACATGCCCAGTTTTCCCGTTCAAAGACAGAAGATGGATTCTGTCAGCTTACTTTGTTTGCCCAATGCATGCCTTTACTTTATGGCTTAACCCAATACTTATTTTGGCAAACCCAATACATTTTGTTCATCCTAATTCATCTATTCATCTTTCATTAGTGTTTTCTCCAGATTTTATTTCATATTTTATGGACAAATCATGTGATGAAGGTGATGAATTTATATTTGTGTTCTTGTGATTTCGGTTAGTGACTTTTATGCATTTTTTGGTCTTGAATTCTTATAAAATCCTTATTTCTTGTACTAACTTCATAAATCCCAGATTATTAACATGTATTTAATCATCAAAATATATATATGAAATCATCAATTAAAGACCCATCTCAAATCTCAAATCAAAACAACTTAAACTAGTGCAAATCCAAGCATGCATGTAATCATCTCATCATTTTAACAACAAATCTTTATCCAACTTCAATTCAACAACTTAAAAACATATTTTTATGAAAAACTCCAGAAATATATTCATCAAGATATATAAAAATATGACCATACTTCTTTAGCTGCAAATTATGTGCTTATTTGTGTTATTTATTTCATAATGGCTTGCATATACTCTGTATGCAACCCGGTTTTAAAAAGAAAAAATTATTTATGTTTCAAAGTTGGAATTCATTCATGTTTATATACATATAAATTGATATAAGATAACGCGGAATTGAACGCCTTTGTGTACTTCCAAGTGGTCTTAGATGAATGTATATGTGTAATATATTGGATTTTCATCATGATAACCTGAGTATCACAAGATGTTGATTGCAATTTTGTTGCACCTGTTTCAAAAACTCTCAATTGTTGATATGAGAAGCAAAGGATTGAACGCCTTTGTGTACTCCTGAGTTGTCTCATCTTGAACAATTGATTGAGTTCACTTTTCATAAAACCTGTTTTGATTTCACACAAATCATTTTTGCTCCACCTTTTCTATGAAAATCTTTTTGATCTATCTTTGCATAGATTAAGGGGGAGTTTGTGATTTCAAATCTCTTTCAAACTTCAAATGTGTTTTTTTAAACATTTTTTTTTCACATTTGACGATTTTTTTTCAAAATATTTTCTTCAAAGGAAGTTCGGTGTTTAGTTTTCACATGAGCGACTAGGTTTTTCTCAAAATTCTACTCCATGAACTTCATAATTGCCAATGAGTTCTAACCCCGGAGTTTTCACATCTTTCAGTAGATAGTGAGGGTATTTTGAGAGATGATGATTTTGTGAAAATAAGTTGGAGGGAGTAAAGTCAAAAAGTGAGAAGTTATGGTGATAATGTTGTGAGAAAAGGGTTAAAAGAATTGATACCCTTCTCTAAAATTCTCAAATCGCCGGGTAAAACACATTTCTATCGGATGTCATTTGTTGATATCTCGGTATTGAAGAAGCCTTCATGGACCCAGTGAAGCGATCCACATCTTTACCTAACCACTCAAGTGTTTCTTAACAAATGCTTGTTTTATTTCTCACAGAGATTTTCTCATTTCTATTGACTCTTCATTTGGAAGACGTTGATATTGAAAAAGGGTGACACTCTGCTCCAGTCCCCGACTTCATTTGATCACTTTGTGTCTAGAGCTCTCGTGATTGATCATTAATTTGATCGTTATTCATTCTTTAGGAAACATTTGTGTCATATCTTTGTGATATAGCCGGAACATTTGTAGTGATATCTTAATTGATATTTCACGATGATCAAATGGAAATCCTACCATTGCTAACATCATTTCCAGCTTTGAACGTAGGTCTCATAATTGCATTTGTGTAATTATTGAGTTAACAAGAAGTCTATTGTGACCTTGGATTTGTTTTCCTAAAAGTCTTTAAGGATAGTAGAACATGGTTATCGAACGCTTAGGTGACACTGACCATAGTTTACATTCTTTGAAGCAATCTTGAGGTTGGAAAGCCAAAAGACCAAACTATGTTAGAGGTTTGCTTTGTGCATTTCTCAATGATACATAGGAAATCCGATAAATGGTATACATTTCTTTCGGTCATTTCATTAATCCTTTCGATTTTTGAATGCAAACGGATCATTCTTATCCGGTATCTTTTCTCATCACCCCAACACAGAAAACACCAACACCATAATAAAATGCTTATACCAACAACTTCAACCTTACATTTTAGTCACCCATAGGGTTATTTGGGTTGGATTAATGGTTTGGGTTGATGAGTTGTTAGTTAATATATCTTTGTGTAAACACCATTGCGCTATGGATCTTTTGATTTCTTTTGACATTCTATTCAATCAATGTTTGCATAATGACATTGGTTCCCAACATTGTCATTATGAGGGGGAGAAAATAGTATGATTGATTTTTGATTGGGGAAGAAATTAGTTCATTTAGATGACTAATACTGCAAGTTTCAAGATGGTCAATTGAGCTCAAATTCTCACTAGGTCTTAGCTCAGATGAGATCTTCACTTAAAAAATTTGAGATTGAAGATGAAGATATGAGAAGATCAAAATGGATAATGATTTTAAGGATAAGAAGATCATGATAGATAATGAAAGGATGCTCACTCAAGATGTTACAAAAAGTTCAAAAATGCTCCAATCAAATACTGTGATTACTCATGAATTGAGGAGGAGCATGATTACTTTCATAAAAGAATTTCCAAAACCTTATTGAAATGTTTACTCTCAAAAGTGTTTAAGACGATGTGACAAAGATCAAAGCTTCAAAGGACAAAAGGCTGAAGATTCAAGACAAAAGAAGAAAAGCTTCAAAAAGAGTCTTCATCAAATTAAAGATCTTCAAGTCATACAACAACACTTTACCAAAAGCTACATTGCACACATCAAGGGGGAGAGTACATATTTCTGAAAATTCATTCCAAGACTTCAAAGAAAAGACTTCAAGATTCGAAGATTGAAGAATTCAAGACAAGTTCATACCTTCCGCATTTCAAAAGACAACTCTGATCTTTGATTCAACAATCCTCGAAGATTTAATACACACACACTCATCATTCTCTGTTCAAAAAGAACATTGAGAATCAACAAATGATTTAACTTCAACAAGTCCAAGACCAAGACTGAATCAAGTTCTCTAAAGAAAATGAGAAAGCTTTGAAGACTTGTTTCAACACACCAATTGTCTTCACTACCGGGCTCATCAAATTCATTCCTACAAGACAAAACAACACGTACTTCAGACCTTACAATATATCACTAAGGGGGAGAATGTTAGAAATCCAAAAATAGTGATACATTGTAATTTAAGTTATGGACTTACTTGTTGTTAAGTCATGAGTTGATGATTTCTACGGTTGAGGGGCTAATTGTGAAAATTAGCATAGTTGGTTAGTTTAGACTATAAATAGCCCTCAATTCCTTAGAAATCATAACCTTGGCATAACCTTGACACACATTTTCATACCATTACACCTGAATAACACACACTTGATCCCAATTCTCTCTCAACACACACACAAACACCAAGAACACACACACACACAAAACCGCCATTGTTGATGTGAATTCGATTGATAAAATCGTGTTGTTACACAACAGCTTCACTCTTTGATCTGAGGAAAATCACCCAACAATATCTGGTATATTCATCAACAATAACAAGGGTGTACTTCTTTCCTCCTCTTGTCTGAACATTCACAGGACCAAAGAGATCCATATGCAACATGTAAAGTGGTTCAGTTATACTGAAACTTTGTTGATATCAACAACAACTAATTCATTCTTCAAATTCGGACTTTGAGACTGTAGATTATGAATGAGTTTTTGTTGAGATTCCACTGTTTGTTGTAAACCTTCTATTTGTTTTTCCAAAAATGTGGATGGAATATACAATTTAGTTGGTTTTGGTGGAGAAATGACAAATTCTTGGTTTTGAAAATTAGACGCAATCTCTTCTAATTCAAAAATTGTTGAATTTTTCGTTTCATAAGAAGTATTGATAGCATCATAATTAACCAAAAATTTATTCTTTTGAATCTTCTCAACTTCATCAGTCTCAAATTCGTCATCCAAAGGACGAATGAATTGTTGTACCATACCAAGTCTGAAAAATTTCTCATCATACAAAGGTATAATTTCTTCTTTTGCTTTTTGCAATGGAGTGATATTCTCAAACCCAACCCAAGAAGAAGTTCCGATCTATCAATCTTTGATTTATTGAAGTAGGCAGTGAAATTCAAAAGAGGATTTTGTTCAACTTTGTACAACTTTTCTTGATAGAAAAGTATATTCTTATTATGTTCCTCAATTTGTCTTTCAAGGTTTTCAATCTCAATGCCTTTTAAAAAACAATTATGATTTAAATCAGAAACTTTTCTTTCGAGTTCAATTATTTTTGGCATAGCTTCTTGAAGCTTCTTATCCAGAATATCAACATCCATTTGTCTTGCATTTGCCCGAAGCCATTCATTGGTCTTTTGAACTTCAAGATCTTGATTGGCTTTTGAAGATCAAGAATGGTCTTTTCTAAATTATGCCACTTTTCCAATAACTTAAAATCAGGAGACGCATTCATCTCACATTCTTTAACCAACATTTGTTCTTTATAATTTTGAAACTCTTGTTTCATAGCATCATACTCAAAAAGTAGTTTAGAATTTGTGTACTCCCTTTTTGAAAATAAAATGCTATTTTTCAATTTCTTGTTTTTGTTGGCTAAAGAAGTGTAATGATTCATCAAGTTTGATAAGGCAATTCTACAAGACTCTTTATCCTTAATTGATGAAAAAGTAGAGTCGAGATTTACCTCATCATCGGGATATTCCTCGTCAATGCTGTCAGCCTCCAACACTTTGTCTTTGCTCAACCTTGCTATGAAACATACATTTGCAGACAGATCTTCATCTTCATCATCAGACAGCAAAAGCCACTTGTCATCTTCAGCAATCAAGGCTTGACCGGCTTCAACTTGCTTTGCCAAGAGCATCTTCTGCTTGTAGTATTCATAATTCTTCTTGCGAGGCAGCTTGCAATCCACAACAAAATGACCAGGAACTCCACAGTTGTAACACTTTTTGTCAGATGTTTTTCCTTTTTCCACGATTTGTTTCTCAGTTTCTGCTTTCTTATCTCCGTTCTTGGAACCACTTGTTTCACCTTGTTCAAAACTCTTGTGATGATATTGTTCCTTTTTTGGAAATGCACTTGTTGATGAAGTATGAAGATTGTTGTTAGTTGGCCTCGCTTTGAAATACTTTTTCTTGAAATGCTTAGTTACAGCGGAAAGAGCTTGGTAGAATTCATCAGGAACACCATCTCTTGGAGCCAAGAAATCTTCTCCCTCCTCATCAGACGAAGAAACAACAGTCATTTGTCTTTTAAGAGCCTCAGAAACCTTTCTTTCAACAACCAATGCCAAAGGATCAGTAGATACAACTTCTGGCACTTTGTTGAATGAATATTTGCTTAGAACTTGATGCTCATTCAACGTGAAAGATTCATAAAGAGTATGAATGGTAAATTTGGTCAGATTTTGATGTTGCTTGATTTGAGTTCCAAAATCTTCCCACTCGGGACCAAGTGCTTTGATGAATTTGATGTTCAGCTCAATTTCAGTTTTCTTGACCTTGTTCTTTCTCAGCTCATTGATTACATTGCAAAATCTGTAGTACACGGACTCGAGAGATTTATTTGGTGATTTCTGAAAATTGTCAAACTCAGTTAAGACATTTGTCAGTCGGATTGTTGAGGTTACATCAGCACCTTCCATTTGTCTAGCAACTTCATCCCAAATCTCCTTTGCTGTGTCATAAGAATCAACTGAGCCATAGATCTCATCAGGAAGTGCTTGATACAAGCATGACCTAGCTCTGTTGTCAGCAGCAGTACGATCTTTTTGTTCGGCATTCAAAAGATCAGGAGTCAAAATAGCACCGGTAGTAGGATGACGATGCATAGCAAGTCCTTTCATGATTGAATCCTTAAGCATGTGACCATTAGTCTGACGTTCCACATAATCCATGAACCTTTTCTTCCAAAGTCCATAGTTACCACGATAAAGAACTGGAGGTCTTGTATCAGTACCCAGAGCCAACGCTTCACGAGTAGCCATTAGAAATTGATTTGAGAATTGAATTGATTTTTGAAGAAAGTATGAAACGATCTAAAATGAGATAGAATGAAACGATCTAAAGTTGGAAAGATAGGAAAACGATCTAAATTGATAAAGGAATTGAAACGATCTAAATTTTGATTGGAAATGAAACGATCTAAATCTTGATTGGAAATGAAACGATCTAAATTTGTCTTCAGGAATAAAATGATCAAAATTGAATGTTGGATGAAAAATTCTAAGTATTCTGAATGAATTTGGACAGAGTTTTGGTATGAAATGTAATGGAATGAATTGAGCAAAACCAATCACAAAGATCAGTTACCCAAGAAGTAATCAAACCAGGAATTGTTTGAGTGAAAGATGAAACGATCTAAAAGAGATCGTTTTGGTTTTTCAAAGTCTGAAACGATCTAAAGAAGATCGTTTTAGATTTTTTCACAGAATTTCACCAAAACTTGATTATTTGACCAAAACCAATCCAAAGGATCAGTTAGCCACAATCAACCCTTCACACCACAACCACACTTGTCAAAACGATCTAAATTGAATCGTTTTACAAGCCACAACACTGAAATGTAAGTATCAAGGAAAAAAAAAACTGAAATGATCTAAATAAGATCGTTTTAGCTTCACAATGTCGTCTTCAACCTCTGAACATGAACAACTCCATTGACGATTTTTAAAACTTCAATATCTTTTGATTTTCTTGGAACTAGAACATGAAACCACTTGCAAACAGTTTGTTTTCACCTTAGCAACGATCCGATTAACACAATTCAGCTTATAACACAACAGAATCAAATCCCAAATTTTAGCGCCAAAAACTCAAAATCTGAACTTTTGATCCAGATCGAATTAGAACACGAAACTTGAGAGGATTATGTAATTAACTATGAGGAATCGAATGGTGAACAAACATTTGTGATTTTATGTGATTTGAGAGGTTATTTTTGAATTTTTATTGATTTAAAAAAACGAAAAAAAACAGGATTAAAAACAGAATTAAAAGGTAATTGTTTGATGAATTGTGATTGAATTCAGTTATGGATCGAGATCAAAATGATGTTTAGCTCTGATACCACATTTAACAACACGATTTTATCACTCGAATTCACATCAACAATGGCGGTTTAGTGTGTGTGTGTGTGTTCTTGGTGTTTGTGTGTGTGTTAAGATAGAATTGGGATCAAGTGTGTGTTATTCAGGTGTAATGGTATGAAAATGTGTGTCAAGGTTATGATTTCTAAGGAATTAAGGGCTATTTATAGTCTAAACTAACCAACTATACTAATTTTCACAATTAGCTCCTCAACCTTAGAAATCATCAATACTTGACTTAACTACAAGTAAGTCCATAACTTAAATTACAATGTATTACTATTTTTGGATTTCTAACATGCTGCTGAAATCATTTCTCTCATCAAACAAATTGAACTCGAGTATCAACGAAAAGTTTGTCAGCTCAGAAGTGATAATGGCAGTGAATTCAGAAATTCAACTCTTGATTCCTTCTGCACTGAAACTAGAATCTCTCAGAACTTCTCTTCAGCACACACACTAGAGCAAAATGGTGTTGTAGAAAGAAAGACTGAAGCTGCTAGAAGTATGCTAAATGAATCTGGTCTTCCAAAATGTTTTTGGGCTGAAGCTGTATCAACTGCTTGTTACACTCAGAACCGATCTGTGTATGTAAAAAGACACAAGAAGACCGCTTATGAAGTTCTCAAAAAGAGAAAGCCTAATATTGGACATTTCCATGTATTTGGATGTCCAGTATATATTCTGAACAATGCCAGTCAGCTTGGCAAGTTCGATGCAAAAGCTGATGAAGGGCTACTTCCTAGGATATTCATCTATTCGTAAAGCCTTTAGAGTATATAACAAAAGACTCGACAAGGTTGATGAGTCAATTTATGTTACCTTTGATGAATCAATATCTGCAATTTTCAAGAAACCAACCTCTGAGCCACCCTCAGAATGTCCAACCAGTTTTGGTGAATCTGATCATATTTCTGAATCCAATCAGACATCAAGACCAGTTTCTGTACAACCTCGTTCAAAACCAGTAATAACTGCACCATTGGAGCAAATGTGCGTGTCACTCCCCAACAAGTATCAGTTTCCACTGAAGTGCCGAATTCTGATGAATTTCATGATGCAAGCCATGAACTGCAGGAAGATGAAGATAGTGAGACTGAGATAGTCTACTCTGAAGATCCTCTTAAAGTTGCTCAGAGGAACACTTGCACTGATATGACTGTGCATCCTGGTCAATACTCTAGATGTACCAAAGCTTATCCAATCGATCAAATCATTGGTGATTCCACTAGAGGGGTTCAAACCAGAAGAGCTACTAGCGACCAATGCTTAAACGTCAGCTTCTTATCACTGATTGAACCAAAGAAGATTGACGAGGCTATGGAAGACGCAAGCTGGGTTGAAGCTATGCAAGATGAGCTTAACCAGTTTGAAAGGAACATTGTTTGGGAGCTTGTTCCATGTCCCAGTAATCTGAAGAAAGAGTCAATTGGGATGAGATGGGTCTTTAGAAATAAAATGGACTAAGATGGTCATGTAGTCAGAAACAAGGCAAGACTAGTTGCCAAGGGTTACTCTCAAGAAGAAGGTTTTGACTTTGATGAGACTTTTGCACCAGTTGCTAGACTTGAAGCTATCAGAATTTTCTTAGCTTTTGTTGCACATCATGAATTCAAAGTCTATCAAATGGATGTTAAAAGTGCATTTCTGAACGGAGAACTGGAAGAGACGGTATACGTGCATCAACCACCAGGGTTCATTAATGAAGAAAAACCTCATTGGTTGTACAGACTGAACAAAGCTTTATATGGTCTAAGACAAGCACCTAAAGCCTGGTATGATACACTTACTAAACATCTTTTGAAAAATGGTTTTACTAGAGGTACAATAGATAACACTTTAGTCATATTGCATGATAAAGGTGATATGTTACTTATACAAATTTATGTTGATGATATTGTGTTTGGGTCTACAAATGATAAAATGTGTGATAAGTTCTCTAAAATTATGTCATCTAAGTATGAAATGAGTATGATGGGTGAACTGACATATTTTCAGGGTCTTCAAGTGAAACAAACCAGAGATGGTATTTTTATAAATCAAGAAAAATATGTCAGAGATCTTTTAAAGAAATATAAATTTGATTCAGTCTCATCCAAAGATACTCCTATTTCTGCACCACTTTCAATTGACTCAGATCCTAATGGAAAACAAATGGATCCCACACTTTATCGTGGTATGGTGGGATCCCTCATGTACTTAACTGCAAGTAGGCCTGACATAATGTTTGCAACATGCCTTTGTGCAAGGTTTCAGTATGATCCCAGAGATTCATACCTCAAAGATGTGAATAGGATTTTTCGATACCTGAAAGGTGTCCCCAGACTTGGTCTTTGGTATCCCAAAGGCTCAAATCTAGATCTAATAGGTTATTCAGATTCTGACCATGCAGGTTGTAAGATAGGTAGGAAAAGTACCACAGGTGGTTGTCATTTCCTTGGTGGCAAATTAGTTAGTTGGACGAGCAAGAAACAGACTGCAGTATCACTATCCACTGCAGAGGCTGAATACATTTCTGCAATAAGTTGTTGTGCTCAGATTTCGTGGATGAAGAACCAACTAACTGATTATGGTGTTACTTATACAAAGACTCCAATCTTTTGCGATAACACAAGTACCATTGCAATTTCTCACAATCCTGTCATGCACTCTAAGACCAAGCATATTGATCTCAGCTATCACTTCATCAGAGACAATATTATTAAAGGTGATATTGAGTTACATTTTATTCCCACTGACAAACAACTAGCTGATGTTTTTATAAAACTTTTGAATGTTAAAACTTTTAGACATCTCATCAGCGAGTTAGGAATGCTCAATCCAGTGTAGCATTCGTTCAGGGGGAAGTGTCAAAAATATTTTTGTACTTAAAAGAATTTTTCCTAGAAAGAAAATTTTTCACACAGAAAACATTTTGGACTGAAATGTCTCAGTTATTTGAAGGACATCAGAATATTTTTTAAAAATGAGATGGTTCAGATTGCACTAACTGACCATGCTCAGGTTTTATTGTGTTAAAACTGAAGCCCAACGGTCACTTCATATGTCTCATGGATGCTTGGATGTTATATGTTCACATGTTTTACACTGTTCAAGGATGCTCTTTTTGCTGATGTGGCACCCAGGTGGTGCCGTAAATGAAAAGTAATGATCACTTTTTCCTCGAAAATGGTGAAAATGTTTGAAAAATGGGGTTTTAAACCGTCGTTGCATTTAATGCGGACGTAAACTCAAAAATTATTTTCGGATTCCAAAACCAATCAAAATTGATTTCAAGTTATAAATATTATTTTCGGTTTTCGAAACTCAATTTTTTTTTTATTTATATTACTTCTGGATTTACTTTTGCATTTCCATAATAAATATAACATTTATATATGGTATAGTAGTCCTTTATATATTTGTCCATGTTCTAGTAGAAATACTCCATTTAGCTAAGAAACACGTTTCGACCTAAGTAAATCCAAATTCCCGTATTTAGTTTTCTTAGCTAATAGAACTTCGAGAATCTTGACTCAATTCTTATTGAATTTGAATAGCATGCTAAATCTATATATATTTTTTTATAGAGATAATGACCTGTCGATGTAGTGAACTATGACAAAATGTTTATGTTATGTATTAATCTTATCGGGGGTCTATGTTATGTAACGAACTTACCAAAATTGTCTAAGTGATGCATGTTACCAGGTAATCTACAGGTAACCGGTTACCATCCAGTTTTTAAACTTGAGATAATGACCTGTGAATGTAATGAAATATGACAAAATGTCTATGTTATGTATTAATCTAATCGGGGGTCTATGTTTTGTAATGAACTTACCAAAACTGTCTAAGTGATGCATGTTATTTATTGTTTCCAACTCCTCCCGAGTATTTGAGAACTGGTATTTTCTTGCTTCCATTTAGTTATTTATTAATATCCTGAAAATAGAAATGATGAATTCTGAGGTCAAGGGGATTTGATCTTTTCAGCTTTAGGCATGTAATGCGTTCTTCTAAGTTTGTTGTTTTGTTGCTTTAACTAAAATCTAGCAATTAGTTATTCTTTCTCATTTCAATTCTAAGTTATACTTCAAGAAGCCATGTAAGAATACGTCCCTAATCTCTCATTGTTTGTTTGTGTGAGTTGTATATATGTACCCTTAGATTTGTGTGTGTCAATGTGTATATGTTTGAGAATATATGTAATGATTGATTTCAGGTTCTTGACCTTTTAACGGATCGTAATATTCAAATACGATTTTAATTTTTGAGATCTTTGATTTTTTGGTATATGATTGTGTTAAGGTTGATTGGAAAAATGGGAGGGTATGTGGCGGCCAGAAGATATGAAGGTGTTCACAGTTTTTATATAATTACAGAACTTATATACATATACGTTTCCATAAATTAATTTATTTATATATGTTAAATAAATAAATTAATTATTAAGATTAAAAAATAAAAGGAAAAAAATTGATGACCGCCTTTAGCCTGTAACATGCATCCCTTAGACAGTTTTGGTAAGTTCGTTACATAACATAGACCCCCGATTAGATCAATACATAACATAGATATTTTGTCATAGTTCACTACATCCACAGGTCATTATCCCTTAAAAAAATGGATGGTAACCGGCTACATGTAGATTACCCGGTAACATGCATCACTTAGACAGTTTTGGTAAGTTCTTTACATAACATAAACCCCCGATTAGATCAATACA